>NW_027436052.1:0-372000 GCF_964199755.1 Larus michahellis
GCCCCCAGGTCTGTGGGGCCATGCAAGCGGTTCCCAAAGAGCTTTAGAAGAAGGCATAGTTTTCCCTGCTGGCTCTATGGGCGTGGGACCAGTCTCCAGACATATGGCCATTTTTGTACCTGGCGCGGCGCCAAATGGGAAAGGGTGGTTTTGAGGCTGATGGCGCTAGCAAACCCTGCAGCCCCCAGGTCTGTGGGGCTAGGCAAGCGGTTCCCAAAGAGCTTTAGAACAAGGCATAGTTTTCCCTGCTGGCTCTTTGGGCGTGGGACCCATCTCCAGACATATGGCCATTTTTGTGCCTTGCGCGGCGCCAAGTGGGAAAGGGTGGTTTTGAGGCTGAAGGTGCCAGGAAAGCCTGCAGCCCCAAGGTGTGTGGGGCCATGCAAGCGGTTCCCAAAGAGCTTTAGAACAAGGCATAGTTTTCCCTGCTGGCTCTTTGGGCATGGGACCAGTCTCCAGACATATGGATATTTTGGAGGCTGGCGGTAAGTGGGAAAGGGTGGTTTTGAGGCTGAAGGTGCCAGGAAAGCCTGGAGCCCCCAGGTCTGTGGGGCTAGGCAAGCGGTTCCCAAAGAGCTTTAGAACAAGCCACAGTTTTCCCTGCTGGCTCTTTGGGCGTGGGACCAATCTCCAGACATATGGCCATTTTTGTGCCTGGCGCGGCGCCAAGTGGGAAAGGGTGGTTTTGAGGCTGAAGGCAGCAGGAAAGCCTGCAGCCCCCAGGTCTGTGGGGCTACGCAAGCGGTTCCCAAAGAGCTTTAGAAGAAGGCATAGTTTTCCCTGCTGGCTCTTTGGGCGTGGGACCAATCTCCACACATATGGCCATTTTTGTGCCTGGCGCGGCGCCAAGTGGGAAAGGGTGGTTTTGAGGCTGAAGGCGCCAGGAAAGCCTGCAGCCCCCAGGTCTTTGGGGCCATGCAAGCGGTTCCCAAAGAGCTTTGGAGCAAGCCACAGTTTTTCCTGCTGGCTCTTTGGGCGTGGGACCAATCTCCAGCCATATGGATATTTTGGAGGCTGGCGCTAAGTGGGAAAGCGTGGTTTTGAGGCTGAAGGCAGCAGGAAAGCCTGCAGCCCCCAGGTCTGTGGGTCTACGCAAGCGGTTACCAAAGAGCTTTAGAACAAGGCATAGTTTTCCTTGCTGGCCCTTTGGGGGTGGAACCAATCTCCGGACATGTGGATTTTTTTGTGCCTGGCGCGGAGCTAAGTGGGAAAGGGTGGTTTTGAGGCTGAAGGTGCCAGGAAAGCCTTCAGCCCCCAAGTCTGTGGGGCCACGCAAGCGGTTCCCAAAGAGCTTTAGAATAAGCTACAGTTTTCCCTGCTGGCTCTTTGGGCGCTGGACCAGTCTCCAGACATATGGCCACTTTTGTACCTGTCGCGGCGCCAAGTGGTAAAGGGTGGTTTTGAGGCTGAAGGCAGCAGGAAATCCTGCAGCCCCCAGGTCTTTGGGGCCATGCAAGTGGTTCCCAAAGAGCTTTAGAACAAGCCACAGTTTTCCCTGCTGGCTCTTTGGGCGTGGGACCAGTCTCCAGACATATGGATATATTGAAGGCTGGCGCCGCACCAAGTGGGAAAGGGTGGTTTTGAGGCTGAAGGCAGCAGGAAAGCCTGCAGCCCCCAGGTCTGTGGGGCCACTCAAGCGGTTCTCAAAGAACTTTAGAATAAGCTACAGTTTTCCCTGCTGGCTCTTTGGGCGTGGGACCAGTCTCCAGACATATGGAAATTTTGGAGGCTGGCGGCAAGTGGGAAAGGTTGGTTTTGAGGCTGAAGGCGCCAGGAAAGCCTGCAGCCCCCAGGTCTGTGGGGCTAGGCAAGCGGTTCCGAAAGAGCTTTAGAACAAGCCACAGTTTTCCCTGCTGGCTCTTTGGGCGTGGGACCAGTCTCCAGCCATATGGCCATTTTTGTGCCTGGCGTGGCGCCAAGTGGGAAAGGGTGGTTTTGAGGCTGAAGGCAGCAGGAAAGCCTGCAGCATGCAGGTGTGTGGGGCTACGCAAGCGGTTCCCAAAGAGCTTTAGAACAAGGCATAGTTTTCCCTGCTGGCTCTTTGGGCGTGGGACCCATCTCCAGACATATGGCCATTTTTGTGCCTGGCGCGGCGCCAAGTGGGAAAGGGTGCTTTTGAGGCTGAAGGCGCCAGGAAAGCCTGCAGCCCCCAGGTCTGTGGGGCCATGCAAGCGGTTCCCAAAGAGCTTTAGAACAAGGCATAGTTTTCCCTGCTGGCTCTTTGGGCGTGGGACCAGTCTCCAGACATATGGAAATATTGAAGGCTGGCGCCGCGCCAATTGTGAAAGGGTGGTTTTGAGGCTGAAGGCGCTAGGAAAGCCTGCAGCATGCAGGTGTGTGGGGCTACGCAAGCGGTTCCCAAACAGCTTTAGAACAAGGCACAGTTTTCCCTGCTGGCTCTTTGGGCATGGGACCAGTCTCCATACATATGGCCATTTTTGTGCCTGGCGCGGCACCAAGTGGGAAAGGGTGGTTTTGAGGCTGAAGGCAGCAGGAAAGCCTGAAGCCCCCAGGTCTGTGGGGCTACGCAAGCGGTTCCCAAAGAGCTTTAGAACAAGGCATAGTTTTCCCTGCTGGCTCTTTGGGCGTGGGACGAATCTCCAGCCATATGGCCATTTTTGTGCCTGGTGCGGCGCCAAGTGGGAAAGGGTGGTTTTGAGGCTGAAGGTGCCAGGAAAGCCTGCAGCCCCCAGGTGTGTGGGGCTACGCAAGCGGTTCCCAAAGAGCTTTAGAACAAGGCATAGTTTTGCCTGCTGGCTCTTTGGGCGTGGGACCAATCTCCAGAAATATGGCCATTTTTGTGCCTGGCGCGGCGCCAAGTGGGAAAGGGTGGTTTTGAGGCTGAAGGCAGCAGGAAACCTGCAGCCCCCAGGTCTGTGGGGCCACGCAAGCGGTTCCCAAAGAGTTTTAGAACAGTGCCACAGTTTTCCCTGCTGGCTCTTTGGGCGTGAGACCTATCTCCAGACATATGGATATTTTGGAGGCTGGCACCAAGTGGGAAAGGGTGGTTTTGAGGCTGAAGGCAGCAGGAAAGCCTGCAGCCCCCAGGTCTGTGGGGCTAGGCAAGCGGTTCCCAAAGAGCTTTAGAAGAAGGCATAGTTTTCCCTGCTGGCTCTTTGGGCGTGGGACCAACCTCCAGCCATATGGCCATTTTTGTGCCTGGCGCGGCGCCAAGTGGGAAAGGGTGGTTTTGAGGCTGAAGGCAGCAGGAAAGCCTGCAACCCCCAGGTCTGTGGGGCTACGCAAGCGGTTCCCAAAGAGCTTTAGAAGAAGGCATAGTTTTCCCTGCTGGCTCTTTGGGCGTGGGACCCATCTCCAGCCATATGGCCATTTTTGTGCCTGGTGCGGCGCCAAGTGGGAAAGGGTGGTTTTGAGGCTGAAGGCAGCAGGAAAGCCTGCAGCCCCCAGGTCTGTGGGGCTACGCAAGCGGTTCCCAAAGAGCTTTAGAACAAGGCATAGTTTTCCCTGCTGGCTCTTTGGGCATGGGACCAATCTCCAGACATACGGAAATTTTGGAGGCTGGCGGTAAGTGGGAAAGGGTGGTTTTGAGGCTGAAGGCAGCAGGAAAGCCTGCAGCCCCCAGGTCTGTGGAGCTAGGCAAGCGGTTCCCAAAGAGCTTTAGAAGAAGGCACAGTTTTCCCTGCTGGCTCTTTGGGCGTGGGACCAATCTCCAGCCATATGGCCATTTTTGTGCCTGGCACGGCGCCAAGTGGGAAAGGGTGGTTTTGAGGCTGATGGCGCTAGGAAACCCTGCAGCCCCCAAGTCTGTGGGGCTAGGCAAGCGGTTCCCAAAGTGCTTTAGAACAAGGCATAGTTTTCCCTGCTGGCTCTTTGGGAGTGGGACCCATTTCCTGACATATGGCCATTTTTGTGTCTTGCGCGGCGCCAAGTGGGAAAGGGTGGTTTTGAGGCTGAAGGCAGCAGGAAAGTCTGCAGCCCCCAGGTCTTTGGGGCCATGCAAGCGGTTCTCAAAGAGCTTTAGAAGAAGGCATAGTTTTCCCTGCTGGCTCTTTGGGCGTGGGACCAATCTCCAGACATATGGCCATTTTTGTGCCTGGCGCAGCGCCAATTGGGAAAGGGTGGTTTTGAGGCTGAAGGTGCCAGGAAAGCCTGCAGCCCCAAGGTGTGTGGGGCCACGCAAGCGGTTCCCAAAGAGCTTTAGAACAAGGCATAGTTTTCCCTGCTGGCTCTTTGGGCATGGGACCAATCTCCAGACATACGGAAATTTTGGAGGCTGGCAGCAAGTGGGAAAGGGTGGTTTTGAGGCTGAAGGCGCCAGGAAAGCCTGCAGCCCCCAGGTGTGTGTGGCTACGCAAGCAGTTCCCAAAGAGCTTTAGAACAAGGCATAGTTTTCTCTGCTGGCTCTTTGGGAGTGGGACCCATCTCCAGACATATGGCCATTTTTGTGCCTTGCGCGGTGCCAAGTGGGAAAGGGTGGTTTTGAGGCTGAAGGCAGCAGGAAAGTCTGCAGCCCCCAGGTCTTTGGGGCCATGCAAGCGGTTCCCAAAGAGCTTTAGAACAAGCCACAGTTTTCCCTGCTGGCTCTTTGGGCGTGGGACCAGTCTCCAGACATACGGCCATTTTTGTGCCTGACGCGGCGCCAAGTGGGAAAGGGTGGTTTTGAGGCTGAAGGTGCCAGGAAAGCCTGCAGCCCCAAGGTGTGTGGGGCCACGCAAGCGGTTCCCAAAGAGCTTTAGAACAAGGCATAGTTTTCCCTGCTGGCTCTTTGGGCGTGGGACCAGTCTCCAGACATATGGATATTTTGGAGGCTGGCGGCAAGTGGGAAAGGGTGGTTTTGAGGCTGAAGGCAGCAGGAAAGCCTGCAGCCCGCAGGTCTGTGGGGCTAGGCAAGCGGTTCCCAAAGAGCTTTAGAACAAGCCACATTTTTCCCTGCTGGCTGTTTGGGCGTGGGACCAGTCTCCAGACATATGGCCATTTTTGTGCCTGGCGCGGCGCCAAGTGGGAAAGGGTGGTTTTGAGGCTGAAGGCAGCAGGAAAGCCTGCAGCCCCCATGTCTTTGGGGCCATGCAAGCGCTTCCCACAGAGCTTTGGAGCAAGCCACATTTTTCCCTGGTGGCTCTCTGGGCGTGGGACCAGTCTCCAGACATATGGATATTTTGGAGGCTGGCGGCAAGTGGGAAAGGGTGGTTTTGAGGCTGAAGGCAGCAGGAAAGCCTGCAGCCCCCAGGTGTGTGGGGCTACGCAAGCAGTTCCCAAAGAGCTTTAGAAGAAGGCATAGTTTTCCCTGCTGGCTCTTTGGGCGTGGGACCCATCTCCAGACATATGGCCATTTTTGTGCCTGGCGCGGCGCCAAGTGGGAAAGGGTGGTTTTGAGGCTGATGGCGCTAGGAAACCCTGCAGCCCCCAAGTCTGTGGGGCTAGGCAAGCGGTTCCCAAAGGGCTTTAGAACAAGGCATAGTTTTCCCTGCTGGCTCTTTGGGAGTGGGACCCATCTCCTGACATATGGCCATTTTTGTGCCTTGCGCGGCACCAAGTGGGAAAGGGTGGTTTTGAGGCTGAAGGCGCCAGGAAAGCCTGCAGCCCCCAGGTCTTTGGGGCCATGCAAGCGGTTCCCAAAGAGCTTTAGAACAAACCACAGTTTTCCCTGCTGGCTCTTTGGGCGTGGGACCAATCTCCAGACATATGGCCATTTTTGTGCCTGGCGCAGCGCCAAGTGGGAAAGGGTGGTTTTGAGGCTGAAGGTGCCAGGAAAGCCTGCAGCCCCAAGGCGTGTGGGGCCACGCAAGCGGTTCCCAAAGAGCTTTAGAACAAGGCATAGTTTTCCCTGCTGGCTCTTTGGGCGTGGGACCAGTCTCCAGACATATGGATATTTTGGAGGCTGGCACCAAGTGGGAAAGGGTGGTTTTGAGGCTGAAGGCAGCAGGAAAGCCCGCAGCCCCCAGGTCTGTGGGGCTAGGCAAGCGGTTCCCAAAGAGCTTTAGAACAAGCCACAGTTTTCCCTGCTGGCTCTTTGGGCGTGGGACCAGTCTCCAGCCATATGGCCATTTTTGTGCCTGGCGCGGCGCCAAGTGGGAAAGGGTGGTTTTGAGGCTGAAGGCAGCAGGAAAGCCTGCAACCCCCAGGTCTGTGGGGCTACGGAAGTGGTTCCCAAAGAGCTTTAGAAGAAGGCATAGTTTTCCCTGCTGGCTCTTTGGGCGTGGGACCGATCTCCAGACATATGGCCATTTTTGTGCCTGGCGCGGCGCCAAGTGGGAAAGGGTGGTTTTGAGGCTGAAGGCAGCAGGCAAGCCTGCAGCCCGCAGGTCTGTGGGGCCACGCAAGGGGTTCCCAAAGAGCTTTAGAACAAGGCATGGTTTTCTCTGCTGACTCTTTGGGCGTGGGACCAATCTCCAGACATATGGCCATTTTTGGGCCTCGCACAGCGCCAAGTGGGAAAGGGTGGTTTTCAGGCTGAAGACGCCAGGAAAGCCTGCAGCCCTCAGGTCTGTGGGGCTACGCAAGCCGTTCCCAAAGAACTTTAGAACAGTGCCACAGTTTTCCCTGCTGGCTCTTTGGGCGTGGGACCAATCTCCAGAGATATGGCCATTTTTGTGCCTGGCGCGGCGCCAAGTGGGAAAGGGTGGTTTTGAGGCTGAAGGCAGCAGGAAAGCCTGCAGCCCTGAGGTCTGTGGGGCCACGCAAGCGGTTCCCAAAGAGCTTTAGAACAGTGCCACAGTTTTCTCTGCTGGCTCTTTGGGCGTGAGACCAATCTCCAGACTTATGGATATTTTGGAGGCTGGCAGCAAGTGGGAAAGGGTGGTTTTGAGGCTGAAGGCGCCAGGAAAGCCTGCAGCCCCCAGGTGTGTGGGGCTACGCAAGCAGTTCCCAAAGAGCTTTAGAACAAGGCATAGTTTTCTCTGCTGGCTCTTTGGGAGTGGGACCCATCTCCAGACATATGGCCATTTTTGTGCCTTGCGCGGTGCCAAGTGGGAAAGGGTGGTTTTGAGGCTGAAGGCAGCAGGAAAGTCTGCAGCCCCCAGGTCTTTGGGGCTATGCAAGCGGTTCCCAAAGAGCTTTAGAACAAGCCACAGTTTTCCCTGCTGGCTCTTTGGGCGTGGGACCAATCTCCAGACATATGGCCATTTTTGTGCCTGACGCGGCGCCAAGTGGGAAAGGGTGGTTTTGAGGCTGAAGGTGCCAGGAAAGCCTGCAGCCCCAAGGTGTGTGGGGCCACGCAAGCGGTTCCCAAAGAGCTTTAGAACAAGGCATAGTTTTCCCTGCTGGCTCTTTGGGCGTGGGACCAGTCTCCAGACATATGGATATTTTGGAGGCTGGCGGCAAGTGGGAAAGGGTGGTTTTCAGGCTGAAGGCAGCAGGAAAGCCTGCAGCCCGCAGGTCTGTGGGGCTAGGCAAGCGGTTCCCAAAGAGCTTTAGAACAAGCCACATTTTTCCCTGCTGGCTGTTTGGGCGTGGGACCAGTCTCCAGACATATGGCCATTTTTGTGCCTGGCGCGGCGCCAAGTGGGAAAGGGTGGTTTTGAGGCTGAAGGCAGCAGGAAAGCCTGCAGCCCCCATGTCTTTCGGGCCATGCAAGCGCTTCCCACAGAGCTTTGGAGCAAGCCACAGTTTTCCCTGCTGGCTCTCTGGGCGTGGGACCAGTCTCCAGACATATGGATATTTTGGAGGCTGGCGCCAAGTGGGAAAGGGTGGTTTTGAGGCTGAAGGCAGCAGGAAAGCCTGCAGCCCCCAGGTGTGTGGGGCTACGCAAGCAGTTCCCAAAGAGCTTTAGAAGAAGGCATAGTTTTCCCTGCTGGCTCTTTGGGCATGGGACCAGTCTCCAGACATATGGCCATTTTTGTGCCTGGCGCGGCGCCAAGTGGGAAAGGTTGGTTTTGAGGCTGAAGGCAGCAGGAAAGCCTGCAGCCCCCAGGTCTGTGGGGCTACGCAAGCGGTTCCCAAAGAGCTTTAGAACAAGGCATAGTTTTCCCTGCTGGCTCTTTGGGCATGGGACCAATCTCCAGACATACGGAAATTTTGGAGGCTGGCACCAAGTGGGAAAGGGTGGTTTTGAGGCTGAAGGCAGCAGGAAAGCCTGCAGCCCCCAGGTCTGTGGGGCTAGGCAAGCGGTTCACAAAGAGCTTTAGAACAAGCCACAGTTTTCCCTGCTGGCTCTTTGGGCGTGGGACCAATCTCCAGCCATATGGCCATTTTTGTGCCTGGCACGGCGCCAAGTGGGAAAGGGTGGTTTTGAGGCTGATGGCGCTAGGAAACCCTGCAGCCCCCAAGTCTGTGGGCCTAGGCAAGAGGTTCCCAAAGGGCTTTAGAACAAGGCATAGTTTTCCCTGCTGGCTCTTTGGGAGTGGGACCCATCTCCTGACATATGGCCATTTTTGTGCCTTGCGCGGCACCAAGTGGGAAAGGGTGGTTTTGAGGCTGAAGGCAGCAGGAAAGTCTGCAGCCCCCAGGTCTTTGGGGCCATGCAAGCGGTTCCCAAAGAGCTTTAGAACAAGCCACAGTTTTCCCTGCTGGCTCTTTGGGCGTGGGACCAATCTCCAGACATATGGCCGTTTTTGTGCCTGGCGCAGCGCCAAGTGGGAAAGGGTGGTTTTGAGGCTGAAGGTGCCAGGAAAGCCTGCAGCCCCAAGGTGTGTGGGGCCACGCAAGCGGTTCCCAAAGAGCTTTAGAACAAGGCATAGTTTTCCCTGCTGGCTCTTTGGGCGTGGGACCAGTCTCCAGACATATGGATATTTTGGAGGCTGGCACCAAGTGGGAAAGGGTGGTTTTGAGGCTGAAGGCAGCAGGCAAGCCTGCAGCCCGCAGGTCTGTGGGGCCACGCAAGCGGTTCCCAAAGAGCTTTAGAACAAGGCATGGTTTTCTCTGCTGGCTCTTTGGGCGTGGGACCAATCTCCAGACATATGGCCATTTTTGGGCCTGGCACGGCGCCAAGTGGGAAAGGGTGGTTTTCAGGCTGAAGACGCCAGGAAAGCCTGCAGCCCTCAGGTCTGTGGGGCTACGCAAGCCGTTCCCAAAGAACTTTAGAACAGTGCCACAGTTTTCCCTGCTGGCTCTTTGGGCGTGGGACCAATCTCCAGAGATATGGCCATTTTTGTGCCTGGCGCGGCGCCAAGTGGGAAAGGGTGGTTTTGAGGCTGAAGGCAGCAGGAAAGCCTGCACCCCGAGGTCTGTGGGGCCACGCAAGCGGTTCCCAAAGAGCTTTAGAACAGTGCCACAGTTTTCCCTGCTGGCTCTTTGGGCGTGAGACCAGTCTCCAGACTTATGGATATTTTGGAGGCTGGCACCAAGTGGGAAAGGGTGGTTTTGAGGCTGAAGGCAGCAGGAAAGCCTGCAGCCCCCAGCTGTGTGGGGTACGCAAGCAGTTCCCAAAGAGCTTTAGAACAAGGCATAGTTTTCCGTGCTGGCTCTTTGGGCGTGGGACCAATCTCCAGACATATGGCCATTTTTGTCCCTGGCACGGCGCCAAGTGGGAAAGGGTGGTTTTGAGGCTGAAGACGCCAGGAAAGCCTGCAGCCCTCAGGTCTGTGGGGCTACGCAAGCGGTTCCCAAAGAGCTTTAGAACAGTGCCACAGTTTTCCCTGCTGGCTCTTTGGGCGTGGGACCCATCTCCAGACATATGGCCATTTTTGTGCCTGGCGTGGCGCCAAGTGGGAAAGGGTGGTTTTGAGGCTGAAGGCAGCAGGAAAGCCTGCAGCCCCGAGGTCTGTGGGGCCACTCAAGCGGTTCCCAAAGAGCTTGAGAACAGTTCCACAGTTTTCCCTGCTGGCTCTCTGGGCGTGAGACCAATCTCCAGACTTATGGATATTTTGGAGGCTGGCACCAAGTGGGAAAGGATGGTTTTGAGGCTGAAGGCGCCAGGAAAGCCTGCAGCCCCCAGGTCTGTAGGGCCATGCAAGCGGTTCCCAAAGAGCTTTAGAACAAGCCACAGTTTTCCCTTCTGGCTCTTTGGGCGTGGGACCAGTCTCCAGACATATGGAAATATTGAAGGCTGGCGCCGCGCCAAGTGGGAAAGGGTGGTTTTGAGGCTGAAGGCAGCAGGAAAGCCTGCAGCCCCCAGGTCTGTGGGGCTACGCAACTGGTTCCCAAAGAGCTTTAGAACAAGGCATAGTTTTCCCTGCTGGCTCTTTGGGCGTGGGACCAATCTCCAGACATATGGCCATTTTTGTTACTGGTGCGGCGCCAAGTGGGAAAGGGTGGTTTTGAGGCTGAAGGCGCCAGGAAAGCCTGCAGCCCCCAGGTGTGTGGGGCTACGCAAGTGGTTCCCAAAGAGCTTTAGAACAAGGCATAGTTTTCCCTGCTGGCTCTTTGGGCATGGGACCAATCTCCAGACATACGGAAATTTTGGAGGCTGGCGGTAAGTGGGAAAGGGTGGTTTTGAGGCTGAAGGCAGCAGGAAAGCCTGCAGCCCCGAGGTCTGTGGGGCCATGCAAGCGGTTCCCAAAGAGCTTTAGAACAGTGCCACAGTTTTCCCTGCTGGCTCTTTGGGCGTGAGACCAATCTCCAGAATTATGGATATTTTGGAGGCTGGCGGCAAGTGGGAAAGGGTGGTTTTGAGGCTGAAGGCGCCAGGAAAGCCTGCAGCCCCCAGGTGTGTGGGGCTACGCAAGCAGTTCCCAAAGAGCTTTAGAAGAAGGCACAGCTTTCTCTGCTGGCTCTTTGGGCGTGGGACCAATCTCCAGACATATGGCCATTTTTGTCCCTGTCACGGCGCCAAGTGGGAAAGGGTGGTTTTCAGGCTGAAGACGCCAGGAAAGCCTGGAGCCCTCAGGTCTGTGGGGCCACGCAAGCGGTTCCCAAAGAGCTTTACAACAGTGCCACAGTTTTCCCTCCTGGCTCTTTGGGCGTGAGACCAATCTCCAGACTTATGGATATTTTGGAGGCTGGCGGCAAGTGGGAAAGGGTGGTTTTGAGGCTGAAGGTGCCAGGAAAGCCTGCAGACCCCAGGTCTGTGGGGCCATGCAAGCGGTTCCCAAAGAGCTTTAGAACAAGGCATAGTTTTCCCTGCTGGCTCTTTTGGCGTGGGACCAATCTCCAGACATATGGCCATTTTTGTTACTGGCGCGGCGCCAAGTGGGAAAGGGTGGTTTTGAGGCTGAAGGCAGCAGGAAAGGCTGCAGCCCCCAGGTCTGTGGGGCTACGCAAGTGGTTCCCAAAGAGCTTTAGAACAAGGCATAGTTTTCCCTGCTGGCTCTTTGGGCATGGGACCAATCTCCAGACATACGGAAATTTTGGAGGCTGGCGGTACGTGGGAAAGGGTGGTTTTGAGGCTGAAGGCAGCAGGAAAGCCTGCAGCCCCGAGGTCTGTGGGGCCACGCAAGCGGTTCCCAAAGAGCTTTAGAACAGTGCCACAGTTTTCCCTGCTGGCTCTTTGGGCGTGAGACGAATCTCCAGACTTATGGATATTTTGGAGGCTGGCGGCAAGTGGGAAAGGGTGGTTTTGAGGCTGAAGGCGCCGGGAAAGCCTGCAGCCCCCAGGTCTGTGGGGCCATGCAAGCGCTTCCCACAGAGCTTTGGAGCAAGGCACAGTTTTCCCTGCTGGCTCTTTGGGCGTGGGACCAGTCTCCAGACATATGGAAATATTGAAGGCTGGCGCGGCGCCAAGTGGGAAAGGGTGGTTTTGAGGCTGAAGGCAGCAGGAAAGCCTGCAGCCCGCAGGTCTGTGGGGCTACGCAAGCGGTTCCCAAAGAGCTTCAGAACAGTGCCACAGTTTTCCCTGCTGGCTCTTTGGGCGTGGGACCAATCTCCAGACATATGGCCATTTTTGTACCTGGCGCGGCGCCAAGTGGGAAAGGGTGGTTTTGAGGCTGAAGGCAGCAGGAAAGCCTGCAGCCCCCAGGTCTGTGGGGCTACGCAAGCGGTTCCCAAAGAGCTTTAGAACAAGGCATAGTTTTCCCTGCTGGCTCTTTGGGCGTGGGACCAACCTCCAGACATATGGCCATTTTTGTGCATGGTGCGGCGCCAAGTGGGAAAGGGTGGTTTTGAGGCTGAAGGCCGCAGGAAAGCCTGCAGCCCCCAGGTCTGTGTGGCTACGCAAGTGGTACCAAAAGAGCTTTAGTAGAAGGCATAGTTTTCCCTGCTGGCTCTTTGGACGTGGGACCAATCTCCAGACTTATGGATATTTTGGAGGCTGGCGGCAAGTGGGAAAGGGTGGTTTTGAGGCTGAAGGTGCCAGGAAAGCCTGCAGACCCCAGGTCTGTGGGGCCATGCAAGCGGTTCCCAAAGAGCTTTAGAACAAGGCATAGTTTTCCCTGCTGGCTCTTTTGGCGTGGGACCAATCTCCAGACATATGGCCATTTTTGTTACTGGCGCAGCGCCAAGTGGGAAAGGGTGGTTTTGAGGCTGAAGGCAGCAGGAAAGGCTGCAGCCCCCAGGTGTGTGGGGCTACGCAAGTGGTTCCCAAAGAGCTTTAGAACAAGGCATAGTTTTCCCTGCTGGCTCTTTGGGCATGGGACCAATCTCCAGACATACGGAAATTTTGGAGGCTGGCGGTACGTGGGAAAGGGTGGTTTTGAGGCTGATGGCAGCAGGAAAGCCTGCAGCCCCGAGGTCTGTGGGGCCACGCAAGCGGTTCCCAAAGAGCTTTAGAACAGTGCCACAGTTTTCCCTGCTGGCTCTTTGGGCGTGAGACGAATCTCCAGACTTATGGATATTTTGGAGGCTGGCGGCAAGTGGGAAAGGGTGGTTTTGAGGCTGAAGGCGCCGGGAAAGCCTGCAGCCCCCAGGTCTGTGGGGCCATGCAAGCGCTTCCCACAGAGCTTTGGAGCAAGGCACAGTTTTCCCTGCTGGCTCTTTGGGCGTGGGACCAGTCTCCAGACATATGGAAATATTGAAGGATGGCGCGGCGCCAAGTGGGAAAGGGTGGTTTTGAGGCTGAAGGCAGCAGGAAAGCCTGCAGCCCGCAGGTCTGTGGGGCTACGCAAGCGGTTCCGAAAGAGCTTCAGAACAGTGCCACAGTTTTCCCTGCTGGCTCTTTGGGCGTGGGACCAATCTCCAGACATATGGCCATTTTTGTACCTGGCGCGGCGCCAAGTGGGAAAGGGTGGTTTTGAGGCTGAAGGCAGCAGGAAAGCCTGCAGCCCCCAGGTCTGTGGGGCTACGCAAGCGGTTCCCAAAGAGCTTTAGAACAAGGCATAGTTTTCCCTGCTGGCTCTTTGGGCGTGGGACCAACCTCCAGACATATGGCCATTTTTGTGCATGGTGCGGCGCCAAGTGGGAAAGGGTGGTTTTGAGGCTGAAGGCCGCAGGAAAGCCTGCAGCCCCCAGGTCTGTGTGGCTACGCAAGTGGTACCAAAAGAGCTTTAGTAGAAGGCATAGTTTTCCCTGCTGGCTCTTTGGGCGTGGGACCAATCTCCAGACATATGGCCATTTTTGTTACTGGTGCGGCGCCAAGTGGGAAAGGGTGGTTTTGAGGCTGAAGGCGCCAGGAAAGCCTGCAGCCACCAGGTGTGTGGGGCTACGCAAGCCGTTCCCAAAGAGCTTTAGAACAAGGCATAGTTTTCCCTGCTGGCTCTTTGGGCGTGGGACCAATCTCCAGAAATATGGCCATTTTTGTGCCTGGGGCGGCGCCAAGTGGGAAAGGGTGGTTTTGAGGCTGGAGGCAGCAGGAAACCTGCAGCCCCAAGGTCTGTGGGGCCACGCAAGCGGTTCCCAAAGAGCTTTAGAACAGTGCCACAGTTTTCCCTGCTGGCTCTTTGGGCGTGAGACCAGTCTCCAGACTTATGGATATTTTGGAGGCTGGCGGCAAGTGGGAAAGGGTGGTTTTGAGGCTGAAGGCAGCAGGAAAGCCTGCAGCCCCCAGGTCTGTGGGGCCATGCAAGCGCTTCCCACAGAGCTTTGGAGCAAGGCACAGTTTTCCGTGCTGGCTCTTTGGGCGTGGGACCAGTCTCCAGACATATGGAAATATTGAAGGCTGGCGCCGCGCCAAGTGGGAAAGGGTGGTTTTGAGGCTGAAGGCAGCAGGAAAGCCTGCAGCCCCCAGGACTGTGGGGCTACGCAAGCGGTTCCGAAAGAGCTTCAGAACAGTGCCACAGTTTTCCCTGCTGGCTCTTTGGGCGTGGGACCAATCTCCTGACATATGGCCATTTTTGTACCTGGCGCGGCGCCAAGTGGGAAAGGGTGGTTTTGAGGCTGAAGGCAGCAGGAAAGCCTGCAGCCCCCAGGTCTGTGGGGCCACGCAAGCGGTTCCCAAAGAGCTTTAGAACAAGGCATAATTTTCCCTGCTGGCTCTTTGGGCGTGGGACCAATCTCCAGACATATGGCCATTTTTGTGCCTGGCACGGCGCCAAGTGGGAAAGGCTGTTTTTGAGGCGGAAGGTGCCAGGAAAGCCTGCAGCCCCCAGGTGTGTGGGGCCACGCAAGCGGTTCCCAAAGAGCTTTAGAACAAGCCACAGTTTTCCCTGCTGGCTCTTTGGACGTGAGACCAATCTCCAGACTTATGGATATTTTGGAGGCTGGTGGCAAGTGGGAAAGGGTGGTCTTGAGGCTGAAGGCGCCAGGAAAGCCTGCAGACCCCAGGTCTGTGGGGCCATGCAAGCGGTTCCCAAAGAGCTTTAGAAGAAACCACATTTTTCCCTGCTGGCTCTTTCGGCGTGGGACCAATCTCCAGACATATGGAAATATTGAAGGCTGGCGCGGCGCCAAGTGGGAAAGGGTGGTTTTGAGGCTGAAGGCAGCAGGAAAGCCTGCAGCCCCCAGGTGTGTGGGGCTACGCAAGCGGTTCCCAAAGAGCTTTAGAAGAAGGCATAGTTTTCCCTGCTGCCTCTTTGGGCATGGGACCAATCTCCAGACATATGGAAATTTTGGAGGCTGGCGGTAAGTGGGAAAGGGTGGTTTTGAGGCTGAAGGCGCCAGGAAAGCCTGCAGCCCCCAGGTCTGTGGGGCTAGGCAAGCGGTTCCCAAAGAGCTTTAGAAGAAGGCATAGTTTTTCCTGCTGGCTCTTTGGGCGTGGGACCAATCTCCAGACATATGGCCATTTTTGTGCCTGGTGCGGCGCGAAGTGGGAAAGGGTGGTTTTGAGGCTGAAGGCAGCAGGAAAGCCTGCAGCCCCCAGGTGTGTAGGGCTACGCAAGCCGTTCCCAAAGAGCTTTAGAACAAGGCATAGTTTTCTCTGCTGGCTCTTTGGGCGTGGGACCAATATCCAGACATATGGCCATTTTTGTGCCTGGCGCGGCGCCAAGTGGGAAAGGGTGGTTTTGAGGCTGAAGACGCCAGGAAAGCCTGCAGCCCTCAGGTGTGTGGGGCTACGCAAGCGATTCCCAAAGAGCTTTAGAACAGTGCCACAGTTTTCCCTCCTGGCTCTTTGGGCGTGGGACCAATCTCCAGAGATATGGCCATTTTTGTGCCTGGCGCGGCGCCAAGTGGGAAAGGGTGGTTTTGAGGCTGAAGGCAGCAGGAAAGCCTGCAGCCCCCAGGTGTGTGGGGCCACGCAAGCGGTTCCCAAAGAGCTTTAGAACAAGCCACAGTTTTCCCTGCTGGCTCTTTGGGCGTGGGACCAGTCTCCAGACATATGGAAATATTGAAGGCTGGCGCCGCGCCAAGTCGGAAAGGGTGGTTTTGAGGCTGAAGGCAGCAGGAAAGCCTGCAGCCCCCAGGTCTGTGGGGCTACGCAACTGGTTCCCAAAGAGCTTTAGAACAAGGCATAGTTTTCCCTGCTGGCTCTTTGGGCGTGGGACCAATCTCCAGACATATGGCCATTTTTGTTACTGGTGCGGCGCCAAGTGGGAAAGGGTGGTTTTGAGGCTGAAGGCGCCAGGAAAGCCTGCAGCCCCCAGGTGTGTGGGGCTACGCAAGTGGTTCCCAAAGAGCTTTAGAACAAGGCATAGTTTTCCCTGCTGGCTCTTTGGGCATGGGACCAATCTCCAGACATACGGAAATTTTGGAGGCTGGCGGTAAGTGGGAAAGGGTGGTTTTGAGGCTGAAGGCAGCAGGAAAGCCTGCAGCCCCGAGGTCTGTGGGGCCATGCAAGCGGTTCCCAAAGAGCTTTAGAACAGTGCCACAGTTTTCCCTGCTGGCTCTTTGGGCGTGAGACCAATCTCCAGAATTATGGATATTTTGGAGGCTGGCGGCAAGTGGGAAAGGGTGGTTTTGAGGCTGAAGGCGCCAGGAAAGCCTGCAGCCCCCAGGTGTGTGGGGCTACGCAAGCAGTTCCCAAAGAGCTTGAGAAGAAGGCACAGCTTTCTCTGCTGGCTCTTTGGGCGTGGGACCAATCTCCAGACATATGGCCATTTTTGTCCCTGTCACGGCGCCAAGTGGGAAAGGGTGGTTTTCAGGCTGAAGACGCCAGGAAAGCCTGGAGCCCTCAGGTCTGTGGGGCCACGCAAGCGGTTCCCAAAGAGCTTTACAACAGTGCCACAGTTTTCCCTGCTGGCTCTTTGGGCGTGAGACCAATCTCCAGACTTATGGATATTTTGGAGGCTGGCGGCAAGTGGGAAAGGGTGGTTTTGAGGCTGAAGGTGCCAGGAAAGCCTGCAGACCCCAGGTCTGTGGGGCCATGCAAGCGGTTCCCAAAGAGCTTTAGAACAAGGCATAGTTTTCCCTGCTGGCTCTTTTGGCGTGGGACCAATCTCCAGACATATGGCCATTTTTGTTACTGGCGCAGCGCCAAGTGGGAAAGGGTGGTTTTGAGGCTGAAGGCAGCAGGAAAGGCTGCAGCCCCCAGGTCTGTGGGGCTACGCAAGTGGTTCCCAAAGAGCTTTAGAACAAGGCATAGTTTTCCCTGCTGGCTCTTTGGGCATGGGACCAATCTCCAGACATACGGAAATTTTGGAGGCTGGCGGTACGTGGGAAAGGGTGGTTTTGAGGCTGAAGGCAGCAGGAAAGCCTGCAGCCCCGAGGTCTGTGGGGCCACGCAAGCGGTTCCCAAAGAGCTTTAGAACAGTGCCACAGTTTTCCCTGCTGGCTCTTTGGGCGTGAGACGAATCTCCAGACTTATGGATATTTTGGAGGCTGGCGGCAAGTGGGAAAGGGTGGTTTTGAGGCTGAAGGCGCCGGGAAAGCCTGCAGCCCCCAGGTCTGTGGGGCCATGCAAGCGCTTCCCACAGAGCTTTGGAGCAAGGCACAGTTTTCCCTGCTGGCTCTTTGGGCGTGGGACCAGTCTCCAGACATATGGAAATATTGAAGGCTGGCGCGGCGCCAAGTGGGAAAGGGTGGTTTTGAGGCTGAAGGCAGCAGGAAAGCCTGCAGCCCGCAGGTCTGTGGGGCTACGCAAGCGGTTCCCAAAGAGCTTCAGAACAGTGCCACAGTTTTCCCTGCTGGCTCTTTGGGCGTGGGACCAATCTCCAGACATATGGCCATTTTTGTACCTGGCGCGGCGCCAAGTGGGAAAGGGTGGTTTTGAGGCTGAAGGCAGCAGGAAAGCCTGCAGCCCCCAGGTCTGTGGGGCTACGCAAGCGGTTCCCAAAGAGCTTTAGAACAAGGCATAGTTTTCCCTGCTGGCTCTTTGGGCGTGGGACCAACCTCCAGACATATGGCCATTTTTGTGCATGGTGCGGCGCCAAGTGGGAAAGGGTGGTTTTGAGGCTGAAGGCCGCAGGAAAGCCTGCAGCCCCCAGGTCTGTGTGGCTACGCAAGTGGTACCAAAAGAGCTTTAGTAGAAGGCATAGTTTTCCCTGCTGGCTCTTTGGGCGTGGGACCAATCTCCAGACATATGGCCATTTTTGTTACTGGTGCGGCGCCAAGTGGGAAAGGGTGGTTTTGAGGCTGAAGGCGCCAGGAAAGCCTGCAGCCACCAGGTGTGTGGGGCTACGCAAGCCGTTCCCAAAGAGCTTTAGAACAAGGCATAGTTTTCCCTGCTGGCTCTTTGGGCGTGGGACCAATCTCCAGAAATATGGCCATTTTTGTGCCTGGGGCGGCGCCAAGTGGGAAAGGGTGGTTTTGAGGCTGGAGGCAGCAGGAAACCTGCAGCCCCAAGGTCTGTGGGGCCACGCAAGCGGTTCCCAAAGAGCTTTAGAACAGTGCCACAGTTTTCCCTGCTGGCTCTTTGGGCGTGAGACCAGTCTCCAGACTTATGGATATTTTGGAGGCTGGCGGCAAGTGGGAAAGGGTGGTTTTGAGGCTGAAGGCAGCAGGAAAGCCTGCAGCCCCCAGGTCTGTGGGGCCATGCAAGCGCTTCCCACAGAGCTTTGGAGCAAGGCACAGTTTTCCGTGCTGGCTCTTTGGGCGTGGGACCAGTCTCCAGACATATGGAAATATTGAAGGCTGGCGCCGCGCCAAGTGGGAAAGGGTGGTTTTGAGGCTGAAGGCAGCAGGAAAGCCTGCAGCCCCCAGGACTGTGGGGCTACGCAAGCGGTTCCGAAAGAGCTTCAGAACAGTGCCACAGTTTTCCCTGCTGGCTCTTTGGGCGTGGGACCAATCTCCTGACATATGGCCATTTTTGTACCTGGCGCGGCGCCAAGTGGGAAAGGGTGGTTTTGAGGCTGAAGGCAGCAGGAAAGCCTGCAGCCCCCAGGTCTGTGGGGCCACGCAAGCGGTTCCCAAAGAGCTTTAGAACAAGGCATAATTTTCCCTGCTGGCTCTTTGGGCGTGGGACCAATCTCCAGACATATGGCCATTTTTGTGCCTGGCACGGCGCCAAGTGGGAAAGGCTGTTTTTGAGGCGGAAGGTGCCAGGAAAGCCTGCAGCCCCCAGGTGTGTGGGGCCACGCAAGCGGTTCCCAAAGAGCTTTAGAACAAGCCACAGTTTTCCCTGCTGGCTCTTTGGACGTGAGACCAATCTCCAGACTTATGGATATTTTGGAGGCTGGTGGCAAGTGGGAAAGGGTGGTCTTGAGGCTGAAGGCGCCAGGAAAGCCTGCAGACCCCAGGTCTGTGGGGCCATGCAAGCGGTTCCCAAAGAGCTTTAGAAGAAACCACATTTTTCCCTGCTGGCTCTTTCGGCGTGGGACCAATCTCCAGACATATGGAAATATTGAAGGCTGGCGCGGCGCCAAGTGGGAAAGGGTGGTTTTGAGGCTGAAGGCAGCAGGAAAGCCTGCAGCCCCCAGGTGTGTGGGGCTACGCAAGCGGTTCCCAAAGAGCTTTAGAAGAAGGCATAGTTTTCCCTGCTGCCTCTTTGGGCATGGGACCAATCTCCAGACATATGGAAATTTTGGAGGCTGGCGGTAAGTGGGAAAGGGTGGTTTTGAGGCTGAAGGCGCCAGGAAAGCCTGCAGCCCCCAGGTCTGTGGGGCTAGGCAAGCGGTTCCCAAAGAGCTTTAGAAGAAGGCATAGTTTTTCCTGCTGGCTCTTTGGGCGTGGGACCAATCTCCAGACATATGGCCATTTTTGTGCCTGGTGCGGCGCGAAGTGGGAAAGGGTGGTTTTGAGGCTGAAGGCAGCAGGAAAGCCTGCAGCCCCCAGGTGTGTAGGGCTACGCAAGCGGTTCCCAAAGAGCTTTAGAACAAGGCATAGTTTTCTCTGCTGGCTCTTTGGGCGTGGGACCAATATCCAGACATATGGCCATTTTTGTGCCTGGCGCGGCGCCAAGTGGGAAAGGGTGGTTTTGAGGCTGAAGACGCCAGGAAAGCCTGCAGCCCTCAGGTGTGTGGGGCTACGCAAGCGATTCCCAAAGAGCTTTAGAACAGTGCCACAGTTTTCCCTCCTGGCTCTTTGGGCGTGGGACCAATCTCCAGAGATATGGCCATTTTTGTGCCTGGCGCGGCGCCAAGTGGGAAAGGGTGGTTTTGAGGCTGAAGGCAGCAGGAAAGCCTGCAGCCCCCAGGTGTGTGGGGCCACGCAAGCGGTTCCCAAAGAGCTTTAGAACAGTGCCACAGTTTTCCCTGCTGGCTCTTTGGGCGTGAGACCAATCTCCAGACTTATGGATATTTTGGAGGCTGGCGGCAAGTGGGAAAGGGTGGTTTTGAGGCTGAAGGCGCCAGGAAAGCCTGCAGACCCCAGGTCTGTGGGGCTACGCAAGCAGTTCCCAAAGAGCTTTAGAACAAGGCATAGTTTTCCCTGCTGGCTCTTTTGGCGTGGGACCAATCTCCAGAGATATGGCCATTTTTGTTACTGGCGCAGCGCCAAGTGGGAAAGGGTGGTTTTCAGGCTGAAGGCAGCAGGAAAGCCTGCAGCCCCCAGGTGTGTGGGGCTACGCAAGTGGTTCCCAAAGAGCTTTAGAACAAGGCATAGTTTTCCCTGCTGGCTCTTTGGGCATGGGACCAATCTCCAGACATACGGAAATTTTGGAGGCTGGCGGTAAGTGGGAAAGGGTGGTTTTGAGGCTGAAGGCGCCAGGAAAGCCTGCAGCCCCCAGGTCTTTGGGGCCATGCAAGCGCTTCCCACAGAGCTTTGGAGCAAGCCACAGTTTTTCCTGCTGGCTCTTTGGGCGTGGGACCAGTCTCCAGACCTATGGAAATATTGAAGGCTAGCGCCGCGCCAAGTGGGAAAGGGTGGTTTGAGGCTGAAGGCAGCAGGAAAGCCTGCAGTCCCAGGTCTGTGGGGCTACGCAAGCAGTTCCCAAAGAGCTTTAGAACAGTGCCACAGTTTTCCCTGCTGGCTCTTTGGGCGTGGGACCAATCTCCAGACATATGGCCATTTTTGTACCTGGCGCGGCGCCAAGTGGGAAAGGGTGGTTTTGAGGCTGAAGGCAGCAGGAAAGCCTGCAGCCCCCAGGTGTGTGGGGCCATGCAAGCGGTTCCCAAAGAGCTTTAGAAGAAGGCACAGTTTTCCCTGCTGGCTCTTTGGGCGTGGGACCAATCTCCAGA
This sequence comes from Larus michahellis, assembly GCF_964199755.1. NCBI lineage: Eukaryota > Metazoa > Chordata > Aves > Charadriiformes > Laridae > Larus > Larus michahellis. The sequence continues at coordinate 20,634 of NW_027436052.1, forward strand.
CATATGGCCATTTTTGTCCCTGGCATGGAGCCAAGTGGGAAAGGGTGGTTTTGAGGCTGAAGGCGCCAGGAAAGCCTGCAGCCCCCAGGTCTGTGGGGCTAGGCAAGCAGTTCCCAAAGAGCTTTAGAAGAAGGCACAGTTTTCCCTGCTGGCTCTTTGGGCGTGGGACCAATCTCCAGACATATGGCCATTTTTGTGCGTTGTGCGGCGCCAAGTGGGAAAGGGTGGTTTTCAGGCTGAAGACGCCAGGAAAGCCTGCAGCCCCCAGGTCTGTGGGGCTACGCAAGTGGTACCAAAAGAGCTTTAGAACAAGGCATAGTTTTCCCTGCTGGCTCTTTGGGCGTGGGACCAATCTCCAGACATATGGCCATTTTTGTTACTGGCGCGTCGCCAAGCGGGAAAGGGTGGTTTTGAGGCTGAAGGCGCCAGGAAAGCCTGCAGCCCCCAGGTCTGTGGGGCTACGCAAGCCGTTCCCAAAGAGCTTTAGAACAAGGCATAGTTTTCTCTGCTGGCTCTTTGGGCGTGGGACCAATCTCCAGACATATGGCCATTTTTGTGCCTGGCACGGCGCCAAGTGGGAAAGGGTGGTTTTCAGGCTGAAGACGCCAGGAAAGCCTGCAGCCCTCAGGTCTGTGGGGCTACGCAAGCGGTTCCCAAAGAGCTTTAGAACAGTGCCACAGTTTTCCCTGCTGGCTCTTTGGGCGTGGGACCAATCTCCAGACATATGGCCATTTTTGTGCCTGGCGTGGCACCAAGAGGGAAAGGGTGGTTTTGAGGCTGAAGGCAGCAGGAAAGCCTGCAGCCCCGAGGTGTGTGGGGCCACGCAAGCGGTTCCGAAAGAGTTTTAGAACAGTGCCACAGTTTTCCCTGCTGGCTCTTTGGGCGTGAGACCAATCTCCAGACTTATGGATATTTTGGAGGCTGGCGGCAGGTGGGAAAGGGTGGTTTTGAGGCTGAAGGCGCCAAGAAAGCCTGCAGCCCCCAGGTCTGTGGGGCCATGCAAGCGGTTCCCAAAGAGCTTTAGAACAAGCCACAGTTTTCCCTCCTGGCTCTTTGGGCGTGGGACCACTCTCCAGACATATGGAAATATTGAAGGCTGGCGCCGCGCCAAGTGGGAAAGGGTGGTTTTGAGGCTGAAGGCAGCAGGAAAGCCTGCAGCCCCCAGGTCTGTGGGGTACGCAAGTGGTTCCCAAAGAGCTTTAGAACAAGGCATAGTTTTCCCTGCTGGCTCTTTGGGCGTGGGACCAATCTCCAGACATACGGAAATTTTGGAGGCTGGCGGTAAGTGGGAAAGGGTGGTTTTGAGGCTGAAGGCAGCAGGAAAGCCTGCAGCCCCCAGGTCTGTGGGGCTAGGCAAGCGGTTCACAAAGAACTTTAGAACAAGCCACAGTTTTCCCTGCTGGCTCTTTGGGCGTGGGACCAATCTCCAGCCATATGGCCATTTTTGTGCCTGGCGCGGCGCCAAGTGGGAAAGGGTGGTTTTGAGGCTGATGGCGCTAGGAAACCCTGCAGCCCCCAAGTCTGTGGGGCTAGGCAAGCGGTTCCCAAAGGGCTTTAGAACAAGGCATAGTTTTCCCTGCTGGCTCTTTGGGCGTGGGACCCATCTCCAGACATATGGCCATTTTTGTGCCTTGCGCGGCGCCAAGTGGGAAAGGGTGGTTTTGAGGCTGAAGGCAGCAGGAAAGTCTCCAGCCCCCAGGTCTTTGGGGCCATGCAAGCGGTTCCCAAAGAGCTTTAGAACAAGCCACAGTTTTCCCTGCTGGCTCTTTGGGCATGGGACCAATCTCCAGACATATGGCCATTTTTGTGCCTGGCGCGGCGCCAAGTGGGAAAGGGTGGTTTTGAGGCTGAAGGTGCCAGGAAAGCCTGCAGCCCCAAGGTGTGTGGGGCCACGCAAGCTGTTCCCAAAGAGCTTTAGAACAAGGCATAGTTTTCCCTGCTGGCTCTTTGGGCGTGGGACCAGTCTCCAGACATATGGATATTTTGGAGGCTGGCGCCAAGTGGGAAAGGGTGGTTTTGAGGCTGAAGGTGCCAGGAAAGCCTGCAGCCCCCAGGTCTGTGGGGCTAGGCAAGCGGTTCCCAAAGAGCTTTAGAACAAGCCACATTTTTCCCTGCTGGCTCTTTGGGCGTGGGACCAATGTCCAGAGATATGGAAATATTGAAGGCTGGCGCCGCGCCAAGTGGGAAAGGGTGGTTTTGAGGCTGAAGGCAGCAGGAAAGCCTGCAGCCCCCAGGTGTGTGGGGCCACGCAAGCGGTTCCCAAAGAGCTTTAGAACAGTGCCACAGTTTTCCCTGCTGGCTCTTTGGGCGTGAGACCAATCTCCAGACTTATGGATATTTTGGAGGCTGGCAGCAAGTGGGAAAGGGTGGTTTTGAGGCTGAAGGCGCCAGGAAAGCCTGCAGCCCCCAGGTGTGTGGGGCTACACAAGCAGTTCCCAAAGAGCTTTAGAACAAGGCATAGTTTTCTCTGCTGGCTCTTTGGGCGTGGGACCAATCTCCAGACATATGGCCATTTTTGTCCCTGGCACGGCGCCAAGTGGGAAAGGGTGGTTTTCAGGCTGAAGACGCCAGGAAAGCCTGCAGCCCTCAGGTCTGTGGGGCTACGCAAGTGGTTCCCAAAGAGCTTTAGAACAGTGCCACAGTTTTCCCTGCTGGCTCTTTGGGCGTGAGACCAATCTCCAGACTTATGGATATTTTGGAGGCTGGCGGCAAGTGGGAAAGGGTGGTTTTGAGGCTGAAGACGCCAGGAAAGCCTGCACCCCCCAGGTCTGTGGGGCTACGCAAGCGGTTCCCAAAGAGCTTTAGAACAGTGCCACAGTTTTCCCTGCTGGCTCTTTGGGCGTGGGACCAATCTCCAGACATATGGCCATTTTTGTACCTGGCGCGGCGCCAAGTGGGAAAGGGTGGTTTTGAGGCTGAAGGCAGCAGGAAAGCCTGCAGCCCCCAGGTGTGTGGGGCCATGCAAGCGGTTCCCAAAGAGCTTTAGAACAAGGCATACATTTCCCTGCTGGCTCTTTGGGCGTGGGACCAATCTCCAGAGATATGGCCATTTTTGTGCCTGGCGCGGCGCCAAGTGGGAAAGGGTGGTTTTGAGGCTGAAGGCGCCAGGAAAGCCTGCAGCCCCCAGGTCTGTGGGGCCATGCAAGCGGTTCCCAAAGAGCTTTAGAACAGTGCCACATTTTTCCCTGCTGGCTCTTTGGGCGTGAGACCTATCTCCAGACTTATGGATGTTTTGGAGGCTGGCGGCAAGTGGGAAAGGGTGGTTTTGAGGCTGAAGGCGCCAGGAAAGCCTGCAGCCCCCAGGTCTGTGGGGCTAAGCAAGCCGTTCCCAAAGAGCTTTAGAACAAGCCACAGTTTTCCCTGCTGGCTCTTTGGGCGTGGGACCAGTCTCCAGACATATGGAAATATTGAAGGCTGGCGCCGCGCCAAGTGGGAAAGGGTGGTTTTGAGGCTGAAGGCAGCAGGAAAGCCTGCAGCCCCCAGGTGTGTGGGGCTACGCAAGCGGTTCCCAAAGAGCTTTAGAACAGTGCCACAGTTTTCCCTGCTGGCTCTCTGGGCGTGGGACCAGTCTCCAGACATATGGATATTTTGGAGGCTGGCGGTAAGTGGGAAAGGGTGGTTTTGAGGCTGAAGGCGCCAGGAAAGCCTGCAGCCCCCAGGTCTGTGGGGCCATGCAAGCGGTTCACAAAGAGCTTTAGAACAAGCCACAGTTTTCCCTGCTGGCTCTTTGGGCGTGGGACCAATCTCCAGACATATGGCCATTTTTGTGCCTGGCGCGGCGCCAAGTGGGAAAGGGTGGTTTTGAGGCTGAAGGCATCAGGAAAGCCTGCAGCCCCAAGGTGTGTGGGGCCACGCAAGCGGTTCCCAAAGATCTTTAGAAGAAGGCATAGTTTTCCCTGCTGGCTCTTTGGGCGTGGGACCAATCTCCAGACATATGGCCATTTTTGTTACTGGCGCGTCGCCAAGTGGGAAAGGGTGGTTTTGAGGCTGAAGGCGCCAGGAAAGCCTGCAGCCCCCAGGTCTGTGGGGCTACGCAAGCAGTTCCCAAAGAGCTTTAGAACAAGGCATAGTTTTCTCTGCTGGCTCTTTGGGCGTGGGACCAATCTCCAGACATATGGCCGTTTTTGTCCCTGGCACGGCGCCAAGTGGGAAAGGGTGGTTTTCAGGCTGAAGACGCCAGGAAAGCCTGCAGCCCTCAGGTCTGTGGGGCTACGCAAGCGGTTCCCAAGGAGCTTTAGAACAGTGCCACAGTTTTCCCTCCTGGCTCTTTGGGCGTGGGACCAATCTCCAGACATATGGCCATTTTTGTCCCTGGCACGGCGCCAAGTGGGAAAGGGTGGTTTTGAGGCTGAGGGTGCCAGGAAAGCCTGCAGCCCTCAGGTCTGTGGGGCTACGCAAGCGGTTCCCAAAGAGCTTTAGAACAAGGCATAGTTTTCCCTGCTGGCTCTTTGGGCGTGGGACCAGTCTCCAGACATATGGATATTTTGGAGGCTGGCGGCAAGTGGGAAAGGGTGGTTTTGAGGCTGAAGGCGCCAGGAAAGCCTGCAGCCCCCAGGTCTGTGGGGCTAGGCAAGCGGTTCCCAAAGAGCTTTAGAACAAGCCACATTTTTCCCTGCTGGCTCTTTGGGCGTGGGACCAGTCTCCAGACATATGTAGATTTTGGAGACTGGCGCCGCGCCAAGTGGGAAAGGGTGGTTTTGAGGCTGAAGGCGCCAGGAAAGCCTGCAGCCCCCAGGTGTGTGGGGCTACGCAAGCAGTTCCCAAAGAGCTTTAGAAGAAGGCATAGTTTTCCCTGGTGGCTCTTTGGGCGTGGGACCAGTCTCCAGACATATGGAAATATTGAAGGCTGGCGCCGCACCAAGTGGGAAAGGGTGGTTTTGAGGCTGAAGGCGCCAGGAAAGCCTGCAGCCCCCAGGTCTGTGGGGCTAGGCAAGCGGTTCCCAAAGAGCTTTAGAACAAGCCACATTTTTCCCTGCTGGCTCTTTGGGCGTGGGACCAGTCTCCAGACATATGTAGATTTTGGAGACTGGCGCGGCACCAAGTGGGAAAGGGTGGTTTTCAGGCTGAAGACGCCAGGAAAGCCTGCAGCCCCCAGGTCTTTGGGGCCATGCAAGCGCTTCCCACAGCGCTTTGGAGTAAGCCACAGTTTTTCCTGCTGGCTCTTTGGGCGTGGGACCAGTCTCCAGACATATGGAAATATTGAAGGCTGGCGCCGCACCAAGTGGGAAAGGGTGGTTTTGAGGCTGAAGGCGCCAGGAAAGCCTGCAGCCCCCAGGTCTGTGGGGCTACGCAAGTGTTTCCCAAAGAGCTTTAGAACAAGGCATAGTTTTCCCTGCTGGCTCTTTGGGCGTGGGACCAACCTCCAGACATATGGCCATTTTTGTGCGTGGTGCGGCGCCAAGTGGGAAAGGGTGGTTTTGAGGCTGAAGGCCGCAGGAAAGCCTGCAGCCCCCAGGTCTGTGTGGCTACGCAAGTGGTACCAAAAGAGCTTCAGAACAGTGCCACAGTTTTCCCTGCTGGCTCTTTGGGCGTGGGACCAATCTCCAGACATATGGCCATTTTTGTACCTGGCGCGGCGCCAAGTGGGAAAGGGTGGTTTTGAGGCTGAAGGCAGCAGGAAAGCCTGCAGCCCCCAGGTCTGTGGGGCCACGCAAGCGGTTCCCAAAGAGCTTTAGAACAAGGCATAGTTTTCCCTGCTGGCTCTTTGGGCATGGAACCAATCTCCAGACATATGGCCATTTTTGTGTCTGGCGCGGTGCCAAGTGGGAAAGGCTGTTTTTGAGGCGGAAGGTGCCAGGAAAGCCTGCAGCCCCCAGGTGTGTGGGGCCACGCAAGCAGTTCCCAAAGAGCTTTAGAACAAGCCACAGTTTTCCCTGCTGGCTCTTTGGACGTGAGACCAATCTCCAGACTTATGGATATTTTGGAGGCTGGCGGCAAGTGGGAAAGGGTGGTTGTGAGGCTGAAGGTGCCAGGAAAGCCTGCAGCCCCGAGGTCTGTGGGGCCATGCAGGCGGTTCCCAAAGAGCTTTAGAACAGTTCACATTTTTCCTGCTGGCTCTTTGGGCGTGAGACCAATCTCCAGACTTATGGATATTTTGGAGGCTGGTGGGAAGTGGGAAAGGGTGGTTTTGAGGCTGAAGGCAGCAGGAAAGCCTGCAGACCCCAGGTCTGTGGGGCCATGCAAGCGGTTCCCAAAGAGCTTTAGAACAAGCCACATTTTCCCCTGCTGGCTCTTTGGGCGTGGGACCAGTCTCCAGACATATGGAAATATTGAAGGCTGGTGCCGCGCCAAGTGGGAAAGGGTGGTTTTGAGGCTGAAGGCTCCAGGAAAGCCTGCAGCCCCCAGGTCTGTGGGCTACGCAAGTGGTTCCCAAAGAGCTTTAGAACAAGGCATAGTTTTCCCTGCTGGCTCTTTGGGTGTGGGACCAATCTCCAGACATATGGCCATTTTTGTTACTGGCGCGGCGCCAAGTGGGAAAGGGTGGTTTTGAGGCTGAAGGCAGCAGGAAAGCCTGCAGCCCCCAGGTCTGTGGGGCTACGCAAGCGGTTCCCAAAGAGCTTTAGAACAAGGCATAGTTTTCCCTGCTGGCTCTTTGGGCATGGGACCAATCTCCAGACATATGGAAATTTTGGAGGCTGGCGGTAAGTGGGAAAGGGTGGTTTTGAGGCTGAAGGCGCCAGGAAAGCCTGCAGCCCCCAGGTCTGTGGGGCTAGGCAAGCGGTTCCCAAAGAGCTTTAGAACAAGGCATAGTTTTCCCTGCTGGCTCTTTGGGCGTGGGACCAATCTCCAGACATATGGCCATTTTTGTGCGTGGTGCGGCGCCAAGTGGGAAAGGGTGGTTTTGAGGCTGAAGGCAGCAGGAAAGCCTGCAGCCCCCAGGTCTGTGGGGCTACGCAAGCCGTTCCCAAAGAGCTTTAGAACAAGGCATAGTTTTCTCTGCTGGCTCTTTGGGCGTGGGACCAATCTCCAGACATATGGCCATTTTTGTGCCTGGCGCGGCGCCAAGTGGGAAAGGGTGGTTTTCAGGCTGAAGACGCCAGGAAAGCCTGCAGCCCTCAGGTCTGTGGGGCTACGCAAGCGGTTCCCAAAGAGCTTTAGAACAGTGCCACAGTTTTCCCTGCTGGCTCTTTGGGCGTGGGACCAATCTCCAGACATATGGCCATTTTTGTCCCTGGCGCGGCGCCAAGTGGGAAAGGGTGGTTTTCAGGCTGAAGACGCCAGGAAAGCCTGCAGCCCCGAGGTCTGTGGGGCCACGCAAGCGGTTCCCAAAGAGTTTTAGAACAGTGCCACAGTTTTCCCTGCTGGCTCTCTGGGCGTGAGACCAATCTCCAGACTTATGGATATTTTGGAGGCTGGCGGCAGGTGGGAAAGGGTGGTTTTGAGGCTGAAGGCGCCAGGAAAGCCTGCAGCCCCCAGGTCTGTGGGGCTAGGCAAGCGGTTCCCAAAGGGCTTTAGAACAAGGCATAGTTTTCCCTGCTGGCTCTTTGGGCGTGGGACCAATCTCCAGCCATATGGCCATTTTTGTGCCTGGCGCGGCGCCAAGTGGGAAAGGGTGGTTTTGAGGCTGATGGCGCTAGGAAACCCTGCAGCCCCCAAGTCTGTGGGGCTAGGCAAGCGGTTCCCAAAGGGCTTTAGAACAAGGCATAGTTTTCCCTGCTGGCTCTTTGGGCGTGGGACCAATCTCCAGACATATGGCCATTTTTGTGCCTTGCGCGGCGCCAAGTGGGAAAGGGTGGTTTTGAGGTTGAAGGCAGCAGGAAAGTCTGCAGCCCCCAGGTGTGTGGGGCTACGCAAGCGGTTCCCAAAGAGCTTTAGAACAAGGCATAGTTTTCCCTGCTGGCTCTTTGGGCGTGGGACCCATCTCCAGACATATGGCCATTTTTGTGCCTGGCGCGGCGCCAAGTGGGAAAGGGTGCTTTTGAGGCTGAAGGCGCCAGGAAAGCCTGCAGCCCCCAGGTCTTTGGGCCATGCAAGCGGTTCCCAAAGAGCTTTAGAACAAGGCATAGTTTTCCCTGCTGGCTCTTTGGGCGTGGGACCAATCTCCAGACATACGGAAATTTTGGAGGCTGGCGGTAAGTGGGAAAGGGTGGTTTTGAGGCTGAAGGCAGCAGGAAAGCCTGCAGCCCCCAGGTCTGTGGGGCTAGGCAAGCGGTTCACAAAGAGCTTTAGAACAAGCCACAGTTTTCCCTGCTGGCTCTTTGGGCGTGGGACCCATCTCCAGACATATGGCCATTTTTGTGCCTGGCGCGGCGCCAAGTTGGAAAGGGTGGTTTTCAGGCTGAAGACGCCAGGAAACCCTGCAGCCCCCAGGTCTTTGGGGCCATGCAAGCGCTTCCCACAGAGCTTTGGAGCAAGCCACAGTTTTTCCTGCTGGCTCTTTGGGCGTGGGACCAGTCTCCAGACCTATGGAAATATTGAAGGCTGGCGCCGCGCCAAGTGGGAAAGGGTGGTTTTGAGGCTGAAGGCAGCAGGAAAGCCTGCTGCCCCCAGGTCTGTGGGGCTACGCAAGCAGTTCTTAAAGAGCTTTAGAACAAGGCATAGTTTTCCCTGCTGGCTCTTTGGGCATGGGACCAATCTCCAGACATATGGCCATTTTTGTCCCTGGCACGGCGCCAAGTGGGAAAGGGTGGTTTTCAGGCTGAAGACGCCAGGAAAGCCTGCAGCCCTCAGGTCTGTGAGGCTACGCAAGCGGTTCCCAAAGAGCTTTAGAACAGTGCCACAGTTTTCCCTGCTGGCTCTTTGGGCGTGGGACCAATCTCCAGACATATGGCCATTTTTCTACCTGGCGCGGCGCCAAGTGGGAAAGGGTGGTTTTGAGGCGGAAGGTGCCAGGAAAGCCTGCAGACCCCAGGTGTGTGGGGCCATGCAAGCGGTTCCCAAAGAGCTTTAGAAGAAGCCACAGTTTTCCCTGCTGGCTCTTTGGGCGTAGGACCAGTATCCAGACATATGGAAATATTGATGGCTGGCGCCGCGCAAAGTGGGAAAGGGTGGTTTTGAGGCTGAAGGCGCCAGGAAAGCCTGCAGACCCCAGGTGTGTGGGGCCATGCAAGCGGTTCCCAAAGAGCTTTAGAACAAGGCATAGTTTTCCCTGCTGGCTCTTTGGGCGTGGGACCAATCTCCAGATATATGGCCATTTTTGTGCCTGGCGCGGCGCCAAGTGGGAAAGGGTGGTTTTGAGGCTGAAGGCAGCATTAAAGCCTGCAGCCCCCAGGTGTGTGGGGCTACGCAAGCGGTTCCCAAAGAGCTTTAGAACAAGGCATAGTTTTCCCTGCTGGCTCTTTGGGCATGGGACCAATCTCCAGACATACGGAAATTTTGGAGGCTGGCGGTAAGTGGGAAAGGGTGGTTTTGAGGCTGAAGGTGCCAGGAAAGCCTGCAGCCCCCAGGTCTGTGGGGCCACGCAAGCGGTTCCCAAAGAGCTTTAGAACAAGGCATAGTTTTCCCTGCTGGCTCTTTGGGCGTGGGTCCAATCTCCAGCCATATGGCCATTTTTGTACCTGGCACGGCGCCAAGTGGGAAAGGGTGGTTTTGAGGCGGAAGGTGCCAGGAAAGCCTGCAGACCCCAGGTGTGTGGGGCCATGCAAGCGGTTCCCAAAGAGCTTTAGAACAAGCCACAGTTTTCCCTGCTGGCTCTTTGGGCATGAGACCAATCTCCAGACTTATGGATATTTTGGAGGCTGGCGGCAAGTGGGAAAGGGTGGTTTTGAGGCTGAAGGTGCCAGGAAAGCCTGCAGCCCCCAGGTCTGTGGGGCCATGCAAGCGGTTCCCAAAGAGCTTTAGAACAGTGCCACATTTTTCCCTGCTGGCTCTTTGGGCGTGAGACCAATCTCCAGACTTATGGATATTTTGGAGGCTGGCGGCAAGTGGGAAAGGGTGGTTTTGAGGCTGAAGGCGCCAGGAAAGCCTGCAGCCCCCAGGTCTGTGGGGCCATGCAAGCGGTTCCCAAAGAGCTTTAGAACAAGGCACAGTTTTCCCTGGTGGCTCTTTGGGCGTTGGACCAGTCTGCAGACATATGGAAATATTGAAGGCTGGCGCCGCGCTAAGTGGGAAAGGGTGGTTTTGAGGCTGAAGGCGCCAGGAAAGCCTGCAGCCCCCAGGTCTGTGGGCTACGCAAGTGGTTCCCAAAGAGCTTTAGAACAAGGCATAGTTTTCCCTGCTGGCTCTTTGGGCGTGGGACCAGTCTCCAGACATATGGCCATTTTTGTGCCTTGCGCGGCGCCAAGTGGGAAAGGGTGCTTTTGAGGCTGAAGGCAGCAGGAAAGTCTGCAGCCCCCAGGTCTTTGGGGCTAGGCAAGCGGTTCCCAAAGAGCTTTAGAACAAGGCATAGTTTTCCCTGCTGGCTCTTTGGGCGTGGGACCAACCTCCAGACATATGGCCATTTTTGTGCGTGTTGCGGCGCCAAGTGGGAAAGGGTGGTTTTGAGGCTGAAGGCCGCAGGAAAGCCTGCAGCCCCCAGGTCTGTGGGGCTAGGCAAGCGGTTCCCAAAGAGCTTTAGAACAAGGCATAGTTTTCCCTGCTGGCTCTTTGGGCATGGGACCAGTCTCCAGACATATGGAAATTTTGGAGGGTGGCGGTAAGTGGGAAAGGGTGGTTTTGAGGCTGAAGGCAGCAGGAAAGCGTGCAGCCCCCAGGTCTGTGGGGCTACGCAAGCGGTTCCCAAAGAGCTTTAGAACAGTGCCACAGTTTTCCCTGCTGGCTCTTTGGGCGTGAGACCAATCTCCAGACTTATGGATATTTTGGAGGCTGGCGGCAAGTGGGAAAGGGTGGTTTTGAGGCTGAAGGCGCCAGGAAAGCCTGCAGCCCCCAGGTCTGTGGGGCCATGCAAGCGGTTCCCAAAGAGCTTTAGAAGAAGCCACAGTTTTCCCTGCTGGCTCTTTGGGCGTAGGACCAGTATCCAGACATATGGCCATTTTTGTTACTGGCGCGGCGCCAAGTGGGAAAGGGTGGTTTTGAGGCTGAAGGTGCCAGGAAAGCCTGCAGCCCCCAGGTGTGTGGGGCCACGCAAGCGGTTCCCAAAGAGCTTTAGAACAAGGCATAGTTTTCCCTGCTGGCTCTTTGGGCATGGGACCAGTCTCCAGACATATGGAAATTTTGGAGGCTGGCGGTAAGTGCGAAAGGGTGGTTTTGAGGCTGAAGGCAGCAGGAAAGCCTGCAGCCCCCAGGTGTGTGGGGCTACGCAAGCGGTTCCCAAAGAGCTTTAGAACAAGGCATAGTTTTCCCTGCTGGCTCTTTGGGCATGGGACCAGACTCCAGACATATGGAAATATTGAAGGCTGGCGCCGCGCCAAGTGGGAAAGGATGGTTTTGAGGCTGAAGGCAGCAGGAAAGCCTGCAGCCCCCAAGTGTGTGGGGCTACGCAAGCCGTTCCCAAAGAGCTTTAGAACAGTGCCACAGTTTTCCCTGCTGGCTCTCTGGGCGTGGGACCAGTCTCCAGACATATGGATATTTTGGAGGCTGGCGCCAAGTGGGAAAGGGTGGTTTTGAGGCTGAAGGCAGCAGGAAAGCCTGCAGCCCCCAGGTCTGTGGGGCTAGGCAAGCGGTTCCCAAAGAGCTTTAGAACAAGGCATAGTTTTCCCTGCTGGCTCTTTGGGCGTGGGACCAATCTCCAGACATATGGCCATTTTTGTGCGTGGTGCGGCGCCAAGTGGGAAAGGGTGGTTTTGAGGCTGAAGGCAGCAGGAAAGCCTGCAGCCCCCAGGTCTGTGGGGCTACGCAAGCCGTTCCCAAAGAGCTTTATAACAAGGCATAGTTTTCTCTGCTGGCTCTTTGGGCGTGGGACCAATCTCCAGACATATGGCCATTTTTGTGCCTGGCGCGGCGCCAAGTGGGAAAGGGTGGTTTTCAGGCTGAAGACGCCAGGAAAGCCTGCAGCCCTCAGGTCTGTGGGGCTACGCAAGCGGTTCCCAAAGAGCTTTAGAACAGTGCCACAGTTTTCCCTGCTGGCTCTTTGGGCGTGGGACCAATCTCCAGACATATGGCCATTTTTGTCCCTGGCGCGGCGCCAAGTGGGAAAGGGTGGTTTTCAGGCTGAAGACGCCAGGAAAGCCTGCAGCCCCCAGGTCTGTGGGGCCATGCAAGCGGTTCCCAAAGAGCTTTAGAACAAGGCATAGTTTTCCCTGCTGGCTCTTTGGGCGTGGGACCAATCTCCAGACATACGGAAATTTTGGAGGCTGGCGGTAAGTGGGAAAGGGTGGTTTTGAGGCTGAAGGCAGCAGGAAAGCCTGCAGCCCCCAGGTCTGTGGGGCTAGGCAAGCGGTTCACAAAGAGCTTTAGAACAAGCCACAGTTTTCCCTGCTGGCTCTTTGGGCGTGGGACCCATCTCCAGACATATGGCCATTTTTGTGCCTGGCGCGGCGCCAAGTTGGAAAGGGTGGTTTTCAGGCTGAAGACGCCAGGAAACCCTGCAGCCCCCAGGTCTTTGGGGCCATGCAAGCGCTTCCCACAGAGCTTTGGAGCAAGCCACAGTTTTTCCTGCTGGCTCTTTGGGCGTGGGACCAGTCTCCAGACCTATGGAAATATTGAAGGCTGGCGCCGCGCCAAGTGGGAAAGGGTGGTTTTGAGGCTGAAGGCAGCAGGAAAGCCTGCTGCCCCCAGGTCTGTGGGGCTACGCAAGCAGTTCTTAAAGAGCTTTAGAACAAGGCATAGTTTTCCCTGCTGGCTCTTTGGGCATGGGACCAATCTCCAGACATATGGCCATTTTTGTCCCTGGCACGGCGCCAAGTGGGAAAGGGTGGTTTTCAGGCTGAAGACGCCAGGAAAGCCTGCAGCCCTCAGGTCTGTGAGGCTACGCAAGCGGTTCCCAAAGAGCTTTAGAACAGTGCCACAGTTTTCCCTGCTGGCTCTTTGGGCGTGGGACCAATCTCCAGACATATGGCCATTTTTCTACCTGGCGCGGCGCCAAGTGGGAAAGGGTGGTTTTGAGGCGGAAGGTGCCAGGAAAGCCTGCAGACCCCAGGTGTGTGGGGCCATGCAAGCGGTTCCCAAAGAGCTTTAGAAGAAGCCACAGTTTTCCCTGCTGGCTCTTTGGGCGTAGGACCAGTATCCAGACATATGGAAATATTGATGGCTGGCGCCGCGCAAAGTGGGAAAGGGTGGTTTTGAGGCTGAAGGCGCCAGGAAAGCCTGCAGACCCCAGGTGTGTGGGGCCATGCAAGCGGTTCCCAAAGAGCTTTAGAACAAGGCATAGTTTTCCCTGCTGGCTCTTTGGGCGTGGGACCAATCTCCAGATATATGGCCATTTTTGTGCCTGGCGCGGCGCCAAGTGGGAAAGGGTGGTTTTGAGGCTGAAGGCAGCATTAAAGCCTGCAGCCCCCAGGTGTGTGGGGCTACGCAAGCGGTTCCCAAAGAGCTTTAGAACAAGGCATAGTTTTCCCTGCTGGCTCTTTGGGCATGGGACCAATCTCCAGACATACGGAAATTTTGGAGGCTGGCGGTAAGTGGGAAAGGGTGGTTTTGAGGCTGAAGGTGCCAGGAAAGCCTGCAGCCCCCAGGTCTGTGGGGCCACGCAAGCGGTTCCCAAAGAGCTTTAGAACAAGGCATAGTTTTCCCTGCTGGCTCTTTGGGCGTGGGTCCAATCTCCAGCCATATGGCCATTTTTGTACCTGGCACGGCGCCAAGTGGGAAAGGGTGGTTTTGAGGCGGAAGGTGCCAGGAAAGCCTGCAGACCCCAGGTGTGTGGGGCCATGCAAGCGGTTCCCAAAGAGCTTTAGAACAAGCCACAGTTTTCCCTGCTGGCTCTTTGGGCATGAGACCAATCTCCAGACTTATGGATATTTTGGAGGCTGGCGGCAAGTGGGAAAGGGTGGTTTTGAGGCTGAAGGTGCCAGGAAAGCCTGCAGCCCCCAGGTCTGTGGGGCCATGCAAGCGGTTCCCAAAGAGCTTTAGAACAGTGCCACATTTTTCCCTGCTGGCTCTTTGGGCGTGAGACCAATCTCCAGACTTATGGATATTTTGGAGGCTGGCGGCAAGTGGGAAAGGGTGGTTTTGAGGCTGAAGGCGCCAGGAAAGCCTGCAGCCCCCAGGTCTGTGGGGCCATGCAAGCGGTTCCCAAAGAGCTTTAGAACAAGGCACAGTTTTCCCTGGTGGCTCTTTGGGCGTTGGACCAGTCTGCAGACATATGGAAATATTGAAGGCTGGCGCCGCGCTAAGTGGGAAAGGGTGGTTTTGAGGCTGAAGGCGCCAGGAAAGCCTGCAGCCCCCAGGTCTGTGGGCTACGCAAGTGGTTCCCAAAGAGCTTTAGAACAAGGCATAGTTTTCCCTGCTGGCTCTTTGGGCGTGGGACCAGTCTCCAGACATATGGCCATTTTTGTGCCTTGCGCGGCGCCAAGTGGGAAAGGGTGCTTTTGAGGCTGAAGGCAGCAGGAAAGTCTGCAGCCCCCAGGTCTTTGGGGCTAGGCAAGCGGTTCCCAAAGAGCTTTAGAACAAGGCATAGTTTTCCCTGCTGGCTCTTTGGGCGTGGGACCAACCTCCAGACATATGGCCATTTTTGTGCGTGTTGCGGCGCCAAGTGGGAAAGGGTGGTTTTGAGGCTGAAGGCCGCAGGAAAGCCTGCAGCCCCCAGGTCTGTGGGGCTAGGCAAGCGGTTCCCAAAGAGCTTTAGAACAAGGCATAGTTTTCCCTGCTGGCTCTTTGGGCATGGGACCAGTCTCCAGACATATGGAAATTTTGGAGGGTGGCGGTAAGTGGGAAAGGGTGGTTTTGAGGCTGAAGGCAGCAGGAAAGCGTGCAGCCCCCAGGTCTGTGGGGCTACGCAAGCGGTTCCCAAAGAGCTTTAGAACAGTGCCACAGTTTTCCCTGCTGGCTCTTTGGGCGTGAGACCAATCTCCAGACTTATGGATATTTTGGAGGCTGGCGGCAAGTGGGAAAGGGTGGTTTTGAGGCTGAAGGCGCCAGGAAAGCCTGCAGCCCCCAGGTCTGTGGGGCCATGCAAGCGGTTCCCAAAGAGCTTTAGAAGAAGCCACAGTTTTCCCTGCTGGCTCTTTGGGCGTAGGACCAGTATCCAGACATATGGCCATTTTTGTTACTGGCGCGGCGCCAAGTGGGAAAGGGTGGTTTTGAGGCTGAAGGTGCCAGGAAAGCCTGCAGCCCCCAGGTGTGTGGGGCCACGCAAGCGGTTCCCAAAGAGCTTTAGAACAAGGCATAGTTTTCCCTGCTGGCTCTTTGGGCATGGGACCAGTCTCCAGACATATGGAAATTTTGGAGGCTGGCGGTAAGTGCGAAAGGGTGGTTTTGAGGCTGAAGGCAGCAGGAAAGCCTGCAGCCCCCAGGTGTGTGGGGCTACGCAAGCGGTTCCCAAAGAGCTTTAGAACAAGGCATAGTTTTCCCTGCTGGCTCTTTGGGCATGGGACCAGACTCCAGACATATGGAAATATTGAAGGCTGGCGCCGCGCCAAGTGGGAAAGGATGGTTTTGAGGCTGAAGGCAGCAGGAAAGCCTGCAGCCCCCAAGTGTGTGGGGCTACGCAAGCCGTTCCCAAAGAGCTTTAGAACAGTGCCACAGTTTTCCCTGCTGGCTCTCTGGGCGTGGGACCAGTCTCCAGACATATGGATATTTTGGAGGCTGGCGCCAAGTGGGAAAGGGTGGTTTTGAGGCTGAAGGCAGCAGGAAAGCCTGCAGCCCCCAGGTGTGTTGGGCTAGGCAAGCAGTTCCCAAAGAGCTTTAGAAGAAGGCATAGTTTTCTCTGCTGGCTCTTTGGGCGTGGGACCAATCTCCAGACATATGGCCATTTTTGTCCCTGGCGCGGCTCCAAGTGGGAAAGGGTGGTTTTCAGGCTGAAGACGCCAGGAAAGCCTGCAGCCCTCAGGTCCGTGGGGCTACGCAAGCGGTTCCCAAAGAGCTTTAGAACAGTGCCACAGTTTTCCCTGCTGGCTCTTTGGGCGTGGGACCAATCTCCAGACATATGGCCATTTTTGTGCCTGGCGCGGCGCCAAGTGGGAAAGGGTGGTTTTGAGGCTGAAGGCAGCAGGAAAGCCTGCAGCCCCGAGGTCTGTGGGGCCACGCAAGCGGTTCCCAAAGAGCTTTAGAACAGTGCCACAGTTTTCCCTGCTGGCTCTTTGGGCGTAGGACCAGTCTCCAGACATATGGAAATATTGAAGGCTGGCGCCGCGCCAAGTGGGAAAGGGTGGTTTTGAGGCTGAAGGCGCCAGGAAAGCCTGCAGCCCCCAGGTCTGTGGGGCTACGCAAGCGGTTCCCAAAGAGCTTTAGAACAAGGCATAGTTTTCCCTGCTGGCTCTTTGGGCGTGGGACCAATCTCCAGACATATGTCCATTTTTGTTACTGGCGCGGGGCCAAGTGGGAAAGGGTGGTTTTGAGGCTGAAGGCAGCATTAAAGCCTGCAGCCCCCAGGTGTGTGGGGCTACGCAAGCGGTTCCCAAAGAGCTTTAGAACAAGGCATAGTTTTCCCTGCTGGCTCTTTGGGCATGGGACCAATCTCCAGACATACGGAAATTTTGGAGGCTGGCGGTAAGTGGGAAAGGGTGGTTTTGAGGCTGAAGGTGCCAGGAAAGCCTGCAGCCCCCAGGTGTGTGGGGCCACGCAAGCGGTTCCCAAAGAGCTTTAGAACAAGGCATAGTTTTCCCTGCTGGCTCTTTGGGGGTGGGACCAGTCTCCAGACATATGGATATTTTGGAGGCTGGCGCCAAGTGGGAAAGGGTGGTTTTGAGGCTGAAGGCGCCAGGAAAGCCTGCAGCCCCCAGGTCTGTGGGGCTAGGCAAGCGGTTCCCAAAGATCTTTAGAACAAGCCACATTTTTCCCTGCTGGCTCTTTGGGCGTGGGACCAGTCTCCAGACATATGTAGATTTTGGAGACTGGCGCCGCGCCAAGTGGGAAAGGGTGGTTTTGAGGCTGAAGGCGCCAGGAAAGCCTGCTGCCCCCAGGTCTGTGGGGCTACGCAAGCGGTTCCCAAAGAGCTTTGGAAGAAGGCATAGTTTTCCCTGCTGGCTCTTTGGGCGTGGGACCCATCTCCAGACATATGGCCATTTTTGTGCCTGGCGCGGCGCCAAGTGGGAAAGGGTGGTTTTGAGGCTGAAGGCAGCAGGAAAGCCTGCAGCCCGCAGGTGTGTGGGGCTACGGAAGCGGTTCCCAAAGAGCTTTAGAAGAAGGCATAGTTTTCCCTGCTGGCTCTTTGGGCGTGGGACCAGTCTCCAGACATATGTAGATTTTGGAGACTGGCGCCGCGCCAAGTGGGAAAGGGTGGTTTTCAGGCTGAAGACGCCAGGAAACCCTGCAGCCCCCAGGTCTTTGGGGCCATGCAAGCGCTTCCCACAGAGCTTTGGAGCAAGCCACAGTTTTTCCTGCTGGCTCTTTGGGCGTGGGACCAGTCTCCAGACATATGGAAATATTGAAGGCTGGCGCCGCGCCAAGTGGGAAAGGGTGGTTTTGAGGCTGAAGGCAGCAGGAAAGCCTGCAGCCCCCAGGTCTTTGGGGCTACGCAAGCGGTTCCCAAAGAGCTTTAGAACAGTGCCACAGTTTTCCCTGGTGGCTCTCTGGGCGTGGGACCAGTCTCCAGACATATGGATATTTTGGAGGCTGGCGCCAAGTGGGAAAGGGTGGTTTTGAGGCTGAAGGCGCCAGGAAAGCCTGCTGCCCCCAGGTCTGTGGGGCTACGCAAGCAGTTCTTAAAGAGCTTTAGAACAAGGCATAGTTTTCCCTGCTGGCTCTTTGGGCGTGGGACCAATCTCCAGACATATGGCCATTTTTGTTACTGGCGCGGCGCCAAGTGGGAAAGGGTGGTTTTGAGGCTGAAGGTAGCATTAAAGCCTGCAGCCCCCAGGTCTGTGGGGCTACGCAAGCGGTTCCCAAAGAGCTTTAGAACAAGGCATAGTTTTCCCTGCTGGCTCTTTGGGCATGGGACCAATCTCCAGACATACGGAAATTTTGGAGGCTGGCGGTAAGTGGGAAAGGGTGGTTTTGAGGCTGAAGGTGCCAGGAAAGCCTGCAGCCCCCAGGTCTGTGGGGCCACGCAAGCGGTTCCCAAAGAGCTTTAGAAGAAGGCATAGTTTTCCCTGCTGGCTCTTTGGGCGTGGGACCAATCTCCAGACATATGGCCATTTTTGTGCCTGGCGCGGCGCCAAGTGGGAAAGGGTGGTTTTGAGGCTGAAGGTGCCAGGAAAGCCTGCAGCCCCCAGGTGTGTGGGGCTACGCAAGCGGTTCCCAAAGAGCTTTAGAACAAGGCATAGTTTTCCCTGCTGGCTCTTTGGGCGTGGGACCAGTCTCCAGACATATGGATATTTTGGAGGCTGGCGCCAAGTGGGAAAGGGTGGTTTTGAGGCTGAAGGCGCCAGGAAAGCCTGCAGCCCCCAGGTCTGTGGGGCTAGGCAAGCGGTTCCCAAAGAGCTTTAGAACAAGCCACATTTTTCCCTGCTGGCTCTTTGGGCGTGGGACCAGTCTCCAGACATATGTAGATTTTGGAGACTGGCGCCGCGCCAAGTGGGAAAGGGTGGTTTTGAGGCTGAAGGCGCCAGGAAAGCCTGCAGCCCACAGGTCTGTGGGGCTACGCAAGCGGTTCCCAAAGAGCTTTAGAACAGTGCCACAGTTTTCCCTGGTGGCTCTCTGGGCGTGGGACCAGTCTCCAGACATATGGATATTTTGGAGGCTGGCGCCAAGTGGGAAAGGGTGGTTTTGAGGCTGAAGGCGCCAGGAAAGCCTGCTGCCCCCAGGTCTGTGGGGCTACGCAAGCAGTTCTTAAAGAGCTTTAGAACAAGGCATAGTTTTCCCTGCTGGCTCTTTGGGCGTGGGACCAATCTCCAGACATATGGCCATTTTTGTTACTGGCGCGGCGCCAAGTGGGAAAGGGTGGTTTTGAGGCTGAAGGTAGCATTAAAGCCTGCAGCCCCCAGGTCTGTGGGGCTACGCAAGCGGTTCCCAAAGAGCTTTAGAACAAGGCATAGTTTTCCCTGCTGGCTCTTTGGGCATGGGACCAATCTCCAGACATACGGAAATTTTGGAGGCTGGCGGTAAGTGGGAAAGGGTGGTTTTGAGGCTGAAGGTGCCAGGAAAGCCTGCAGCCCCCAGGTCTGTGGGGCCACGCAAGCGGTTCCCAAAGAGCTTTAGAAGAAGGCATAGTTTTCCCTGCTGGCTCTTTGGGCGTGGGACCAATCTCCAGACATATGGCCATTTTTGTGCCTGGCGCGGCGCCAAGTGGGAAAGGGTGGTTTTGAGGCTGAAGGTGCCAGGAAAGCCTGCAGCCCCCAGGTGTGTGGGGCTACGCAAGCGGTTCCCAAAGAGCTTTAGAACAAGGCATAGTTTTCCCTGCTGGCTCTTTGGGCGTGGGACCAGTCTCCAGACATATGGATATTTTGGAGGCTGGCGCCAAGTGGGAAAGGGTGGTTTTGAGGCTGAAGGCGCCAGGAAAGCCTGCAGCCCCCAGGTCTGTGGGGCTAGGCAAGCGGTTCCCAAAGAGCTTTAGAACAAGCCACATTTTTCCCTGCTGGCTCTTTGGGCGTGGGACCAGTCTCCAGACATATGTAGATTTTGGAGACTGGCGCCGCGCCAAGTGGGAAAGGGTGGTTTTGAGGCTGAAGGCGCCAGGAAAGCCTGCAGCCCACAGGTCTGTGGGGCTACGCAAGCGGTTCCCAAAGAGCTTTAGAAGAAGGCATAGTTTTCCCTGCTGGCTCTTTGGGCGTGGGACCCATCTCCAGACATGTGGCCATTTTTGTGCCTGGCGCGGCGCCAAGTGGGAAAGGGTGGTTTTCAGGCTGAAGACGCCAGGAAAGCCTGCAGCCCCCAGGTCTGTGGGGCTACGCAAGCGGTTCCCAAAGAGCTTTAGAACAGTGCCACAGTTTTCCCTGCTGGCTCTCTGGGCGTGGGACCAGTCTCCAGACATATGGAAATATTGAAGGCTGGCGCCGCGCCAAGTGGGAAAGGGTGGTTTTGAGGCTGAAGGCAGCAGGAAAGCCTGCAGCCCCCAGGTGTGTGGGGCTACGCAAGCGGTTCCGAAAGAGTTTTAGAACAGTGCCACAGTTTTCCCTGCTGGCTCTCTGGGCGTGGGACCAGTCTCCAGACATATGGATATTTTGGAGGCTGGCGCCAAGTGGGAAAGGGTGGTTTTGAGGCTGAAGGCGCCAGGAAAGCCTGCTGCCCCCAGGTCTGTGGTGCTACGCAAGCAGTTCTTAAAGAGCTTTAGAACAAGGCATAGTTTTCCCTGCTGGCTCTTTGGGCATGGGACCAATCTCCAGACATATGGCCATTTTTGTCCCTGGCATGGAGCCAAGTGGGAAAGGGTGGTTTTCAGTCTGAAGACGCCAGGAAAGCCTGCAGCCCTCAGGTCTGTGAGGCTACGCAAGCGGTTCCCAAAGAGCTTTAGAACAGTGCCACAGTTTTCCCTGCTGGCTCTTTGGGCGTGGGACCAATCTCCAGACATATGGCCATTTTTGTACCTGGCGCGGCGCCAAGTGGGAAAGGGTGGTTTTGAGGCTGAAGGCAGCAGGAAAGCCTGCAGCCCCCAGGTCTGTGGGGCCACGCAAGCGGTTCCCAAAGAGCTTTAGACGAAGGCATAGTTTTCCCTGCTGGCTCTTTGGGGGTGGGACCAGTCTCCAGACATATGGATATTTTGGAGGCTGGCGGTAAGTGGGAAAGGGTGGTTTTGAGGCTGAAGGCAGCAGGAAACCTGCAGCCCCCAGGTCCGTGGGGCTACGCAAGCGGTTCCCAAAGAGCTTTAGAACAAGGCATAGTTTTCCCTGCTGGCTCTTTGGGCATGGGACCAGTCTCCAGACATATGGAAATATTGAAGGCTGGCGCCGCGCCAAGTGGGAAAGGGTGGTTTTGAGGCTGAAGGCAGCAGGAAAGCCTGCAGCCCCGAGGTCTGGGAGCTATGCAAGCGGTTCCCAAAGAGCTTTAGAACAAGGCATAGTTTTCCCTGCTGGCTCTTTGGGCGTGAGACCAATCTCCAGACTTATGGATATTTTGGAGGCTGGCGGAAAGTGGGAAAGGGTGGTTTTGAGGCTGAAGGCGCCAGGAAAGCCTGCAGCCCCCAGGTCTGTGGGGCCATGCAAGCGGTCCCAAAGAGCTTTAGAACAAGCCACAGTTTTCCCTGCTGGCTCTTTGGGCGTAGGACCAGTCTCCAGACATATGGAAATATTGAAGGCTGGCGCCGCGCCAAGTGGGAAAGGGTGGTTTTGAGGCTGAAGGCGCCAGGAAAGCCTGCAGCCCCCAGGTCTGTGGGGCTACGCAAACGGTTCCCAAAGAGCTTTAGAACAAGGCATAGTTTTCCCTGCTGGCTCTTTGGGCGTGGGACCAATCTCCAGACATATGGCCATTTTTGTTACTGGCGCGGCGCCAAGTGGGAAAGGGTGGTTTAGAGGCTGAAGGCAGCATTAAAGCCTGCAGCCCCCAGGTCTGTGGGGCTACGCAAGCGGTTCCCAAAGAGCATTAGAACAAGGCATAGTTTTCCCTGCTGGCTCTTTGGGCATGGGACCAATCTCCAGACATACGGAAATTTTGGAGGCTGGCGCCAAGTGGGAAAGGGTGGTTTTGAGGCTGAAGGTGCCAGGAAAGCCTGCAGCCCCCAGGTCTGTGGGGCCACGCAAGCGGTTCCCAAAGAGCTTTAGAAGAAGGCATAGTTTTCCCTGGTGGCTCTTTGGGCGTGGGACCCATCTCCAGACATATGGCCATTTTTGTGCCTGGCGCGGCGCCAAGTGGGAAAGGGTGGTTTTCAGGCTGAAGACGCCAGGAAAGCCTGCAGCCCCCAGGTCTTTGGGGCCATGCAAGCGCTTCCCACAGAGCTTTGGAGCAAGCCACAGTTTTCCCTGCTGGCTCTTTGGGCGTGGGACCAATCTCCAGACATATGGAAATATTGAAGGCTGGCGCCGCACCAAGTGGGAAAGGGTGGTTTTGAGGCTGAAGGCAGCAGGAAAGCCTGCAGCCCCCAGGTGTGTGGGGCTACGCAAGCGGTTCCGAAAGAGTTTTAGAACAGTGCCACAGTTTTCCCTGCTGGCTCTCTGGGCGTGGGACCAGTCTCCAGACATATGGATATTTTGGAGGCTGGCGCCAAGTGGGAAAGGGTGGTTTTGAGGCTGAAGGCGCCAGGAAAGCCTGCTGCCCCCAGGTCTGTGGTGCTACGCAAGCAGTTCTTAAAGAGCTTTAGAACAAGGCATAGTTTTCCCTGCTGGCTCTTTGGGCATGGGACCAATCTCCAGACATATGGCCATTTTTGTCCCTGGCATGGAGCCAAGTGGGAAAGGGTGGTTTTCAGTCTGAAGACGCCAGGAAAGCCTGCAGCCCTCAGGTCTGTGAGGCTACGCAAGCGGTTCCCAAAGAGCTTTAGAACAGTGCCACAGTTTTCCCTGCTGGCTCTTTGGGCGTGGGACCAATCTCCAGACATATGGCCATTTTTGTACCTGGCGCGGCGCCAAGTGGGAAAGGGTGGTTTTGAGGCTGAAGGCAGCAGGAAAGCCTGCAGCCCCCAGGTCTGTGGGGCCACGCAAGCGGTTCCCAAAGAGCTTTAGACGAAGGCATAGTTTTCCCTGCTGGCTCTTTGGGGGTGGGACCAGTCTCCAGACATATGGATATTTTGGAGGCTGGCGGTAAGTGGGAAAGGGTGGTTTTGAGGCTGAAGGCAGCAGGAAACCTGCAGCCCCCAGGTCCGTGGGGCTACGCAAGCGGTTCCCAAAGAGCTTTAGAACAAGGCATAGTTTTCCCTGCTGGCTCTTTGGGCATGGGACCAGTCTCCAGACATATGGAAATATTGAAGGCTGGCGACGCGCCAAGTGGGAAAGGGTGGTTTTGAGGCTGAAGGCAGCAGGAAAGCCTGCAGCCCCGAGGTCTGGGAGCTATGCAAGCGGTTCCCAAAGAGCTTTAGAACAAGGCATAGTTTTCCCTGCTGGCTCTTTGGGCGTGAGACCAATCTCCAGACTTATGGATATTTTGGAGGCTGGCGGAAAGTGGGAAAGGGTGGTTTTGAGGCTGAAGGCGCCAGGAAAGCCTGCAGCCCCCAGGTCTGTGGGGCCATGCAAGCGGTCCCAAAGAGCTTTAGAACAAGCCACAGTTTTCCCTGCTGGCTCTTTGGGCGTAGGACCAGTCTCCAGACATATGGAAATATTGAAGGCTGGCGCCGCGCCAAGTGGGAAAGGGTGGTTTTGAGGCTGAAGGCGCCAGGAAAGCCTGCAGCCCCCAGGTCTGTGGGGCTACGCAAACGGTTCCCAAAGAGCTTTAGAACAAGGCATAGTTTTCCCTGCTGGCTCTTTGGGCGTGGGACCAATCTCCAGACATATGGCCATTTTTGTTACTGGCGCGGCGCCAAGTGGGAAAGGGTGGTTTAGAGGCTGAAGGCAGCATTAAAGCCTGCAGCCCCCAGGTCTGTGGGGCTACGCAAGCGGTTCCCAAAGAGCATTAGAACAAGGCATAGTTTTCCCTGCTGGCTCTTTGGGCATGGGACCAATCTCCAGACATACGGAAATTTTGGAGGCTGGCGCCAAGTGGGAAAGGGTGGTTTTGAGGCTGAAGGTGCCAGGAAAGCCTGCAGCCCCCAGGTCTGTGGGGCCACGCAAGCGGTTCCCAAAGAGCTTTAGAAGAAGGCATAGTTTTCCCTGGTGGCTCTTTGGGCGTGGGACCCATCTCCAGACATATGGCCATTTTTGTGCCTGGCGCGGCGCCAAGTGGGAAAGGGTGGTTTTCAGGCTGAAGACGCCAGGAAAGCCTGCAGCCCCCAGGTCTTTGGGGCCATGCAAGCGCTTCCCACAGAGCTTTGGAGCAAGCCACAGTTTTCCCTGCTGGCTCTTTGGGCGTGGGACCAATCTCCAGACATATGGAAATATTGAAGGCTGGCGCCGCACCAAGTGGGAAAGGGTGGTTTTGAGGCTGAAGGCAGCAGGAAAGCCTGCAGCCCCCAGGTGTGTGGGGCTACGCAAGCGGTTCCGAAAGAGTTTTAGAACAGTGCCACAGTTTTCCCTGCTGGCTCTCTGGGCGTGGGACCAGTCTCCAGACATATGGATATTTTGGAGGCTGGCGCCAAGTGGGAAAGGGTGGTTTTGAGGCTGAAGGCGCCAGGAAAGCCTGCTGCCCCCAGGTCTGTGGTGCTACGCAAGCAGTTCTTAAAGAGCTTTAGAACAAGGCATAGTTTTCCCTGCTGGCTCTTTGGGCATGGGACCAATCTCCAGACATATGGCCATTTTTGTCCCTGGCATGGAGCCAAGTGGGAAAGGGTGGTTTTCAGTCTGAAGACGCCAGGAAAGCCTGCAGCCCTCAGGTCTGTGAGGCTACGCAAGCGGTTCCCAAAGAGCTTTAGAACAGTGCCACAGTTTTCCCTGCTGGCTCTTTGGGCGTGGGACCAATCTCCAGACATATGGCCATTTTTGTACCTGGCGCGGCGCCAAGTGGGAAAGGGTGGTTTTGAGGCTGAAGGCAGCAGGAAAGCCTGCAGCCCCCAGGTCTGTGGGGCCACGCAAGCGGTTCCCAAAGAGCTTTAGACGAAGGCATAGTTTTCCCTGCTGGCTCTTTGGGGGTGGGACCAGTCTCCAGACATATGGATATTTTGGAGGCTGGCGGTAAGTGGGAAAGGGTGGTTTTGAGGCTGAAGGCAGCAGGAAACCTGCAGCCCCCAGGTCCGTGGGGCTACGCAAGCGGTTCCCAAAGAGCTTTAGAACAAGGCATAGTTTTCCCTGCTGGCTCTTTGGGCATGGGACCAGTCTCCAGACATATGGAAATATTGAAGGCTGGCGCCGCGCCAAGTGGGAAAGGGTGGTTTTGAGGCTGAAGGCAGCAGGAAAGCCTGCAGCCCCGAGGTCTGGGAGCTATGCAAGCGGTTCCCAAAGAGCTTTAGAACAAGGCATAGTTTTCCCTGCTGGCTCTTTGGGCGTGATACCAATCTCCAGACTTATGGATATTTTGGAGGCTGGCGGAAAGTGGGAAAGGGTGGTTTTGAGGCTGAAGGCGCCAGGAAAGCCTGCAGCCCCCAGGTCTGTGGGGCCATGCAAGCGGTCCCAAAGAGCTTTAGAACAAGCCACAGTTTTCCCTGCTGGCTCTTTGGGCGTAGGACCAGTCTCCAGACATATGGAAATATTGAAGGCTGGCGCCGCGCCAAGTGGGAAAGGGTGGTTTTGAGGCTGAAGGCGCCAGGAAAGCCTGCAGCCCCCAGGTCTGTGGGGCTACGCAAACGGTTCCCAAAGAGCTTTAGAACAAGGCATAGTTTTCCCTGCTGGCTCTTTGGGCGTGGGACCAATCTCCAGACATATGGCCATTTTTGTTACTGGCGCGGCGCCAAGTGGGAAAGGGTGGTTTAGAGGCTGAAGGCAGCATTAAAGCCTGCAGCCCCCAGGTCTGTGGGGCCACGCAAGCGGTTCCCAAAGAGCATTAGAACAAGGCATAGTTTTCCCTGCTGGCTCTTTGGGCATGGGACCAATCTCCAGACATACGGAAATTTTGGAGGCTGGCGCCAAGTGGGAAAGGGTGGTTTTGAGGCTGAAGGTGCCAGGAAAGCCTGCAGCCCCCAGGTCTGTGGGGCCACGCAAGCGGTTCCCAA
Source organism: Larus michahellis (assembly GCF_964199755.1). Classification (NCBI taxonomy): domain Eukaryota; kingdom Metazoa; phylum Chordata; class Aves; order Charadriiformes; family Laridae; genus Larus; species Larus michahellis. Next base: position 46,087 of record NW_027436052.1, read on the forward strand.
AGAGCTTTAGAAGAAGGCATAGTTTTCCCTGGTGGCTCTTTGGGCGTGGGACCCATCTCCAGACATATGGCCATTTTTGTGCCTGGCGCGGCGCCAAGTGGGAAAGGGTGGTTTTCAGGCTGAAGACGCCAGGAAAGCCTGCAGCCCCCAGGTCTTTGGGGCCATGCAAGCGCTTCCCACAGAGCTTTGGAGCAAGCCACAGTTTTCCCTGCTGGCTCTTTGGGCGTGGGACCAATCTCCAGACATATGGAAATATTGAAGGCTGGCGCCGCACCAAGTGGGAAAGGGTGGTTTTGAGGCTGAAGGCAGCAGGAAAGCCTGCAGCCCCCAGGTGTGTGGGGCTACGCAAGCGGTTCCCAAAGAGCTTTAGAACAGTGCCACAGTATTCCCTGCTGGCTCTCTGGGCGTGGGACCAGTCTCCAGACATATGGATATTTTGGAGGCTGGCGCCAAGTGGGAAAGGGTGGTTTTCAGTCTGAATACGCCAGGAAAGCCTGCAGCCCTCAGGTCTGTGAGGCTACGCAAGCGGTTCCCAAAGAGCTTTAGAACAGTGCCACAGTTTTCCCTGCTGGCTCTTTGGGCGTGGGACCAATCTCCAGACATATGGCCATTTTTGTACCTGGCGCGGCGCCTAGTGGGAAAGGGTGGTTTTCAGGCTGAAGACGCCAGGAAAGCCACAGACCCCATGTGTGTGGGGCCACGCAAGCGGTTCCCAAAGAGCTTTAGAACAAGGCATAGTTTTCCCTGCTGGCTCTTTGGGCGTGAGACCAATCTCCAGACTTATGGATATTTTGGAGGCTGGCGGCAAGTGGGAAAGGGTGGTTTTGAGGCTGAAGGCGCCAGGAAAGCCTGCAGCCCCCAGGTCTGTGGGGCCATGCAAGTGGTTCCCAAAGAGCATTAGAACAGTGCCACATTTTTCCCTGCTGGCTCTTTGGGCGTGAGACCAATCTCCAGACATATGGATATTTTGGAGGCTGGCGGCAAGTGGGAAAGGGTGGTTTTGAGGCTGAAGGCGCCAGGAAAGCCTGCAGACCCCAGGTCTGTGGGGCCATGCAAGCGGTTCCCAAAGAGCTTTAGAAGAAGGCACAGTTTTCCCTGCTGGCTCTTTGGGCGTGGGACCAGTCTCCAGACATATGGAAATATTGAAGGCTGGCGCCGCGCCAAGTGGGAAAGGGTGGTTTTGAGTGGGAAGGCGCCAGGAAAGTCTGCAGCCCCCAGGTCTGTGGGGTAGGCAAGTGGTTCCCAAAGAGCTTTAGAACAAGGCATAGTTTTCCCTCCTGGCTCTTTGGGCGTGGGACCAATCTCCAGACATATGGCCATTTTTGTTACTGGCGTGGCGCCAAGTGGGAAAGGGTGGTTTTGAGGCTGAAGGCGCCAGGAAAGCCTGCAGCCCCCAGGTCTGTGGGGCTAGGCAAGCGGTTCCCAAAGAGCTTTAGAAGAAGGCATAGTTTTCCCTGCTGGCTCTTTGGGCGTGGGAGCAACCTCCAGATATATGGCCATTTTTGTGCGTGGTGTGGCTCCAAGTGGGAAATGGTGTTTTTGAGGCTGAAGGTGCCAGGAAAGCCTGCAGCCCCCAGGTCTGTGGGGCCACGCAAGCGGTTCCCAAAGAGCTTTAAAACAAGCCACAGTTTTCCCTGCTGGCTCTTTGGGCGTGGGACCAATCTCCAGACATATGGAAATATTGAAGGCTGGCGCCGCACCAAGTGGGAAAGGGTGGTTTTGAGGCTGAAGGCAGCAGGAAAGCCTGCAGCCCCCAGGTGTGTGGGGCTACGCAAGCGGTTCCCAAAGAGCTTTAGAACAGTGCCACAGTATTCCCTGCTGGCTCTCTGGGCGTGGGACCAGTCTCCAGACATATGGATATTTTGGAGGCTGGCGCCAAGTGGGAAAGGGTGGTTTTCAGTCTGAATACGCCAGGAAAGCCTGCAGCCCTCAGGTCTGTGAGGCTACGCAAGCGGTTCCCAAAGAGCTTTAGAACAGTGCCACAGTTTTCCCTGCTGGCTCTTTGGGCGTGGGACCAATCTCCAGACATATGGCCATTTTTGTACCTGGCGCGGCGCCAAGTGGGAAAGGGTGGTTTTGAGGCTGAAGGCAGCAGGAAAGCCTGCAGCCCCCAGGTGTGTGGGGCCACGCAAGCGGTTCCCAAAGAGCTTTAGAACAAGGCATAGTTTTCCCTGCTGGCTCTTTGGGCATGGGACCAATCTCCAGACATATGGCCATTTTTGTGCCTGGCACGGCGCCAAGTGGGAAAGGGTGGTTTTCAGGCTGAAGACGCCAGGAAAGCCACAGACCCCATGTGTGTGGGGCCACGCAAGCGGTTCCCAAAGAGCTTTAGAACAAGGCATAGTTTTCCCTGCTGGCTCTTTGGGCGTGAGACCAATCTCCAGACTTATGGATATTTTGGAGGCTGGCGGCAAGTGGGAAAGGGTGGTTTTGAGGCTGAAGGCGCCAGGAAAGCCTGCAGCCCCCAGGTCTGTGGGGCCATGCAAGTGGTTCCCAAAGAGCATTAGAACAGTGCCACATTTTTCCCTGCTGGCTCTTTGGGCGTGAGACCAATCTCCAGACATATGGATATTTTGGAGGCTGGCGGCAAGTGGGAAAGGGTGGTTTTGAGGCTGAAGGCGCCAGGAAAGCCTGCAGACCCCAGGTCTGTGGGGCCATGCAAGCGGTTCCCAAAGAGCTTTAGAACAAGCCACAGTTTTCCCTGCTGGCTCTTTGGGCGTGGGACCAGTCTCCAGACATATGGAAATATTGAAGGCTGGCGCCGCGCCAAGTGGGAAAGGGTGGTTTTGAGTGGGAAGGCGCCAGGAAAGTCTGCAGCCCCCAGGTCTGTGGGGTACGCAAGTGGTTCCCAAAGAGCTTTAGAACAAGGCATAGTTTTCCCTCCTGGCTCTTTGGGCGTGGGACCAATCTCCAGACATATGGCCATTTTTGTTACTGGCGTGGCGCCAAGTGGGAAAGGGTGGTTTTGAGGCTGAAGGCGCCAGGAAAGCCTGCAGCCCCCAGGTCTGTGGGGCTAGGCAAGCGGTTCCCAAAGAGCTTTAGAAGAAGGCATATTTTTCCCTGCTGGCTCTTTGGGCGTGGGAGCAACCTCCAGATATATGGCCATTTTTGTGCGTGGTGTGGCTCCAAGTGGGAAATGGTGTTTTTGAGGCTGAAGGTGCCAGGAAAGCCTGCAGCCCCCAGGTCTGTGGGGCCACGCAAGCGGTTCCCAAAGAGCTTTAGAACAAGGCATAGTTTTCCCTGCTGGCTCTTTGGGCATGGGACCAGTCTCCAGACATATGGAAATTTTGGAGGCTGGCGGTAAGTGGGAAAGGGTGGTTTTGAGGCTGAAGGCAGCAGGAAAGCCTGCAGCCCCCAGGTCTGTGGGCCTACGCAAGCGGTTCCCAAAGAGCTTTAGAACAAGGCATAGTTTTCCCTGCTGGCTCTTTGGGCATGGGACCAGTCTCCAGACATATGGAAATATTGAAGGCTGGCGCCGCGCCAAGTGGGAAAGGGTGGTTTTGAGGCTGAAGGCGCCAGGAAAGCCTGCAGCCCCCAAGTGTGTGGGGCTGCGCAAGCGGTTCCCAAAGAGCTTTAGAACAGTGCCACAGTTTTCCCTGCTGGCTCTCTGGGCGTGGGACCAGTCTCCAGACATATGGATATTTTGGAGGCTGGCGGCAAGTGGGAAAGGGTGGTTTTGAGGCTGAAGGCGCCAGGAAAGCCTGCAGCCCCCAGGTCTTTGGGGCTAGGCAAGCAGTTCCCAAAGAGCTTTAGAAGAAGGCATAGTTTTCTCTGCTGGCTCTTTGGGCGTGGGACCAATCTCCAGACATATGGCCATTTTTGTGCCTGGCACGGCGCCAAGTGGGAAAGGGTGGTTTTCAGGCTGAAGGCAGCAGGAAAGCCTGCAGCCCTCAGGTCTGTGGGGCTACGCAAGCGGTTCCCAAAGAGCTTTAGAACAGTGCCACAGTTTTCCCTGCTGGCTCTTTGGGCGTGGGACCAATCTCCAGACATATGGCCATTTTTGTGCCTGGCGCGGCGCCAAGTGGGAAAGGGTGGTTTTGAGGCTGAAGGCAGCAGGAAAGCCTGCAGCCCCGAGGTCTGTGGGGCCACGCAAGCGGTTCCCAAAGAGCTTTAGAACAAGGCATACATTTCCCTGCTGGCTCTTTGGGCGTGGGACCAGTCTCCAGACATATGTAGATTTTGGAGACTGGCGCCGCGCCAAGTGGGAAAGGGTGGTTTTCAGGCTGAAGACGCCAGGAAAGCCTGCAGCCCCCAGGTCTTTGGGGCCATGCAAGCGCTTCCCACAGAGCTTTGGAGCAAGCCACAGTTTTTCCTGCTGGCTCTTTGGGCGTGGGACCAGTCTCCAGACATATGGAAATATTGAAGGCTGGCGCCGCGCCAAGTGGGAAAGGGTGGTTTTGAGGCTGAAGGCAGCAGGAAAGCCTGCAGCCCCCAGGTGTGTGGGGCTACGCAAGCGGTTCCCAAAGAGCTTTAGAACAGTGCCACAGTTTTCCCTGCTGGCTCTCTGGGCGTGGGACCAGTCTCCAGACATATGGCCATTTTTGTCCCTGGCACGGCGCCAAGTTGGAAAGGGTGGTTTTCAGGCTGAAGGCGCCAGGAAAGCCTGCAGCCCCCAGGTCTGTGAGGCCACGCAAGCGGTTCCCAAAGATCTTTAGAACAGTGCCACAGTTTTCCCTGCTGGCTCTTTGGGCGTGGGACCAATCTCCAGACATATGGCCATTTTTGTAACTGGCGCGGCGCCAAGTGGGAAAGGGTGGTTTTGAGGCTGAAGGCAGCAGGAAAGCCTGCAGCCCCCAGGTCTGTGGGGCCACGCAAGCGGTTCCCAAAGAGCTTTAGAAGAAGGCATAGTTTTCCCTGCTGGCTCTTTGGGCATGGGACCAATCTCCAGACATATGGCCATTTTTGTGCCTGGCGCGGCGCCAAGTGGGAAAGGGTGGTTTTCAGGCTGAAGACGCCAGGAAAGCCTGCAGCCCCAAGGTGTGTGGGGCTACGCAAGCGGTTCCCAAAGAGCTTTAGAACAAGGCATACATTTCCCTGCTGGCTCTTTGGGCGTGGGACCAGTCTCCAGACATATGTAGATTTTGGAGACTGGCGCCGCGCCAAGTGGGAAAGGGTGGTTTTCAGGCTGAAGACGCCAGGAAACCCTGCAGCCCCCAGGTCTTTGGGGCTACGCAAGCGGTTCCCAAAGAGCTTTAGAACAGTGCCACAGTTTTCCCTGCTGGCTCTCTGGGCGTGGGACCAGTCTCCAGACATATGGAAATATTGAAGGCTGGCGCCGCGCCAAGTGGGAAAGGGTGGTTTTGAGGCTGAAGGCGCTAGGAAAGCCTGCAGCATGCAGGTCCGTGGGGCTACGCAAGCGGTTCCCAAAGAGCTTTAGAACAGTGCCACAGTTTTCCCTGCTGGCTCTCTGGGCGTGGGACCAGTCTCCAGACATATGGATATTTTGGAGGCTGGCGCCAAGTGGGAAAGGGTGGTTTTGAGGCTGAAGGCGCCAGGAAAGCCTGCTGCCCCCAGGTCTGTGGGGCTACGCAAGCAGTTCTTAAAGAGCTTTAGAACAAGGCATAGTTTTCCCTGCTGGCTCTTTGGGCATGGGACCAGTCTCCAGACATATGGAAATATTGAAGGATGGCGCCGCGCCAAGTGGGAAAGGGTGGTTTTGAGGCTGAAGGCAGCAGGAAAGCCTGCAGCCCCGAGGTTTGTGGGGCCACGCAAGCGGTTCCCAAAGAGCTTTAGAACAGTGCCACAGTTTTCCCTGCTGGCTCTTTGGGCGTGAGACCAATCTCCAGACTTATGGATATTTTGGAGGCTGGCGGCAAGTGGGAAAGGGTGGTTTTGAGGCTGAAGGCGCCAGGAAAGCCTGCAGCCCCCAGGTCTGTGGGGCCATGCAAGCGGTCCCAAAGAGCTTTAGAACAAGCCACAGTTTTCCCTGCTGGCTCCTTGGGCGTAGGACCAGTCTCCAGACATATGGAAATATTGAAGGCTGGCGCCGCGCCAAGTGGGAAAGGGTGGTTTTGAGGCTGAAGGCGCCAGGAAAGCCTGCAGCCCCCAGGTCTGTGGGGCTACGCAAACGGTTCCCAAAGAGCTTTAGAACAAGGCATAGTTTTCCCTGCTGGCTCTTTGGGCGTGGGACCAATCTCCAGACATATGGCCATTTTTGTTACTGGCGCGGCGCCAAGTGGGAAAGGGTGGTTTTGAGGCTGAAGGCAGCATTAAAGCCTGCAGCCCCCAGGTCTGTGGGGCTACGCAAGCGGTTCCCAAAGAGCATTAGAAGAAGGCATAGTTTTCCCTGCTGGCTCTTTGGGCATGGGACCAATCTCCAGACATATGGATATTTTGGAGGCTGGCGCCAAGTGGGAAAGGGTGGTTTTGAGGCTGAAGGTGCCAGGAAAGCCTGCAGCCCCCAGGTCTGTGGGGCCACGCAAGCGGTTCCCAAAGAGCTTTAGAACAAGGCATAGTTTTCCCTGCTGGCTCTTTGGGCGTGGGACCAGTCTCCAGACATATGGATATTTTGGAGGCTGGCGCCAAGTGGGAAAGGGTGGTTTTGAGGCTGAAGGCGCCAGGAAAGCCTGCAGCCCGCAGGTCTGTGGGTCTACGCAAGCGGTTCCCAAAGAGCTTTAGAACAAGCCACATTTTTCCCTGCTGGCTCTTTGGGCGTGGGACCAGTCTCCAGACATATGGAAATATTGAAGGCTGGCGCCGCGCCAAGTGGGAAAGGGTGGTTTTGAGGCTGAAGGCAGCAGGAAAGCCTGCAGCCCCCAGGTCTTTGGGGCTACGCAAGCGGTTCCCAAAGAGCTTTAGAACAGTGCCACAGTTTTCCCTGCTGGCTCTCTGGGCGTGGGACCAGTCTCCAGACATATGGATATTTTGGAGGCTGGCGCCAAGTGGGAAAGGGTGGTTTTCAGGCTGAATACGCCAGGAAAGCCTGCAGCCCTCAGGTCTGTGAGGCTACGCAAGCGGTTCCCAAAGAGCTTTAGAACAGTGCCACAGTTTTCCCTGCTGGCTCTTTGGGCGTGGGACCAATCTCCAGACATATGGCCATTTTTGTACCTGGCGTGGCGCCAAGTGGGAAAGGGTGGTTTTGAGGCTGAAGGCAGCAGGAAAGCCTGCAGCCCCCAGGTCTGTGGGGCCACGCAAGCGGTTCCCAAAGAGCTTTAGAACAAGGCATAGTTTTCCCTGCTGGCTCTTTGGGCATGGGACCAATCTCCAGACATATGGCCATTTTTGTTACTGGCGCGGCGCCAAGTGGGAAAGGGTGGTTTTGAGGCGGAAGGTGCCAGGAAAGCCACAGACCCCAGGTGTGTGGGGCCACGCAAGCGGTTCCGAAAGAGCTTTAGAACAAGCCACAGTTTTCCCTGCTGGCTCTTTGGGCGTGAGACCAATCTCCAGACTTATGGATATTTTGGAGGCTGGCGGTAAGTGGGAAAGGGTGGTTTTGAGGCTAAAGGCGCCAGGAAAGCCTGCAGCCCCCAGGTCTGTGGGGCCATGCAAGCGGTTCCCAAAGAGCTTTAGAACAAGCCACAGTTTTCCCTGCTGGCTCTTTGGGCGTGGGACCAGTCTCCAGACATATGGAAATATTGAAGGCTGGCGCCGTGCCAAGTGGGAAAGGGTGGTTTTGAGGCTGAAGGCGCCAGGAAAGTCTGCAGCCCCCAGGTGTGTGGGGCTACGCAAGTGGTTCCCAAAGAGCTTTAGAACAAGGCATAGTTTTCCCTGCTGGCTCTTTGGGCGTGGGACCAATCTCCAGACATATGGCCATTTTTGTTACTGGCGCGGCGCCAAGTGGGAAAGGGTGGTTTTGAGGCTGAAGGCCGCAGGAAAGCCTGCAGCCCCCAGGTCTGTGGGGCTAGGCAAGCGGTTCCCAAAGAGCTTTAGAAGAAGGCATAGTTTTCCCTGCTGGCTCTTTGGGCGTGGGACCAACCTCCAGACATATGGCCATTTTTGTGCGTGGTGCGGGGCCAAGTGGGAAAGGGTGTTTTTGAGGCTGAAGGTGCCAGGAAATCCTGCAGCCCCCAGGTGTATGGGGCCACGCAAGCGGTTCCCAAAGACCTTTAGAACAAGGCATAGTTTTCCCTGCTGGCTCTTTGGGCATGGGACCAGTCTCCAGACATATGGAAATTTTGGAGGCTGGCGGTAAGTGGGAAAGGGTGGTTTTGAGGCTGAAGGCAGCAGGAAAGCCTGCAGCCCCCAGGTCTGTGGGGCTACGCAAGCGGTTCCCAAAGAGCTTTAGAACAAGGCATAGTTTTCCCTGCTGGCTCTTTGGGCATGGGACCAGTCTCCAGACATATGGAAATATTGAAGGCTGGCGCCGCGCCAAGTGGGAAAGGGTGGTTTTGAGGCTGAAGGCGCCAGGAAAGCCTGCAGCCCCCAAGTCTGTGGGGCTACGCAAGCCTTTCCCAAAGAGCTTTAGAACAGTGCCACAGTTTTCCCTGCTGGCTCTTTGGGCGTGGGACCAGTCTCCAGACATATGGATATTTTTGAGGCTGGCGGCAAGTGGGAAAGGGTGGTTTTGTGGCTGAAGGCAGCAGGAAAGCCTGCAGCGCCCAGGTGTGTGGGGCTACGCAAGCGGTTCCCAAAGAGCTTTAGAACAGTGCCACAGTTTTCCCTGCTGGCTCTTTGGGCGTGGGACCAATCTCCAGACATATGGCCATTTTTGTGCCTGGCGCGGCGCCAAGTGGGAAAGGGTGGTTTTGAGGCTGAAGGCAGCAGGAAAGCCTGCAGCCCCGAGGTCTGTGGGGCCACGCAAGCGGTTCCCAAAGAGCTTTAGAACAGTGCCACAGTTTTCCCTTCTGGCTCTTTGGGCGTGAGACCAACCTCCAGACTTATGGATATTTTGGAGGCTGGCGGCAAGTGGGAAAGGGTGGTTTTGAGGCTGAAGGCGCCAGGAAAGCCTGCAGCCCCCAGGTCTGTGGGGCCATGCAAGCGGTTCCCAAAGAGCTTTAGAACAAGCCACAGTTTTCCCTGCTGGCTCTTTGGGCGTGGGACCAACCTCCAGATATATGGCCATTTTTGTGCCTGGCGCGGCGCCAAGTGGGAAAGGGTGGTTTTGTAGGCTGAAGGCAGCATTAAAGCCTGCAGCCCCCAGGTCTGTGGGGCTACGCAAGCGGTTCCCAACGAGCTTTAGAACAAGGCATAGTTTTCCCTGCTGGCTCTTTGGGCGTGGGACCAATCTCCAGACATACGGAAATTTTGGAGGCTGGCGGTAAGTGGGAAAGGGTGGTTTTGAGGCTGAAGGTGCCAGGAAAGCCTGCAGCCCCCAGGTGTGTGGGGCCACGCAAGCGGTTCCCAAAGAGCTTTAGAACAAGCCACAGTTTTCCCTGCTGGCTCTTTGGGCGTGAGACCAATATCCAGACATATGGCCATTTTTGTGCCTGGGGCGGCGCCAAGTGGGAAAGGGTGGTTTTGAGGCTGATGGCGCTAGGAAACGCTGCAGCCCCCAGGTCTGTGGGGCTAGGCAAGCGGTTCCCAAAGTTCTCTAGAACAAGGCATAGTTTTCCCTGCTGGCTCTTTGGGCGTGGGACCCATCTCCAGACATATGGCCATTTTTGTGCCTTGCGCGGCGCCAAGTGGGAAAGGGTGGTTTTGAGGCTGAAGGTGCCAGGAAAGACTGCAGCCCCAGGGTGTGTGGGGCCACGCAAGCGGTTCCCAAAGAGCTTTAGAACAAGCCACAGTTTTCCCTGGTGGCTCTTTGGGCGTGGGACCAGTCTCCAGACATATGGCCATTTTTGTGCCTGGCGCGGCGCCAAGTGGGAAAGGGTGGTTTTGAGGCTGAAGGCAGCAGGAAAGCCTGCAGCCCCCAGGTCTTTGGGGCCATGCAAGCGCTTCCCAAAGAGCTTTGGAGCAAGCCAGAGTTTTTCCTGCTGGCTCTTTGGGCGTGGGACCAGTCTCCAACATATGTAGATTTTGGAGACTGGCGCCGCGCCAAGTGGGAAAGGGTGGTTTTCAGGCTGAAGGCAGCAGGAAAGCCTGCAGCCCCCAGGTGTGTGGGGCTACGCAAGCAGTTCCCAAAGAGCTTTAGAACAGTGCCACAGTTTTCCCTGCTGGCTCTCTGGGCGTGGGACCAGTCTCCAGACATATGGATATTTTGGAGGCTGGCGCCAAGTGGGAAAAGGTGGTTTTGAGGCTGAAGGCGCCAGGAAAGCCTGCAGCCCCCAGGCGTGTGGGGCTACGCAAGCAGTTCCCAAAGAGCTTTAGAAGAAGGCATAGTTTTCCCTGCTGGCTCTTTGGGCGTGTGAGCCATCTCCAGACATATGGCCATTTTTGTGCCTGGCGCGGCGCCAAGTGGGAAAGGGTGGTTTTGAGGCTGAAGGCAGCAGGAAAGCCTGCAGCCCCCAGGTGTGTGGGGCTACGCAAGCGGTTCCCAAAGAGCTTTAGAAGAAGGCATAGTTTTCCCTGCTGGCTCTTTGGGCGTGGGACCATTCTCCAGACATATGGCGTCTTTTGTGCCTGGCGCGGCGCCAAGTGGGAAAGGGTGGTTTTGAGGCTGAAGGCAGCAGGAAAGCATGCAGCCCCCAGGTCTTTGGGGCCATGCAAGCGGTTCCCAAAGAGCTTTAGAACAGTGCCACAGTTTTCCCTGCTGGCTCTTTGGGCGTGGGACCAATCTCCAGCCATATGGCCATTTTTGTGCCTGGCGCGGCGCCAAGTGGGAAAGGGTGGTTTTGAGGCTGAAGGTGCCAGGAAAGACTGCAGCCCCCAGGTCTGTGGGGCCACGCAAGCGGTTCCCAAAGAGCTTTAGAACAAGCCACAGTTTTCCCTGCTGGCTCTTTGGGCGTGGGACCAATCTCCAGACATATGGCCATTTTTGTGCCTGGCGCGGCGCCAAGTGGGAAAGGGTGGTTTTGAGGCTGAAGGTGCCAGGAAAGACTGCAGCCCCCAGGTGTGTGGGGCCACGCAAGCGGTTCCCAAAGAGCTTTAGAACAAGCCACAGTTTTCCCTGCTGGCTCTTTGGGCGTGGGACCAGTCTCCAGCCATATGGCCATTTTTGTGCCTGGCGCGGCGCCAAGTGGGAAAGGGTGGTTTTGAGGCTGAAGGCAGCAGGAAAGCCTGCAGCCCCCAGGTCTGTGGGGCTATGCAAGCGGTTCCCAAAGAGCTTTAGAACAAGGCATAGTTTTCCCTGCTGGCTCTTTGGGCGTGGGACCAAACTCCAGACATATGGCCATTTTTGTGCCTGGGGCGGCGCCAAGTGGGAAAGGGTGGTTTTGAGGCTGAAGGCATCAGGAAAGCCTGCAGCCCCCAGGTGTGTGGGGCTACGCAAGCAGTTCCCAAAGAGCTTTAGAAGAAGGCATAGTTTTCCCTGCTGGCTCTTTGGGCGTGGGACCAATCTCCAGACATAAGGCCATTTTTGTGCCTGGCGCGACGCCAAGTGGGAAAGGGTGGTTTTGAGGCTGAAGGCAGCAGGAAAGCCTGCAGCCCCCAGGTGTGTGGGGCTACGCCAGCGGTTCCCAAAGATCTTTAGAAGAAGGCATAGTTTTCCCTGGTGGCTCTTTGGGCGTGGGACCAATCTCCAGACATATGGCCATTTTTGTGCCTGGGGCGGCGCCAAGTGGGAAAGGGTGGTTTTGAGGCTGAAGGCAGCAGGAAAGCCTGCAGCCCCCAGGTCTGGGAGCTATGCAAGCGGTTCCCAAAGAGCTTTAGAAGAAGGCATAGTTTTCCCTGCTGGCTCTTTGGGCGTGGGACCAATCTCCAGACATATGGCCATTTTTGTGCCTGGCGCGGCGCCAAGTGGGAAAGTGTGGTTTTGAGGTTGAAGGCAGCAGGAAAGCCTGCAGCCCCCAGGTGTGTGGGGCTACGCAAGCGGTTCCCAAAGAGCTTTAGAAGAAGGCATAGTTTTCCCTGCTGGCTCTTTGGGCGTGGGACCAAACTCCAGACATATGGCCATTTTTGTGCCTGGCGCGGCGCCAAGTGGGAAAGGGTGGTTTTGAGGCTGAAGGCAGCAGGAACGCCTGCAGCCCCCAGGTCTGTGGGGCCACGCAAGCGGTTCCCAAAGAGCTTTAGAACAAGGCATAGTTTTCCCTGCTGGCTCTTTGGGCATGGGACCAATCTCCAGACATATGGCCATTTTTGTGCCTGGCGCGGCGCCAAGTGGGAAAGGGTGGTTTTCAGGCTGAAGACGCCAGGAAAGCCTGCAGCCCCAAGGTGTGTGGGGCTACGCAAGCGGTTCCCAAAGAGCTTTAGAAGAAGGCATAGTTTTCCCTGCTGGCTCTTTGGGCGTGGGACCAGTCTCCAGACATATGTAGATTTTGGAGACTGGCGCCGCGCCAAGTGGGAAAGGGTGGTTTTCAGGCTGAAGACGCCAGGAAAGCCTGCAGCCCCCAGGTGTGTGGGGCTACGCAAGCGGTTCCCAAAGAGCTTTAGAACAGTGCCACAGTTTTCCCTGGTGGCTCTCTGGGCGTGGGACCAGTCTCCAGACATATGGAAATATTGAAGGCTGGCGCCGCGCCAAGTGGGAAAGGGTGGTTTTGAGGCTGAAGGCGCTAGGAAAGCCTGCAGCATGCAGGTGTGTGGGGCTACGCAAGCGGTTCCCAAAGAGCTTTAGAACAGTGCCACAGTTTTCCCTGCTGGCTCTCTGGGCGTGGGACCAGTCTCCAGACATATGGATATTTTGGAGGCTGGCGCCAAGTGGGAAAGGGTGGTTTTGAGGCTGAAGGCGCCAGGAAAGCCTGCTGCCCCCAGGTCTGTGGGGCTACGCAAGCAGTTCTTAAAGAGCTTTAGAACAAGGCATAGTTTTCCCTGCTGGCTCTTTGGGCATGGGACCAATCTCCAGACATATGGCCATTTTTGTCCCTGGCATGGAGCCAAGTGGGAAAGGGTGGTTTTCAGTCTGAAGACGCCAGGAAAGCCTGCAGCCCTCAGGTCTGTGAGGCTACGCAAGCGGTTCCCAAAGAGCTTTAGAACAGTGCCACAGTTTTCCCTGCTGGCTCTTTGGGCGTGGGACCAATCTCCAGACATATGGCCATTTTTGTACCTGGCGCGGCGCCAAGTGGGAAAGGGTGGTTTTGAGGCTGAAGGCAGCAGGAAAGCCTGCAGCCCCCAGGTCTGTGGGGCCACGCAAGCGGTTCCCAAAGAGCTTTAGAACAAGGCATAGTTTTCCCTGCTGGCTCTTTGGGCATGGGACCACTCTCTAGACATATGGAAATTTTGGAGTCTGGCGGTAAGTGGGAAAGGGTGGTTTTGAGGCTGAAGGCAGCAGGAAACCTGCAGCCCCCAGGTCTGTGGGGCTACGCAAGCGGTTCCCAACGAGCTTTAGAACAAGGCATAGTTTTCCCTGCTGGCTCTTTGGGCATGGGACCAGTCTCCAGACATATGGAAATATTGAAGGATGGCGCCGCGCCAAGTGGGAAAGGGTGGTTTTGAGGCTGAAGGCAGCAGGAAAGCCTGCAGCCCCCAGGTCTGTGGGGCCACGCAAGCGGTTCCCAAAGAGCTTTAGAACAGTGCCACAGTTTTCCCTGCTGGCTCTTTGGGCGTGAGACCAATCTCCAGACTTATGGATATTTTGGAGGCTGGCGGCAAGTGGGAAAGGGTGGTTTTGAGGCTGAAGGCGCCAGGAAAGCCTGCAGCCCCCAGGTCTGTGGGGCCATGCAAGCGGTCCCAAAGAGCTTTAGAACAAGCCACAGTTTTCCCTGCTGGCTCTTTGGGCGTAGGACCAGTCTCCAGACATATGGCCATTTTTGTTACTGGCGCGGCGCCAAGTGGGAAAGGGTGGTTTTGAGGCTGAAGGCAGCATTAAAGCCTGCAGCCCCCAGGTCTGTGGGGCTACGCAAGCGGTTCCCAAAGAGCATTAGAACAAGGCATAGTTTTCCCTGCTGGCTCTTTGGGCATGGGACCAATCTCCAGACATATGGATATTTTGGAGGCTGGCGCCAAGTGGGAAAGGGTGGTTTTGAGGCTGAAGGTGCCAGGAAAGCCTGCAGCCCCCAGGTGTGTGGGGCCACGCAAGCGGTTCCCAAAGAGCTTTAGAACAAGGCATAGTTTTCCCTGCTGGCTCTTTGGGCGTGGGACCAGTCTCCAGACATATGTAGATTGTGGAGACTGGCGCCGCGCCAAGTGGGAAAGGGTGGTTTTGAGGCTGAAGGCGCCAGGAAAGCCTGCAGCCCCCAGGTGTGTGGGGCTACGCAAGCGGTTCCCAAAGAGCTTTAGAAGAAGGCATAGTTTTCCCTGGTGGCTCTTTGGGCGTGGGACCCATCTCCAGACATATGGCCATTTTTGTGCATGGCGCGACGCCAAGTGGGAAAGTGTGGTTTTCAGGCTGAAGACGCCAGGAAAGCCTGCAGCCCCCAGGTCTTTGGGGCCATGCAAGCGCTTCCCACAGAGCTTTGGAGCAAGCCACAGTTTTCCCTGCTGGCTCTTTGGGCGTGGGACCAGTCTCCAGACATATGGAAATATTGAAGGCTGGCGCCGCGCCAAGTGGGAAAGGGTGGTTTTGAGGCTGAAGGCAGCAGGAAAGCCTGCAGCCCCCAGGTGTGTGGGGCTACGCAAGCGGTTCCCAAAGAGCTTTAGAACAGTGCCACAGTTTTCCCTGCTGGCTCTTTGGGCGTGGGACCAGTCTCCAGACATATGGATATTTTGGAGGCTGGCGCCAAGTGGGAAAGGGTGGTTTTCAGGCTGAATACGCCAGGAAAGCCTGCAGCCCTCAGGTCTGTGAGGCTACGCAAGCGGTTCCCAAAGAGCTTTAGAACAGTGCCACAGTTTTCCCTGCTGGCTCTTTGGGCGTGGGACCAATCTCCAGACATATGGCCATTTTTGTACCTGGCGCGGCGCCAAGTGGGAAAGGGTGGTTTTGAGGCTGAAGGCAGCAGGAAAGCCTGCAGCCCCCAGGTCTGTGGGGCCACGCAAGCGGTTCCCAAAGAGCTTTAGAACAAGGCATAGTTTTCCCTGCTGGCTCTTTGGGCATGGGACCAATCTCCAGACATATGGCCATTGTTGTGCCTGGCGCGGCGCCAAGTGGGAAAGGGTGGTTTTGAGGCGGAAGGTGCCAGGAAAGCCACAGACCCCATGTGTGTGGGGCCACGCAAGCGGTTCCCAAAGAGCTTTAGAACAAGCCACAGTTTTCCCTGCTGGCTCTTTGGGCGTGAGACCAATCTCCAGACTTATGGATATTTTGGAGGCTGGCGGCAAGTGGGAAAGGGTGGTTTTGAGGCTGAAGGCGCCAGGAAAGCCTGCAGCCCCCAGGTCTGTGGGGCCATGCAAGTGGTTCCCAAAGAGCATTAGAACAGTGCCACATTTTTCCCTGCTGGCTCTTTGGGCGTGAGACCAATCTCCAGACATACGGATATTTTGGAGGCTGGCGGCAAGTGGGAAAGGGTGGTTTTGAGGCTGAAGGCGCCAGGAAAGCCTGCAGCCCCCAGGTCTGTGGGGCCATGCAAGCGGTTCCCAAAGAGCTTTAGAAGAAGGCATAGTTTTCCCTGCTGGCTCTTTGGGCGTGGGACCAGTCTCCAGACATATGGAAATATTGAAGGCTGGCGCCGCGCCAAGTGGGAAAGGGTGGTTTTGAGGCTGAAGGCGCCAGGAAAGTCTGTAGCCCCCAGGTCTGTCGGCTACGCAAGTGGTTCCCAAAGAGCTTTAGAACAAGGCATAGTTTTCCCTGCTGGCTCTTTGGGCGTGGGACCAATCTCCAGACATATGGCCATTTTTGTTACTGGCGCGGCGCCAAGTGGGAAAGGGTGGTTTTGAGGCTGAAGGTGCCAGGAAAGCCACAGACCCCAGGTGTGTGGGGCCACGCAAGCGGTTCCCAAAGAGCTTTAGAACAAGCCACAGTTTTCCCTGCTGGCTCTTTGGGCGTGAGACCAATCTCCAGACTTATGGATATTTTGGAGGCTGGCGGTAAGTGGGAAAGGGTGGTTTTGAGGCTAAAGGCGCCAGGAAAGCCTGCAGCCCCCAGGTCTGTGGGGCTACGCAAGCGGTTCCCAAAGAGCTTTAGAACAAGCCACAGTTTTCCCTGCTGGCTCTTTGGGCGTGGGACCAGTCTCCAGACATATGGCCATTTTTGTTACTGGCGCGGGGCCAAGTGGGAAAGGGTGTTTTTGAGGCTGAAGGTGCCAGGAAATCCTGCAGCCCCCAGGTGTATGGGGCCACGCAAGCGGTTCCCAAAGACCTTTAGAACAAGGCATAGTTTTCCCTGCTGGCTCTTTGGGCATGGGACCAGTCTCCAGACATATGGAAATTTTGGAGGCTGGCGGTAAGTGGGAAAGGGTGGTTTTGAGGCTGAAGGCAGCAGGAAAGCCTGCAGCCCCCAGGTCTGTGGGGCTACGCAAGCGGTTCCCAAAGAGCTTTAGAACAAGGCATAGTTTTCCCTGCTGGCTCTTTGGGCATTGGACCAGTCTCCAGACATATGGAAATATTGAAGGCTGGCGCCGCGCCAAGTGGGAAAGGGTGGTTTTGAGGCTGAAGGCGCCAGGAAAGCCTGCAGCCCCCAAGTCTGTGGGGCTACGCAAGCCTTTCCCAAAGAGCTTTAGAACAGTGCCACAGTTTACCCTGCTGGCTCTCTGGGCGTGGGACCAGTCCCAAGACATATGGATATTTTTGAGGCTGGCGGCAAGTGGGAAAGGGTGGTTTTGTGGCTGAAGGCAGCAGGAAAGCCTGCAGCCCCCAGGTGTGTGGGGCTACGCAAGCGGTTCCCAAAGAGCTTTAGAACAGTGCCACAGTTTTCCCTGCTGGCTCTTTGGGCGTGGGACCAATCTCCAGACATATGGCCATTTTTGTGCCTGGCGCGGCGCCAAGTGGGAAAGGGTGGTTTTGAGGCTGAAGGCAGCAGGAAAGCCTGCAGCCCCGAGGTTTGTGGGGCCACGCAAGCGGTTCCCAAAGAGCTTTAGAACAGTGCCACAGTTTTCCCTTCTGGCTCTTTGGGCGTGAGACCAACCTCCAGACTTATGGATATTTTGGAGGCTGGCGGCAAGTGGGAAAGGGTGGTTTTGAGGCTGAAGGCGCCAGGAAAGCCTGCAGCCCCCAGGTCTGTGGGGCCATGCAAGCGGTTCCCAAAGAGCTTTAGAACAAGCCACAGTTTTCCCTGCTGGCTCTTTGGGCGTGGGACCAACCTCCAGATATATGGCCATTTTTGTGCCTGGCGCGGCGCCAAGTGGGAAACGGTGGTTTTGTAGGCTGAAGGCAGCATTAAAGCCTGCAGCCCCCAGGTGTGTGGGGCTACGCAAGCGGTTCCCAACGAGCTTTAGAACAAGGCATAGTTTTCCCTGCTGGCTCTTTGGGCGTGGGACCAATCTCCAGACATACGGAAATTTTGGAGGCTGGCGGTAAGTGGGAAAGTGTGGTTTTGAGGCTGAAGGTGCCAGGAAAGCCTGCAGCCCCCAGGTGTGTGGGGCCACGCAAGCGGTTCCCAAAGAGCTTTAGAAGAAGGCACAGTTTTCCCTGCTGGCTCTTTGGGCGTGAGACCAATCTCCAGACATATGGCCATTTTTGTGCCTGGCGCGGCGCCAAGTGGGAAAGGGTGGTTTTGAGGCTGATGGCGCTAGGAAACGCTGCAGCCCCCAGGTCTGTGGGGCTAGGCAAGCGGTTCCCAAAGTTCTCTAGAACAAGGCATAGTTTTCCCTGCTGGCTCTTTGGGCGTGGGACCCATCTCCAGACATATGGCCATTTTTGTGCCTTGCGCGGCGCCAAGTGGGAAAGGGTGGTTTTGAGGCTGAAGGTGCCAGGAAAGACTGCAGCCCCAGGGTGTGTGGGGCCACGCAAGCGGTTCCCAAAGAGCTTTAGAACAAGCCACAGTTTTCCCTGCTGGCTCTTTGGGCGTGGGACCAGTCTCCAGACATATGGCCATTTTTGTGCCTGGCGCGGCGCCAAGTGGGAAAGGGTGGTTTTGAGGCTGAAGGCAGCAGGAAAGCCTGCAGCCCCCAGGTCTTTGGGGCCATGCAAGCGCTTCCCAAAGAGCTTTGGAGCAAGCCAGATTTTTTCCTGCTGGCTCTTTGGGCGTGGGACCAGTCTCCAGACATATGTAGATTTTGGAGACTGGCGCCGCGCCAAGTGGGAAAGGGTGGTTTTGAGGCTGAAGGCAGCAGGAAAGCCTGCAGCCCCCAGGTGTGTGGGGCTACGCAAGCAGTTCCCAAAGAGCTTTAGAACAGTGCCACAGTTTTCCCTGCTGGCTCTCTGGGCGTGGGACCAATCTCCAGACATATGGATATTTTGGAGGCTGGCGCCAAGTGGGAAAGGGTGGTTTTGAGGCTGAAGGCGCCAGGAAAGCCTGCAGCCCCCAGGCGTGTCTGGCTACGCAAGCAGTTCCCAAAGAGCTTTAGAAGAAGGCATAGTTTTCCCTGCTGGCTCTTTGGGCGTGTGAGCCATCTCCAGACATATGGCCATTTTTGTGCCTGGCGCGGCGCCAAGTGGGAAAGGGTGGTTTTGAGGCTGAAGGCAGCAGGAAAGCCTGCAGCCCCCAGGTGTGTGGGGCTACGCAAGCGGTTCCCAAAGAGCTTTAGAAGAAGGCATAGTTTTCCCTGCTGGCTCTTTGGGCGTGGGACCAATCTCCAGACATATGGCGTCTTTTGTGCCTGGCGCGGCGCCAAGTGGGAAAGGGTGGTTTTGAGGCTGAAGGCAGCAGGAAAGCATGCAGCCCCCAGGTCTTTGGGGCCATGCAAGCGGTTCCCAAAGAGCTTTAGAACAGTGCCACAGTTTTCCCTGCTGGCTCTTTGGGCGTGGGACCAATCTCCAGCCATATGGCCATTTTTGTGCCTGGCGCGGCGCCAAGTGGGAAAGGGTGGTTTTGAGGCTGAAGGTGCCAGGAAAGACTGCAGCCCCCAGGTCTGTGGGGCCACGCAAGCGGTTCCCAAAGAGCTTTAGAACAAGCCACAGTTTTCCCTGCTGGCTCTTTGGGCGTGGGACCAATCTCCAGCCATATGGCCATTTTTGTGCCTGGCGCGGCGCCAAGTGGGAAAGGGTGGTTTTGAGGCTGAAGGTGCCAGGAAAGACTGCAGCCCCCAGGTGTGTGGGGCCACGCAAGCGGTTCCCAAAGAGCTTTAGAACAAGGCATAGTTTTCCCTGCTGGCTCTTTGGGCGTGGGACCAATCTCCAGACATATGGCCATTTTTGTGCCTGGCGCGGCGCCTAGTGGGAAAGGGTGGTTTTGAGGCTGAAGGCAGCAGGAAAGCCTTCAGCCCGCAGGTCTGTGGGGCTATGCAAGCGGTTCCCAAAGAGCTTTAGAACAAGGCATAGTTTTCCCTGCTGGCTCTTTGGGCGTGGGACCAAACTCCAGACATATGGCCATTTTTGTGCCTGGGGCGGCGCCAAGTGGGAAAGGGTGGTTTTGAGGCTGAAGGCATCAGGAAAGCCTGCAGCCCCCAGGTGTGTGGGGCTAGGCAAGCAGTTCCCAAAGAGCTTTAGAAGAAGGCATAGTTTTCCCTGCTGGCTCTTTGGGCGTGGGACCAATCTCCAGACATAAGGCCATTTTTGTGCCTGGCGCGACGCCAAGTGGGAAAGGGTGGTTTTGAGGCTGAAGGCAGCAGGAAAGCCTGCAGCCCCCAGGTGTGTGGGGCTACGCCAGCGGTTCCCAAAGATCTTTAGAACAAGGCATAGTTTTCCCTGCTGGCTCTTTGGGCGTGGGACCAATCTCCAGACATATGGCCATTTTTGTGCCTGGGGCGGCGCCAAGTGGGAAAGGGTGGTTTTGAGGCTGAAGGCAGCAGGAAAGCCTGCAGCCCCCAGGTCTGGGAGCTATGCAA
The DNA here is from genome assembly GCF_964199755.1 of Larus michahellis. Classification (NCBI taxonomy): domain Eukaryota; kingdom Metazoa; phylum Chordata; class Aves; order Charadriiformes; family Laridae; genus Larus; species Larus michahellis. Next base: position 65,736 of record NW_027436052.1, read on the forward strand.
GCGGTTCCCAAAGAGCTTTAGAAGAAGGCATAGTTTTCCCTGCTGGCTCTTTGGGCGTGGGACCAATCTCCAGACATATGGCCATTTTTGTGCCTGGCGCGGCGCCAAGTGGGAAAGTGTGGTTTTGAGGTTGAAGGCAGCAGGAAAGCCTGCAGCCCCCAGGTGTGTGGGGCTACGCAAGCGGTTCCCAAAGAGCTTTAGAAGAAGGCACAGTTTTCCCTGCTGGCTCTTTGGGCGTGGGACCAAACTCCAGACATATGGCCGTTTTTGTGCCTGGCGCGGCGCCAAGTGGGAAAGGGTGGTTTTGAGGCTGAAGGCAGCAGGAAAGCCTGCAGCCCCCAGGTGTGTGGGGCTACGCAAGCGGTTCCCAAAGAGCTTTAGAACAAGGCACAGTTTTCCCTGCTGGCTCTTTGGGCGTGGGACCAATCTAAAGACATATGGCCATTTTTGTGCCTGGCGTGGCGCCAAGTGGGAAAGGGTGGTTTTGAGGCTGAAGGCAGCAGGAAAGCCTGCAGCCCCCAGGTGTGTGGGGCTATGCAAGCGGTTCCCAAAGAGCTTTAGAACAAGGCATAGTTTTCCCTGCTGGCTCTCTGGGCGTGGGACCAATCTCCAGACATATGGCCATTTTTGCGCCTGACGCGGCGCCAAGTGGGAAAGGGTGGTTTTGAGGCTGAAGGCAGCAGGAAAGCCTGCAGCCCCCAGGTGTGTGGAGCTATGCAAGCGGTTCCCAAAGAGCTTTAGAACAAGGCATAGTTTTCCCTGCTGGCTCTTTGGGCGTGGGACCAATCTCCAGACATATGGCCATTTTTGTGCCTGGCGCGGCGCCAAGTGGGAAAGGGTGGTTTTGAGGCTGAAGGCAGCAGGAAAGCCTGCAGCCCCCAGGTGTGTGGGGCTACGCAAGCGGTTCCCAAAGAGCTTTAGAACAAGGCATAGTTTTCCCTGCTGGCTCTTTGGGCGTGGGACCAATCTCCAGACATATGGCCATTGTTGTGCCTGGCGCGGCGCCAAGTGGGAAAGGGTGGTTTTGAGGCTGAAGGCAGCAGGAAAGCCTGCAGCCCCCAGGTCTGTGGGGCTACGCAAGCGGTTCCCAAAGAGCTTTAGAAGAAGGCACAGTTTTCCCTGCTGGCTCTTTGGGCGTGGGAGCCATCTCCAGACATATGGCCATTTTTGTGCCTGGCGCGGCGCCAAGTGGGAAAGGGTGGTTTTGAGGCTGAAGGCAGCAGGAAAGCCTGCAGCCCCCAGGTGTGTGGGGCTACGCAAGCGGTTCCCAAAGAGCTTTAGAAGAAGGCATAGTTTTCCCTGCTGGCTCTTTGGGCGTGGGACCAATCTCCAGACATATGGCCATTGTTGTGCCTGGCGTGGTGCCAAGTGGGAAAGGGTGGTTTTGAGGCTGAAGGCAGCAGGAAAGCCTGCAGCCCCCAGGTGTGTGGGGCTATGCAAGCGGTTCCCAAAGAGCTTTAGAAGAAGGCATAGTTTTCCCTGCTGGCTCTTTGCGCGTGGGACCAAACTCCAGACATATGGCCGTTTTTGTGCCTGGGGCGGCGCCAAGTGGGAAAGGGTGGTTTTGAGGCTGAAGGCAGCAGGAAAGCCTGCAGCCCCCAGGTCTGGGAGCTATGCAAGCGGTTCCCAAAGAGCTTTAGAACAAGGCATAGTTTTCCCTGCTGGCTCTTTGGGCGTGGGACCAATCTCCAGACATATGGCCATTTTTGTGCCTGTCGCGGCGCCAAGTGGGAAAGGGTGGTTTTGAGGCTGAAGGCAGCAGGAAAGCCTGCAGCCCCCAGGTCTGTGGGGCTACGCAAGCGGTTCCCAAAGAGCTTTAGAACAAGGCATAGTTTTCCCTGCTGGCTCTTTGGGCGTGGGACCAATCTCCAGACATATGGCCATTTTTGTGCGTGGTGCGGCGCCAAGTGGGAAAGGGTGGTTTTGAGGCTGAAGGCAGCAGGAAAGCCTGCAGCCCCCAGGTGTGTGGGGCTATGCAAGCGGTTCCCAAAGAGCTTTAGAAGAAGGCATAGTTTTCCCTGCTGGCTCTTTGGGCGTGGGACCAAACTCCAGACATATGGCCATTTGTGTGCCTGGCGCGGCGCCAAGTGGGAAAGGGTGGTTTTGCGGCTGAAGGCAGCAGGAAAGCCTGCAGCCCCCAGGTGTGTGGGGCTACGCAAGCGGTTCCCAAAGATCTTTAGAACAAGGCACAGTTTTCCCTGCTGGCTCTTTGGGTGTGGGAGCCATCTCCAGACATATGGCCATTTTTGTGCCTGGCGCGGCGCCAAGTGGGAAAGGGTGGTTTTGAGGCTGAAGGCAGCAGGAAAGCCTGCAGCCCCCAGGTCCGTGGGGCTACGCAAGCGGTTCCCAAAGAGCTTTAGAAGAAGGCATAGTTTTCCCTGCTGGCTCTTTGGGCGTGGGACCAAACTTCAGACATATGGCCGTTTTTGTGCCTGGCGCGGCGCCAAGTGGGAAAGGGTGGTTTTGAGGCTGAAGGCAGCAGGAAAGCCTGCAGCCCTCAGGTCTGTGGGGCTATGCAAGCGGTTCCCAAAGAGCTTTAGAACAAGGCATAGTTTTCCCTGCTGGCTCTTTGGGCGTGGGAGCCATCTCTAGACATATGGCCATTTTTGTGCCTGGCGCGGCGCCAAGTGGGAAAGGGTGGTTTTGAGGCTGAAGGCAGCAGGAAAGCCTGCAGCCCCCAGGTGTGTGGGGCTACGCAAGCGGTTCCCAAAGAGCTTTAGAACAAGGCATAGTTTTCCCTGCTGGCTCTTTGGGCGTGGGACCAAACTCCAGACATATGGCCATTTTTGTGCCTGGGGCGGCGCCAAGTGGGAAAGGGTGTTTTTGAGGCTGAAGGCATCAGGAAAGCCTGCAGCCCCCAGGTCTGTGGGGCTAGGCAAGCAGTTCCCAAAGAGCTTTAGAACAAGGCATAGTTTTCCCTGCTGGCTCTTTGGGCGTGGGACCAATCTCCAGACATATGGCCATTTTTGTGCCTGGCGCGGCGCCAAGTGGGAAAGGGTGGTTTTGAGGCTGAAGGCAGCAGAAAAGCCTGCAGCCCGCAGGTGTGTGGGGCTACGCAAGCGGTTCCCAAAGAGCTTTAGAAGAAGGCATAGTTTTCCCTGCTGGCTCTTTGGGCGTGGGACCAATCTCCAGACATATGGCCATTTTTGTGCCTGGCGCAGCGCCAAGTGGGAAAGGGTGGTTTTGAGGCTGAAGGCAGCAGGAAAGTCTGCAGCCCCCAGGTGTGTGGGGCTACGCCAGCGGTTCCCAAAGATCTTTAGAACAAGGCATAGTTTTCCCTGCTGGCTCTTTGGGCGTGGGACCAATCTCCAGACATATGGCCATTTTTGTGCCTGGCGCGGCGCCAAGTGGGAATGGGTGGTTTTGAGGCTGAAGGCAGCAGGAAAGCCTGCAGCCCCCAGGTCTGGGAGCTATGCAAGCGGTTCCCAAAGAGCTTTAGAAGAAGGCATAGTTTTCCCTGCTGGCTCTTTGGGCGTGGGACCAATCTCCAGACATATGGCCATTTTTGTGCCTGGCGCGGCGCCAAGTGGGAAAGTGTGGTTTTGAGGTTGAAGGCAGCAGGAAAGCCTGCAGCCCCCAGGTGTGTGGGGCTACGCAAGCGGTTCCCAAAGAGCTTTAGAAGAAGGCACAGTTTTCCCTGCTGGCTCTTTGGGCGTGGGACCAATCTCCAGACATATGGCCATTTTTGTGCCTGGCGCGGCGCCAAGTGGGAAAGGGTGGTTTTGAGGCTGAAGGCAGCAGGAAAGCCTGCAGCCCCCAGGTGTGTGGGGCTATGCAAGCGGTTCCCAAAGAGCTTTAGAAGAAGGCATAGTTTTCCCTGCTGGCTCTTTGGGCGTGGGACCAAACTCCAGACATATGGCCGTTTTTGTGCCTGGGGCGGCGCCAAGTGGGAAAGGGTGGTTTTGAGGCTGAAGGCAGCAGGAAAGCCTGTAGCCCCCAGGTGTGTGGGGCTATGCAAGCGGTTCCCAAAGATCTTTAGAACAAGGCATAGTTTTCCCTGCTGGCTCTTTGGGCGTGGGACCAATGTCCAGCCATATGGCCATTTTTGTTCCTGGCGCGGCGCCAAGTGGGAAAGGGTGGTTTTGAGGCTGAAGGCAGCAGGAAAGCCTGCAGCCCCCAGGTGTGTGGGGCTACGCAAGCGGTTCCCAAAGAGCTTTAGAACAAGGCATAGTTTTCCCTGCTGGCTCTTTGGGCGTGGGACCAATCTCCAGACATATGGCCATTGTTGTGCCTGGCGCGGTGCCAAGTGGGAAAGGGTGGTTTTGAGGCTGAAGGCAGCAGGAAAGCCTGCAGCCCCCAGGTGTGTGGGGCTATGCAAGCGGTTCCCAAAGAGCTTTAGAACAAGGCATAATTTTCCCTGCTGGCTCTTTGGGCATGGGACCAAACACCAGACATATGGCCGTTTTTGTGCCTGGGGCGGCGCCCAGTGGGAAAGGGTGGTTTTGAGGCTGAAGGCAGCAGGAAAGCCTGCAGCCCGCAGGTCTGTGGGGCTACGCAAGCGGTTCCCAAAGATCTTTAGAACAAGGCACAGTTTTCCCTGCTGGCTCTTTGGGTGTGGGAGCCATCTCCAGACATATGGCCATTTTTGTGCCTGGCGCGGCGCCAAGTGGGAAAGGGTGGTTTTGAGGCTGAAGGCAGCAGGAAAGACTGCAGCCCCCAGGTGTGTGGGGCTACGCAAGCGGTTCCCAAAGAGCTTTAGAAGAAGGCATAGTTTTCCCTGCTGGCTCTTTGGGCGTGGGACCAATCTCCAGACATATGGCCATTGTTGTGCCTGGCGCGGCGCCAAGTGGGAAAGTGTGGTTTTGAGGCTGAAGGCAGCAGGAAAGCCTGCAGCCCCCAGGTCTGCGGGCTACGCCAGCGGTTCCCAAAGATCTTTAGAAGAAGGCACAGATTTCCCTGCTGGCTCTTTGGGCGTGGGACCAATCTCCAGACATATGGCCGTTTTTGTGCCTGGGGCGGCGCCAAGTGGGAAAGGGTGGTTTGAGGCTGAAGGCAGCAGGAAGGCCTGCAGCCCCCAGGTGTGTGGGGCTACGCAAGCGGTTCCCAAAGAGCTTTAGAAGAAGGCATAGTTTTCCCTGCTGGCTCTTTGGGCGTGGGACCAATCTCCAGACATATGGCCAGTTTTGTGCCTGGCGCTTCGCCAAGTGGGAAAGGGTGGTTTTGAGGCTGAAGGCAGCAGGAAAGCCTGCAGCCCCCAGGTCTGGGAGCTATGCAAGCGGTTCCCAAAGAGCTTTAGAAGAAGGCATAGTTTTCCCTGCTGGCTCTTTGGGCGTGGGACCAATCTCCAGACATATGGCCATTGTTGTGCCTGGCGCGGCGCCAAGTGGGAAAGTGTGGTTTTGAGGTTGAAGGCAGCAGGAAAGCCTGCAGCCCCCAGGTGTGTGGGGCTAGGCAAGCGGTTCCCAAAGAGCATTAGAAGAAGGCACAGTTTTCCCTGCTGGCTCTTTGGGCGTGGGACCAATCTCCAGACATATGGCCATTTTTGTGCCTGGCGCGGCGCCAAGTGGGAAAGGGTGGTTTTGCGGCTGAAGGCAGCAGGAAAGCCTGCAGCCCCCAGGTGTGTGGGGCTATGCAAGCGGTTCCCAAAGAGCTTTAGAACAAGGCATAGTTTTCCCTGCTGGCTCTTTGGGCGTGGGACCAATCTAAAGACATATGGCCGTTTTTGTGCCTGGCGCGGCGCCAATTGTGAAAGGGTGGTTTTGAGGCTGAAGGCAGCAGGAAGGCCTGCAGCCCCCAGGTGTGTGGGGCTACGCCAGCGGTTCCCAAAGATCTTTAGAAGAAGGCACAGATTTCCCTGCTGGCTCTTTGGGCGTGGGCCCAATCTCCAGACATATGGCCGTTTTTGTGCCTGGCGCGGCGCCAATTGTGAAAGGGTGGTTTTGAGGCTGAAGGCAGCAGGAAGGCCTGCAGCCCCCAGGTGTGTGGGGCTACGCAAGCGGTTCCCAAAGAGCTTTAGAAGAAGGCATAGTTTTCCCTGCTGGCTCTTTGGGCGTGGGACCAATCTCCAGACATATGGCCAGTTTTGTGCCTGGCGCGGCGCCAAGTGGGAAAGGGTGGTTTTGAGGTTGAAGGCAGCAGGAAAGCCTGCAGCCCCCAGGTGTGTGGGGCTATGCAAGCGGTTCCCAAAGAGCTTTAGAAGAAGGCATAGTTTTCCCTGCTGGCTCTTTGGGCGTGGGACCAATCTCCAGACATATGGCCATTTTTGTGCCTGGCGCGGCGCCAAGTGGGAAAGGGTGGTTTTGAGGTTGAAGGCAGCAGGAAAGCCTGCAGCCCCCAGGTGTGTGGGGCTACGCAAGCGGTTCCCAAAGAGCTTTAGAACAAGGCGCAGTTTTCCCTGCTGGCTCTTTGGGCGTGGGAGCCATCTCCAGACATATGGCCATTTTTGTGCCTGGCGCGGCGCCAAGTGGGAAAGGGTGGTTTTGAGGCTGAAGGCAGCAGGAAAGCCTGCAGCCCCCAGGTGTGTGGGGCTATGCAAGCGGTTTCCAAAGAGCTTTAGAAGAAGGCATAGTTTTCCCTGCTGGCTCTTTGGGCGTGGGACTAAACTCCAGACATATGGCCATTTTTGTGCCTGGGGCGGCGCCAAGTGGGAAAGGGTGGTTTTGAGGCTGAAGGCAGCAGGAAAGCCTGCAGCCCCCAGGTCTGGGAGCTATGCAAGCGGTTCCCAAAGAGCTTTAGAAGAAGGCACAGTTTTCCCTGCTGGCTCTTTGGGCGTGGGACCAATCTCCAGACATATGGCCATTTTTGTGCCTGGCGCGGCGCCAAGTGGGAAAGGGTGGTTTTGCGGCTGAAGGCAGCAGGAAAGCCTGCAGCCCCCAGGTGTGTGGGGCTACGCCAGCGGTTCCCAAAGAGCTTTAGAACAAGGCATAGTTTTCCCTGCTGGCTCTTTGGGCGTGGGACCAATCTAAAGACATATGGCCGTTTTTGTGCCTGGCGCGGCGCCAATTGTGAAAGGGTGGTTTTGAGGCTGAAGGCAGCAGGAAGGCCTGCAGCCCCCAGATGTGTGGGGCTACGCAAGCGGTTCCCAAAGAGCTTTAGAAGAAGGCACAGTTTTCCCTGCTGGCTCTTTGGGTGTGGGAGCCATCTCCAGACATATGGCCATTTTTGTGCCTGGCTTGGCGCCAAGTGGGAAAGGGTGGTTTTGAGGCTGAAGGCAGCAGGAAAGCCTGCAGCCCCCAGGTGTGTGGGGCTATGCAAGCGGTTCCCAAAGAGCTTTAGAAGAAGGCATAGTTTTCCCTGCTGGATCTTTGGGCGTGGGACCAATCTCCAGCCATATGGCCATTGTTGTGCCTGGCGTGGCGCCAAGTGGGAAAGGGTGGTTTTGAGGCTGAAGGCAGCAGGAAAGCCTGCAGCCCACAGGTCTGCGGGCTACGCAAGCGGTTCCCAAAGAGCTTTAGAAGAAGGCATAGTTTTCCCTGCTGGCTCTTTGGGCGTGGGACCAAACTCCAGACATATGGCCGTTTTTGTGCCTGGCGCGGCGCCAAGTGGGAAAGGGTGGTTTTGAGGCTGAAGGCAGCAGGAAAGCCTGTAGCCCCCAGGTGTGTGGGGCTATGCAAGCGGTTCCCAAAGATCTTTAGAACAAGGCACAGTTTTCCCTGCTGGCTCTTTGGGCGTGGGACCAATCTAAATACATATGGCCATTTTTGTGCCTGGCGTGGCGCCAAGTGGGAAAGGGTGGTTTTGAGGCTGAAGGCAGCAGGAAAGCCTGTAGCCCCCAGGTCTGTGGGGCTATGCAAGCGGTTCCCAAAGATCTTTAGAACAAGGCACAGTTTTCCCTGCTGGCTCTTTGGGCGTGGGACCAATCTAAAGACATATGGCCATTTTTGTGCCTGGCGTGGCGCCAAGTGGGAAAGGGTGGTTTTGAGGCTGAAGGCAGCAGGAAAGCCTGCAGCCCCCAGGTGTGTGGGGCTACGCAAGTGGTTCCCAAAGAGCTTTAGAACAAGGCATAGTTTTCCCTGCTGGCTCTTTGGGCGTGGGACCAATCTCCAGACATATGGCCATTGTTGTGCCTGGCGCGGCGCCAAGTGGGAAAGGGTGGTTTTGAGGCTGAAGGCAGCAGGAAAGCCTGCAGCCCCCAGGTGTGTGGGGCTATGCAAGCGGTTCCCAAAGAGCTTTAGAAGAAGGCATAATTTTCCCTGCTGGCTCTTTGGGCGTGGGACCAAACTCCAGACATATGGCCATTTTTGTGCCTGGCGCGGCGCCAAGTGGGAAAGGGTGGTTTTGAGGCTGAAGGCAGCAGGAAAGCCTGCAGCCCCCAGGTCTGGGGGCTATGCAAGCGGTTCCCAAAGAGCTTTAGAAGAAGGCATAGTTTTCCCTGCTGGCTCTTTGGGCGTGGGACCAATCTCCAGACATATGGCCATTTTTGTGCCTGACGCGGCGCCAAGTGGGAAAGGGTGGTTTTGAGGTTGAAGGCAGCAGGAAAGCCTGCAGCCCCCAGGTGTGTGGGGCTACGCAAGCGGTTCCCAAAGAGCTTTAGAAGAAGGCACATTTTTCCCTGGTGGCTCTTTGGGCGTGGGAGCCATCTCCAGACATATGGCCATTTTTGTGCCTGGCGTGGCGCCAAGTGGGAAAGGGTGGTTTTGAGGCTGAAGGCAGCAGGAAAGCCTGCAGCCCCCAGGTGTGTGGGGCTACGCAAGCGGTTCCCAAAGAGCTTTAGAAGAAGGCATAGTTTTCCCTGCTGGCTCTTTGGGCGTGGGACCAATCTCCAGACATATGGCCATTGTTGTGCCTGGCGTGGTGCCAATTGGGAAAGGGTGGTTTTGAGGCTGAAGGCAGCAGGAAAGCCTGCAGCCCCCAGGTGTGTGGGGCTATGCAAGCGGTTCCCAAAGAGCTTTAGAAGAAGGCATAGTTTTCCCTGCTGGCTCTTTGGGCGTGGGACCAATCTCCAGACATATGGCCATTTTTGTGCCTGGCGCGGCGCCAAGTGGGAAAGGGTGGTTTTGAGGCTGAAGGCAGCAGGAAAGCCTGCAACCCCCAGGTGTGTGGGGCTACGCAAGCGGTCCCAAAGAGCTTTAGAAGAAGGCATAGTTTTCCCTGCTGGCTCTTTGGGCGTGGGACCAATCTCCAGACATATGGCCATTGTTGTGCCTGGCGTGGTGCCAAGTGGGAAAGGGTGGTTTTGAGGCTGAAGGCAGCAGGAAAGCCTGCAGCCCCCAGGTGTGTGGGGCTATGCAAGCGGTTCCCAAAGAGCTTTAGAAGAAGGCATAGTTTTCCCTGCTGGCTCTTTGGGCGTGGGACCAAACTCCAGACATATGGCCGTTTTTGTGCCTGGGGCGGCGCCAAGTGGGAAAGGGTGGTTTTGAGGCTGAAGGCAGCAGGAAAGCCTGCAGCCCCCAGGTCTGGGAGCTATGCAAGCGGTTCCCAAAGAGCTTTAGAACAAGGCCTAGTTTTCCCTGCTGGCTCTTTGGGCGTGGGACCAATCTCCAGACATATGGCCATTTTTATGCCTGGCGCTTCGCCAAGTGGGAAAGGGTGGTTTTGAGGTTGAAGGCAGCAGGAAAGCCTGCAGCCCCCAGGTGTGTGGGGCTATGCAAGCGGTTCCCAAAGAGCTTTAGAAGAAGGCACAGTTTTCCCTGCTGGCTCTTTGGGTGTGGGAGCCATCTCTAGACATATGGCCAGTTTTGTGCCTGGCGCGTCGCCAAGTGGGAAAGGGTGGTTTTGAGACTGAAGGCAGCAGGAAAGCCTGCAGCCCCCAGGTCTGTGGGGCTACGCAAGCGGTTCCCAAAGAGCTTTAGAACAAGGCATAGTTTTCCCTGCTGGCTCTTTGGGCGTGGTACCAATCTCCAGACATATGGCCATTGTTGTGCCTGGCGCGGCGCCAAGTGGGAAAGGGTGGTTTTGAGGCTGAAGGCAGCAGGAAATCCTGCAGCCCCCAGGTGTGTGGGGCTATTCAAGCGGTTACCCAAAGAGCTTTAGAACAAGACATAATTTTCCCTGCTGGCTCTTTGGGCATGGGACCAAACACCAGACATATGGCCGTTTTTGTGCCTGGGGCGGCGCCAAGTGGGAAAGGGTGGTTTTGAGGCTGAAGGCAGCAGGAAAGCCTGCAGCCCCCAGGTCTGGGAGCTATGCAAGCGGTTCCCAAAGAGCTTTAGAACAAGGCACCCTTTTCCCTGCTGGCTCTTTGGGCGTGGGACCAATCTCCAGACATATGGCCATTTTTGTGCCTGGCGTGGCGCCAAGTGGGAAAGGGTGGTTTTGAGGCTGAAGGCAGCAGGAAAGCCTGCAGCCCCCAGGTGTGTGGGGCTACGCAAGCGGTTCCCAAAGAGCTTTAGAACAAGGCATAGTTTTCCCTGCTGGCTCTTTGGGCGTGGGACCAATCTCCAGACATATGGCCATTGTTGGGCCTGGCGCGGCGCCAAGTGGGAAAGGGTGTTTTTGAGGCTGAAGGCAGCAGGAAAGCCTGCAGCCCCCAGGTGTGTGGGGCTATGCAAGCGGTTCCCAAAGAGCTTTAGAAGAAGGCATAATTTTCCCTGCTGGCTCTTTGGGCGTGGGACCAAACTCCAGACATATGGCCATTTTTGTGCCTGGCGCGGCGCCAAGTGGGAAAGGGTGGTTTTGAGGCTGAAGGCAGCAGGAAAGCCTGCAGCCCCCAGGTCTGGGGGCTATGCAAGCGGTTCCCAAAGAGCTTTAGAAGAAGGCATAGTTTTCCCTGCTGGCTCTTTGGGCGTGGGACCAATCTCCAGCCATATGGCCATTTTTGTGCCTGGCGCGGCGCCAAGTGGGAAAGGGTGGTTTTGAGGTTGAAGGCAGCAGGAAAGCCTGCAGCCCCCAGGTGTGTGGGGCTACGCAAGCGGTTCCCAAAGAGCTTTAGAAGAAGGCACAGTTTTCCCTGGTGGCTCTTTGGGCGTGTGAGCCATCTCCAGACATATGGCCATTGTTGTGCCTGGCGCGGCGCCAAGTGGGAAAGGGTGGTTTTGAGGCTGAAGGCAGCAGGAAAGCCTGCAGCCCCCAGGTGTGTGGGGCTACGCAAGCGGTTCCCAAAGAGCTTTAGAAGAAGGCATAGTTTTCCCTGCTGGCTCTTTGGGCGTGGGACCAATCTCCAGACATATGGCCATTGTTGTGCCTGGCGTGGTGCCAAGTGGGAAAGGGTGGTTTTGAGGCTGAAGGCAGCAGGAAAGCCTGCAGCCCCCAGATGTGTGGGGCTATGCAAGCGGTTCCCAAAGAGCTTTAGAACAAGGCACCCTTTTCCCTGCTGGCTCTTTGGGCGTGGGACCAATCTCCAGACATATGGCCATTTTTGTGCCTGGCGCGGCGCCAAGTGGGAAAGGGTGGTTTTGAGGTTGAAGGCAGCAGGAAAGCCTGCAGCCCCCAGGTGTGTGGGGCTAGGGAAGCGGTTCCCAAAGAGCTTTAGAAGAAGGCACATTTTTCCCTGGTGGCTCTTTGGGTGTGGGAGCCATCTCTAGACATATGGCCAGTTTTGTGCCTGGCGCGTCGCCAAGTGGGAAAGGGTGGTTTTGAGGCTGAAGGCAGCAGGAAAGCCTGCAGCCCGCAGGTGTGTGGGGCTATGCAAGCGGTTCCCAAAGAGCTTTAGAAGAAGGCATAGTTTTCCCTGCTGGCTCTTTGGGCGTGGGAGCCATCTCCAGACATATGGCCATTTTTGTGCCTGGCGCGGCGCCAAGTGGGAAAGGGTGGTTTTGAGGCTGAAGGCAGCAGGAAAGCCTGCAGCCCCCAGGTCTGTGGGGCTACGCAAGCGGTTCCCAAAGAGCTTTAGAAGAAGGCATAGTTTTCCCTGCTGGCTCTTTGGGCGTGGGACCAATCTCCAGACATATGGCCATTGTTGTGCCTGGCGTGGTGCCAATTGGGAAAGGGTGGTTTTGAGGCTGAAGGCAGCAGGAAAGCCTGCAGCCCCCAGGTGTGTGGGGCTATGCAAGCGGTTCCCAAAGAGCTTTAGAAGAAGGCATAATTTTCCCTGCTGGCTCTTTGGGCGTGGGACCAAACTCCAGACATATGGCCGTTTTTGTGCCTGGGGCGGCGCCAAGTGGGAAAGGGTGGTTTTGAGGCTGAAGGCCGCAGGAAAGCCTGCAGCCCCCAGGTCTGTGTGGCTACGCAAGTGGTACCAAAAGAGCTTCAGAACAGTGCCACAGTTTTCCCTGCTGGCTCTTTGGGCGTGGGACCAATCTCCAGACATATGGCCATTTTTGTGCCTGGCGTGGCGCCAAGTGGGAAAGGGTGGTTTTGAGGTTGAAGGCAGCAGGAAAGCCTGCAGCCCCCAGGTGTGTGGGGCTACGCAAGCGGTTCCCAAAGAGCTTTAGAAGAAGGCACAGTTTTCCCTGCTGGCTCTTTGGGTGTGGGAGCCATCTCTAGACATATGGCCATTTTTGTGCCTGGCGCGTCGCCAAGTGGGAAAGGGTGGTTTTGCGGCTGAAGGCAGCAGGAAAGCCTGCAGCCCCCAGGTGTGTGGGGCTACGCAAGCGGTTCCCAAAGAGCTTTAGAACAAGGCATAGTTTTCCCTGCTGGCTCTTTGGGCGTGGGACCAATCTCCAGACATATGGCCATTGTTGTGCCTGGCGCGGCGCCAAGTGGGAAAGGGTGGTTTTGAGGCTGAAGGCAGCAGGAAAGCCTGCAGCCCCCAGATGTGAGGGGCTATGCAAGCGGTTCCCAAAGAGCTTTAGAACAAGACATAATTTTCCCTGCTGGCTCTTTGGGCATGGGACCAAACACCAGACATATGGCCGTTTTTGTGCCTGGGGCGGCGCCAAGTGGGAAAGGGTGGTTTTGAGGCTGAAGGTGCCAGGAAAGCCTGCAGCCCGCAGGTGTGTGGGGCTACGCAAGCGGTTCCCAAAGATCTTTAGAACAAGGCACAGTTTTCCCTGCTGGCTCTTTGGGTGTGGGAGCCATCTCCAGACATATGGCCATTTTTGTGCCTGGCGCGGCGCCAAGTGGGAAAGGGTGGTTTTGAGGCTGAAGGCAGCAGGAAAGCCTGTAGCCCCCAGGTGTGTGGGGCTATGCAAGCGGTTCCCAAAGATCTTTAGAACAAGGCACCCTTTTCCCTGCTGGCTCTTTGGGCGTGGGACCAATCTAAAGACATATGGCCATTTTTGTGCCTGGCGTGGCGCCAAGTGGGAAAGGGTGGTTTTGAGGCTGAAGGCAGCAGGAAAGCCTGCAGCCCCCAGGTGTGTGGGGCTACGCAAGCGGTTCCCAAAGAGCTTTAGAAGAAGGCATAGTTTTCCCTGCTGGCTCTTTGGCCGTGGGACCAATCTCCAGACATATGGCCATTGTTGTGCCTGGCGTGGTGCCAAGTGGGAAAGGGTTGTTTTGAGGCTGAAGGCAGCAGGAAAGCCTGCAGCCCCCAGGTGTGTGGGGCTATGCAAGCGGTTCCCAAAGAGCTTTAGAAGAAGGCATAGTTTTCCCTGCTGGCTCTTTGGGCGTGGGACCAAACTCCAGACATATGGCCGTTTTTGTGCCTGGCGTGGCGCCAAGTGGGAAAGGGTGGTTTTGAGGCTGAAGGCATCAGGAAAGCCTGCAGCCCTCAGGTCTGGGAGCTATGCAAGCGGTTCCCAAAGAGCTTTAGAAGAAGGCATAGTTTTCCCTGCTGGCTCTTTGGGCGTGGGACCAATCTCCAGACATATGGCCATTTTTGTGCCTGGCGCGGCGCCAAGTGGGAAAGGGTGGTTTTGAGGTTGAAGGCAGCAGGAAAGCCTGCAGCCCCCAGGTGTGTGGGGCTACGCAAGCGGTTCCCAAAGAGCTTTAGAAGAAGGCACAGTTTTCCCTGCTGGCTCTTTGGGTGTGGGAGCCATCTCTAGACATATGGCCATTTTTGTGCCTGGCGTGGCGCCAAGTGGGAAAGGGTGGTTTTGAGGCTGAAGGCAGCAGGAAAGCCTGCAGCCCCCAGGTGTGTGGGGCTACGCAAGCGGTTCCCAAAGAGCTTTAGAACAAGGCATAGTTTTCCCTGCTGGCTCTTTGGGCGTGGGACCAATCTCCAGACATATGGCCATTGTTGTGCCTGGCGCGGCGCCAAGTGGGAAAGGGTGGTTTTGAGGCTGAAGGCAGCAGGAAAGCCTGCAGCCCCCAGGTCTGTGGGGCTATGCAAGCGGTTCCCAAAGAGCTTTAGAACAAGGCATAATTTTCCCTGCTGGCTCTTTGGGCATGGGACCAAATACCAGACATATGGCCGTTTTTGTGCCTGGCGCGGCGCCAAGTGGGAAAGGGTGGTTTTGAGGCTGAAGGCAGCAGGAAAGCCTGCAGCCCCCAGGTGTGTGGGGCTACGCAAGCGGTTCCCAAAGAGCTTTAGAACAAGGCATAGTTTTCCCTGCTGGCTCTTTGGGCGTGGGACCAATCTCCAGCCATATGGCCATTTTTGTGCCTGGCGCGGCGCCAAGTGGGAAAGGGTGGTTTTGCGGCTGAAGGCAGCAGGAAAGCCTGCAGCCCCCAGGTGTGTGGGGCTACGCAAGCGGTTCCCAAAGAGCTTTAGAACAAGGCATAGTTTTCCCTGCTGGCTCTTTGGGCGTGGGACCAATCTCCAGACATATGGCCATTGTTGTGCCTGGCGCGGCGCCAAGTGGGAAAGGGTGGTTTTGAGGCTGAAGGCAGCAGGAAAGCCTGCAGCCCCCAGATGTGAGGGGCTATGCAAGCGGTTCCCAAAGAGCTTTAGAACAAGACATAATTTTCCCTGCTGGCTCTTTGGGCATGGGACCAAACACCAGACATATGGCCGTTTTTGTGCCTGGGGCGGCGCCAAGTGGGAAAGGGTGGTTTTGAGGCTGAAGGCAGCAGGAAAGCCTGCAGCCCGCAGGTGTGTGGGGCTATGCAAGCGGTTCCCAAAGAGCTTTAGAAGAAGGCATAGTTTTCCCTGCTGGCTCTTTGGGCGTGGGACCAAATTCCAGACATATGGCCGTTTTTGTGCCTGGCGTGGCGCCAAGTGGGAAAGGGTGGTTTTGAGGCTGAAGGCATCAGGAAAGCCTGCAGCCCTCAGGTCTGGGAGCTATGCAAGCGGTTCCCAAAGAGCTTTAGAAGAAGGCATAGTTTTCCCTGCTGGCTCTTTGGGCGTGGGACCAATCTCCAGACATATGGCCATTTTTGTGCCTGGCGCGGCGCCAAGTGGGAAAGGGTGGTTTTGAGGTTGAAGGCAGCAGGAAAGCCTGCAGCCCCCAGGTGTGTGGGGCTACGCAAGCGGTTCCCAAAGAGCTTTAGAAGAAGGCACAGTTTTCCCTGCTGGCTCTTTGGGTGTGGGAGCCATCTCTAGACATATGGCCATTTTTGTGCCTGGCGTGGCGCCAAGTGGGAAAGGGTGGTTTTGAGGCTGAAGGCAGCAGGAAAGCCTGCAGCCCCCAGGTGTGTGGGGCTACGCAAGCGGTTCCCAAAGAGCTTTAGAACAAGGCATAGTTTTCCCTGCTGGCTCTTTGGGCGTGGGACCAATCTCCAGACATATGGCCATTGTTGTGCCTGGCGCGGCGCCAAGTGGGAAAGGGTGGTTTTGAGGCTGAAGGCAGCAGGAAAGCCTGCAGCCCCCAGGTCTGTGGGGCTATGCAAGCGGTTCCCAAAGAGCTTTAGAACAAGGCATAATTTTCCCTGCTGGCTCTTTGGGCATGGGACCAAATACCAGACATATGGCCGTTTTTGTGCCTGGGGCGGCGCCAAGTGGGAAAGGGTGGTTTTGAGGCTGAAGGCAGCAGGAAAGCCTGCAGCCCCCAGGTGTGTGGGGCTACGCAAGCGGTTCCCAAAGAGCTTTAGAACAAGGCATAGTTTTCCCTGCTGGCTCTTTGGGCGTGGGACCAATCTCCAGCCATATGGCCATTTTTGTGCCTGGCGCGGCGCCAAGTGGGAAAGGGTGGTTTTGAGGCTGAAGGCAGCAGGAAAGCCTGCAGCCCCCAGGTGTGTGGGGCTACGCAAGCGGTTCCCAAAGAGCTTTAGAACAAGGCATAGTTTTCCCTGCT
Organism: Larus michahellis; assembly: GCF_964199755.1. NCBI lineage: Eukaryota > Metazoa > Chordata > Aves > Charadriiformes > Laridae > Larus > Larus michahellis. The sequence continues at coordinate 81,608 of NW_027436052.1, forward strand.
GGCTCTTTGGGCGTGGGACCAATCTCCAGACATATGGCCATTGTTGTGCCTGGCGCGGCGCCAAGTGGGAAAGGGTGGTTTTGAGGTTGAAGGCAGCAGGAAAGCCTGCAGCCCCCAGATGTGAGGGGCTATGCAAGCGGTTCCCAAAGAGCTTTAGAACAAGACATAATTTTCCCTGCTGGCTCTTTGGGCATGGGACCAAACACCAGACATATGGCCGTTTTTGTGCCTGGGGCGGCGCCAAGTGGGAAAGGGTGGTTTTGAGGCTGAAGGCAGCAGGAAAGCCTGCAGCCCGCAGGTGTGTGGGGCTACGCAAGCGGTTCCCAAAGAGCTTTAGAACAAGGCACAGTTTTCCCTGCTGGCTCTTTGGGTGTGGGAGCCATCTCCAGACATATGGCCATTTTTGTGCCTGGCTTGGCGCCAAGTGGGAAAGGGTGGTTTTGAGGCTGAAGGCAGCAGGAAAGCCTGTAGCCCCCAGGTGTGTGGGGCTATGCAAGCGGATCCCAAAGATCTTTAGAACAAGGCACCCTTTTCCCTGCTGGCTCTTTGGGCGTGGGACCAATCTAAAGACATATGGCCATTTTTGTGCCTGGCGTGGCGCCAAGTGGGAAAGGGTGGTTTTGAGGCTGAAGGCAGCAGGAAAGCCTGCAGCCCCCAGGTGTGTGGGGCTACGCAAGCGGTTCCCAAAGAGCTTTAGAACAAGGCATAGTTTTCCCTGCTGGCTCTTTGGGCGTGGGACCAATCTCCAGACATATGGCCATTGTTGTGCCTGGCGCGGCGCCAAGTGGGAAAGGGTGGTTTTGAGGCTGAAGGCAGCAGGAAAGCCTGCAGCCCGCAGGTCTGTGGGGCTATGCAAGCGGTTCCCAAAGAGCTTTAGAAGAAGGCATAGTTTTCCCTGCTGGCTCTTTGGGCGTGGGACCAACCTCCAGACATATGGCCATTTTTGTGCCTGGCGCGGCGCCAAGTGGGAAAGGGTGGTTTTGAGGCTGAAGGCAGCAGGAAGGCCTGCAGCCCCCAGGTGTGTGGGGCTATGCAAGCGGTTCCCAAAGAGCTTTAGAAGAAGGCATAGTTTTCCCTGCTGGCTCTTTGGGCATGGGACCAATCTCCAGACATATGTAGATTTTTGTGCCTGGCACGGCGCCAAGTGGGAAAGGGTGGTTTTGAGGTTGAAGGCAGCAGGAAAGCCTGCAGCCCCCAGGTGTGTGGGGCTACGCAAGCGGTTCCCAAAGAGCTTTAGAAGAAGGCACAGTTTTCCCTGGTGGCTCTTTGGGCGTGGGAGCCATCTCCAGACATATGGCCATTTTTGTGCCTGGCGCGGCGCCAAGTGGGAAAGGGTGGTTTTGAGGCTGAAGGCAGCAGGAAAGCCTGCAGCCCCCAGGTCTGTGGGGCTATGCAAGAGGTTCCCAAAGAGCTTTAGAAGAAGGCATAATTTTCCCTGCTGGCTCTTTGGGCATGGGACCAAATACCAGACATATGGCCGTTTTTGTGCCTGGGGCGGCGCCAAGTGGGAAAGGGTGGTTTTGAGGCTGAAGGCAGCAGGAAAGCCTGCAGCCCCCAGGTGTGTGGGGCTACGCAAGCGGTTCCCAAAGAGCTTTAGAAGAAGGCATAGTTTTCCCTGCTGGCTCTTTGGGCGTGGGACCAATCTCCAGCCATATGGCCATTTTTGTGCCTGGCGCGGCGCCAAGTGGGAAAGGGTGGTTTTGAGGCTGAAGGCAGCAGGAAAGCCTGCAGCCCACAGGTCTGCGGGCTACGCAAGCGGTTCCCAAAGAGCTTTAGAACAAGGCATAGTTTTCCCTGCTGGCTCTTTGGGCGTGGGACCAAACTCCAGACATATGGCCGTTTTTGTGCCTGGTGCGGCGCCAAGTGGGAAAGGGTGGTTTTGAGGCTGAAGGCAGCAGGAAAGCCTGCAGCCCCCAGGTGTGTGGGGCTACGCAAGCGGTTCCCAAAGAGCTTTAGAAGAAGGCACAGTTTTCCCTGCTGGCTCTTTGGGCGTGGGACCAATCTCCAGACATATGGCCATTTTTGTGCCTGGCGCGTCGCCAAGTGGGAAAGGGTGGTTTTGAGGCTGAAGGCAGCAGGAAAGCCTGCAGCCCCCAGGTGTGTGGGGCTACGCAAGCGGTTCCCAAAGATCTTTAGAAGAAGGCACAGTTTTCCCTGCTGGCTCTTTGGGTGTGGGAGCCATCTCTAGACATATGGCCATTTTTGTGCCTGGCGCGGCGCCAAGTGGGAAAGGGTGGTTTTGAGGCTGAAGGCAGCAGGAAAGCCTGCAGCCCGCAGGTGTGTGGGGCTATGCAAGCGGTTCCCAAAGAGCTTTAGAAGAAGGCATAATTTTCCCTGCTGGCTCTTTGGGCGTGGGACCAATCTCCAGACATATGGCCATTGTTGTGCCTGGCGCGGCGCCAAGTGGGAAAGGGTGGTTTTGAGGCTGAAGGCAGCAGGAAAGCCTGCAGCCCCCAGGTGTGTGGGGCTATGCAAGCGGTTCCCAAAGAGCTTTAGAACAAGGCATAATTTTCCCTGCTGGCTCTTTGGGCATTGGACCAATCTCCAGACATATGGCCATTTTTGTGCGTGGTGCGGCGCCAAGTGGGAAAGGGTGGTTTTGAGGCTGAAGGCAGCAGGAAAGCCTGCAGCCCGCAGGTCTGTGGGGCTACGCAAGCGGTTCCCAAAGATCTTTAGAACAAGGCACAGTTTTCCCTGCTGGCTCTTTGGGTGTGGGAGCCATCTCCAGACATATGGCCATTTTTGTGCCTGGGGCGGCGCCAAGTGGGAAAGGGTGGTTTTGAGGCTGAAGGCAGCAGGAAAGCCTGCAGCCCCCAGGTGTGTGGGGCTACGCAAGCGGTTCCCAAAGAGCTTTAGAAGAAGGCATAGTTTTCCCTGCTGGCTCTTTGGGCGTGGGACCAATCTCCAGCCATATGGCCATTGTTGTGCCTGGGGCGGCGCCAAGTGGGAAAGGGTGGTTTTGAGGCTGAAGGCAGCAGGAAAGCCTGCAGCCCACAGGTCTGCGGGCTACGCAAGCGGTTCCCAAAGAGCTTTAGAACAAGGCATAGTTTTCCCTGCTGGCTCTTTGGGCGTGGGACCAAACTCCAGACATATGGCCGTTTTTGTGCCTGGGGCGGCGCCAAGTGGGAAAGGGTGGTTTTGAGGCTGAAGGCAGCAGGAAAGCCTGCAGCCCCCAGGTGTGTGGGGCTATGCAAGCGGTTCCCAAAGAGCTTTAGAACAAGGCATAATTTTCCCTGCTGGCTCTTTGGGCATTGGACCAATCTCCAGACATATGGCCATTTTTGTGCCTGGCGCGGCGCCAAGTGGGAAAGGGTGGTTTTGAGGCTGAAGGCAGCAGGAAAGCCTGCAGCCCGCAGGTCTGTGGGGCTACGCAAGCGGTTCCCAAAGATCTTTAGAACAAGGCACAGTTTTCCCTGCTGGCTCTTTGGGTGTGGGAGCCATCTCCAGACATATGGCCATTTTTGTGCCTGGGGCGGCGCCAAGTGGGAAAGGGTGGTTTTGAGGCTGAAGGCAGCAGGAAAGCCTGCAGCCCCCAGGTGTGTGGGGCTACGCAAGCGGTTCCCAAAGAGCTTTAGAAGAAGGCATAGTTTTCCCTGCTGGCTCTTTGGGCGTGGGACCAATCTCCAGCCATATGGCCATTGTTGTGCCTGGCGCGGTGCCAAGTGGGAAAGGGTGGTTTTGAGGCTGAAGGCAGCAGGAAAGCCTGCAGCCCACAGGTCTGCGGGCTACGCAAGCGGTTCCCAAAGAGCTTTAGAACAAGGCATAGTTTTCCCTGCTGGCTCTTTGGGCGTGGGACCAAACTCCAGACATATGGCCGTTTTTGTGCCTGGGGCGGCGCCAAGTGGGAAAGGGTGGTTTTGAGGCTGAAGGCAGCAGGAAAGCCTGCAGCCCCCAGGTGTGTGGGGCTACGCAAGCGGTTCCCAAAGATCTTTAGAACAAGGCACAGTTTTCCCTGCTGGCTCTTTGGGCGTGGGACCAATCTCCAGACATATGGCCATTTTTGTGCCTGGCGTGGCGCCAAGTGGGAAAGGGTGGTTTTGAGGCTGAAGGCAGCAGGAAAGCCTGCAGCCCCCAGGTGTGTGGGGCTAGGCAAGCGGTTCCCAAAGAGCTTTAGAAGAAGGCATAGTTTTCCCTGCTGGCTCTTTGGGCGTGGGACCAACCTCCAGACATATGGCCATTTTTGTGCCTGGCGCGGCGCCAAGTGGGAAAGGGTGGTTTTGAGGCTGAAGGCAGCAGGAAGGCCTGCAGCCCCCAGGTGTGTGGGGCTACGCAAGCGGTTCCCAAAGAGCTTTAGAACAAGGCATAGTTTTCCCTGCTGGCTCTTTGGGCGTGGGACCAATCTCCAGACATATGGCCATTTTTGTGCCTGGCGCGTCGCCAAGTGGGAAAGGGTGGTTTTGAGGCTGAAGGCAGCAGGAAAGCCTGCAGCCCCCAGGTGTGTGGGGCTATGCAAGCGGTTCCCAAAGAGCTTTAGAAGAAGGCATAGTTTTCCCTGCTGGCTCTTTGGGCGTGGGACCAATCTCCAGACATATGGCCATTTTTGTGCCTGGCGCGGCGCCAAGTGGGAAAGGGTGGTTTTGAGGTTGAAGGCAGCAGGAAAGCCTGCAGCCCCCAGGTGTGTGGGGCTACGCAAGCGGTTCCCAAAGAGCTTTAGAAGAAGGCACAGTTTTCCCTGCTGGCTCTTTGGGTGTGGGAGCCATCTCTAGACATATGGCCATTGTTGTGCCTGGCGCGGCGCCAAGTGGGAAAGGGTGGTTTTCAGGCTGAAGGCAGCAGGAAAGACTGCAGCCCCCAGGTGTGTGGGGCTACGCAAGCGGTTCCCAAAGAGCTTTAGAAGAAGGCATAGTTTTCCCTGCTGGCTCTTTGGGCGTGGGACCAATCTCCAGACATATGGCCATTGTTGTGCCTGGCGCGGCGCCAAGTGGGAAAGGGTGGTTTTGAGGCTGAAGGCAGCAGGAAAGCCTGCAGTCCCCAGGTGTGTGGGGCTACGCAAGCGGTTCCCAAAGAGCTTTAGAAGAAGGCATAGTTTTCCCTGCTGGCTCTTTGGGCGTGGGACCAATCTCCAGACATATGGCCATTGTTGTGCCTGGCGCGGCGCCAAGTGGGAAAGGGTGGTTTTGAGGCTGAAGGCAGCAGGAAAGCCTGCAGCCCCCAGGTGTGTGGGGCTATGCAAGCGGTTCCCAAAGAGCTTTAGAACAAGGCATAATTTTCCCTGCTGGCTCTTTGGGCATGGGACCAAACACCAGACATATGGCCGTTTTTGTGCCTGGCGCGGCGCCAAGTGGGAAAGGGTGGTTTTGAGGCTGAAGGCAGCAGGAAAGCCTGCAGCCCGCAGGTCTGTGGGGCTACGCAAGCGGTTCCCAAAGATCTTTAGAACAAGGCACAGTTTTCCCTGCTGGCTCTTTGGGTGTGGGAGCCATCTCCAGACATATGGCCATTTTTGTGCCTGGGGCGGCGCCAAGTGGGAAAGGGTGGTTTTGAGGCTGAAGGCAGCAGGAAATCCTGCAGCCCCCAGGTGTGTGGGGCTACGCAAGCGGTTCCCAAAGAGCTTTAGAAGAAGGCATAGTTTTCCCTGCTGGCTCTTTGGGCGTGGGACCAATCTCCAGCCATATGGCCATTGTTGTGCCTGGGGCGGCGCCAAGTGGGAAAGGGTGGTTTTGAGGCTGAAGGCAGCAGGAAAGCCTGCAGCCCCCAGGTGTGTGGGGCTACGCAAGCGGTTCCCAAAGATCTTTAGAACAAGGCACAGTTTTCCCTGCTGGCTCTTTGGGCGTGGGACCAATCTCCAGACATATGGCCATTTTTGTGCCTGGCGTGGCGCCAAGTGGGAAAGGGTGGTTTTGAGGCTGAAGGCAGCAGGAAAGCCTGCAGCCCCCAGGTGTGTGGGGCTAGGCAAGCGGTTCCCAAAGAGCTTTAGAAGAAGGCATAGTTTTCCCTGCTGGCTCTTTGGGCGTGGGACCAACCTCCAGACATATGGCCATTTTTGTGCCTGGCGCGGAGCCAAGTGGGAAAGGGTGGTTTTGAGGCTGAAGGCAGCAGGAAGGCCTGCAGCCCCCAGGTGTGTGGGGCTACGCAAGCGGTTCACAAAGAGCTTTAGAAGAAGGCATAGTTTTCCCTGCTGGCTCTTTGGGCGTGGGACCAATCTCCAGACATATGGCCAGTTTTGTGCCTGGCGCGTCGCCAAGTGGGAAAGGGTGGTTTTGAGGCTGAAGGCAGCAGGAAAGCCTGCAGCCCCCAGGTGTGTGGGGCTATGCAAGCGGTTCCCAAAGAGCTTTAGAAGAAGGCATAGTTTTCCCTGCTGGCTCTTTGGGCGTGGGACCAATCTCCAGACATATGGCCATTTTTGTGCCTGGCGCTGCGCCAAGTGGGAAAGGGTGGTTTTGAGGTTGAAGGCAGCAGGAAAGCCTGCAGCCCCCAGGTGTGTGGGGCTAGGCAAGCGGTTCCCAAAGAGCTTTAGAAGAAGGCATAGTTTTCCCTGCTGGCTCTTTGGGCGTGGGAGCCATCTCCAGACATATGGCCATTGTTGTGCCTGGCGCGGCGCCAAGTGGGAAAGGGTGGTTTTGAGGCTGAAGGCAGCAGGAAAGCCTGCAGCCCCCAGGTGTGTGGGGCTATGCAAGCGGTTCCCAAAGAGCTTTAGAAGAAGGCATAGTTTTCCCTGCTGGCTCTTTGGGCATGGGACCAAACACCAGACATATGGCCGTTTTTGTGCCTGGGGCGGCGCCAAGTGGGAAAGGGTGGTTTTGAGGCTGAAGGCAGCAGGAAAGCCTGCAGCCCCCAGGTGTGTGGGGCTACGCAAGCGGTTCCCAAAGAGCTTTAGAAGAAGGCATAGTTTTCCCTGCTGGCTCTTTGGGCGTGGGACCAATCTCCAGCCATATGGCCATTGTTGTGCCTGGCGCGGCGCCAAGTGGGAAAGGGTGGTTTTGAGGCTGAAGGCAGCAGGAAAGCCTGCAGCCCACAGGTCTGTGGGGCTACGCAAGCGGTTCCCAAAGAGCTTTAGAAGAAGGCATAGTTTTCCCTGCTGGCTCTTTGGGCGTGGGACCAATCTCCAGACATATGGCCATTTTTGTGCCTGGCGCGGCGCCAAGTGGGAAAGGGTGGTTTTTAGGTTGAAGGCAGCAGGAAAGCGTGCAGCCCCCAGGTGTGTGGGGCTACGCAAGCGGTTCCCAAAGAGCTTTAGAACAAGGCGCAGTTTTCCCTGGTGGCTCTTTGGGCGTGGGAGCCATCTCCAGACATATGGCCATTTTTGTGTCTGGCGCGGCGCCAAGTGGGAAAGGGTGGTTTTGAGGCTGAAGGCAGCAGGAAAGCCTGCAGCCCCCAGGTGTGTGGGGCTACGCAAGCGGTTCCCAAAGAGCTTTAGAAGAAGGCATAGTTTTCCCTGCTGGCTCTTTGGGCGTGGGACCAATCTCCAGCCATATGGCCATTGTTGTGCCTGGCGCGGCGCCAAGTGGGAAAGGGTGGTTTTGAGGCTGAAGGCAGCAGGAAAGCCTGCAGCCCCCAGGTGTGTGGGGCTATGCAAGCGGTTCCCAAAGAGCTTTAGAAGAAGGCATAGTTTTCCCTGCTGGCTCTTTGGGCGTGGGACCAAACTCCAGACATATGGACGTTTTTGTGCCTGGGGCGGCGCCAAGTGGGAAAGGTTGGTTTTGAGGCTGAAGGCAGCAGGAAAGCCTGCAGCCCCCAGGTGTGTGGGGCTACGCAAGCGGTTCCCAAAGATCTTTAGAACAAGGCACAGTTTTCCCTGCTGGCTCTTTGGGCGTGGGACCAAACTCCAGACATATGGCCATTTTTGTGCCTGGCGTGGTGCCAAGTGGGAAAGGGTGGTTTTGAGGCTGAAGGCAGCAGGAAAGCCTGCAGCCCCCAGGTCTGTGGGGCTACGCAAGCGGTTCCCAAAGAGCTTTAGAAGAAGGCATAGTTTTCCCTGCTGGCTCTTTGGGCGTGGGACCAACCTCCAGACATATGGCCATTTTTGTGCCTGGCGCGGCGCCAAGTGGGAAAGGGTGGTTTTGAGGCTGAAGGCAGCAGGAAGGCCTGCAGCCCCCAGGTGTGTGGGGCTATGCAAGCGGTTCCCAAAGAGCTTTAGAAGAAGGCATAGTTTTCCCTGCTGGCTCTTTGGGCGTGGGACCAATCTCCAGCCATATGGCCATTTTTGTGCCTGGCGCGTCGCCAAGTGGGAAAGGGTGGTTTTGAGGCTGAAGGCAGCAGGAAAGCCTGCAGCCCCCAGGTGTGTGGGGCTATGCAAGCGGTTCCCAAAGAGCTTTAGAAGAAGGCATAGTTTTCCCTGCTGGCTCTTTGGGCGTGGGACCAATCTCCAGACATATGGCCATTTTTGTGCCTGGCGCGGCGCCAAGTGGGAAAGGGTGGTTTTGAGGTTGAAGGCAGCAGGAAAGCCTGCAGCCCCCAGGTGTGTGGGGCTAGGCAAGCGGTTCCCAAAGAGCTTTAGAAGAAGGCATAGTTTTCCCTGCTGGCTCTTTGGGCGTGGGACCAATCTCCAGACATATGGCCATTGTTGTGCCTGGCGCGGCGCCAAGTGGGAAAGGGTGGTTTTGAGGCTGAAGGCAGCAGGAAAACCTGCAGCCCCCAGGTGTGTGGGGCTACGCTAGCGGTTCCCAAAGAGCTTTAGAAGAAGGCATAGTTTTCCCTGCTGGCTCTTTGGGCGTGGGACCAATCTCCAGCCATATGGCCATTGTTGTGCCTGGCGCGGCGCCAAGTGGGAAAGGGTGGTTTTGAGGCTGAAGGCAGCAGGAAGGCCTGCAGCCCCCAGGTGTGTGGGGCTACGCAAGCGGTTCCCAAAGATCTTTAGAACAAGGCACAGTTTTCCCTGCTGGCTCTTTGGGCGTGGGACCAATCTCCAGACATATGGCCATTTTTGTGCCTGGCGTGGCGCCAAGTGGGAAAGGGTGGTTTTGAGGCTGAAGGCAGCAGGAAAGCCTGCAGCCCCCAGGTGTGTGGGGCTATGCAAGCGGTTCCCAAAGAGCTTTAGAAGAAGGCATAGTTTTCCCTGCTGGCTCTTTGGGCGTGGGACCAATCTCCAGACATATGGCCATTTTTGTGCCTGGCGCGGCGCCAAGTGGGAAAGGGTGGTTTTGAGGCTGAAGGCAGCAGGAAAGCCTGCAGCCCCCAGGTGTGTGGGGCTACGCAAGCGGTTCCCAAAGATCTTTAGAACAAGGCACAGTTTTCCCTGCTGGCTCTTTGGGCGTGGGACCAATCTCCAGACATATGGCCATTTTTGTGCCTGGCGTGGCGCCAAGTGGGAAAGGGTGGTTTTGAGGCTGAAGGCAGCAGGAAAGCCTGCAGCCCCCAGGTGTGTGGGGCTAGGCAAGCGGTTCCCAAAGAGCTTTAGAAGAAGGCATAGTTTTCCCTGCTGGCTCTTTGGGCGTGGGACCAACCTCCAGACATATGGCCATTTTTGTGCCTGGCGCGGCGCCAAGTGGGAAAGGGTGGTTTTGAGGCTGAAGGCAGCAGGAAGGCCTGCAGCCCCCAGGTGTGTGGGGCTACGCAAGCGGTTCCCAAAGAGCTTTAGAAGAAGGCATAGTTTTCCCTGCTGGCTCTTTGGGCGTGGGACCAATCTCCAGACATATGGCCAGTTTTGTGCCTGGCGCGTCGCCAAGTGGGAAAGGGTGGTTTTGAGGCTGAAGGCAGCAGGAAAGCCTGCAGCCCCCAGGTGTGTGGGGCTATGCAAGCGGTTCCCAAAGAGCTTTAGAAGAAGGCATAGTTTTCCCTGCTGGCTCTTTGGGCGTGGGACCAATCTCCAGACATATGGCCATTTTTGTGCCTGGCGCGGCGCCAAGTGGGAAAGGGTGGTTTTGAGGCTGAAGGCAGCAGGAAAGCCTGCAGCCCCCAGGTGTGTGGGGCTAGGCAAGCGGTTCCCAAAGAGCTTTAGAAGAAGGCATAGTTTTCCCTGCTGGCTCTTTGGGCGTGGGACCAATCTCCAGCCATATGGCCATTGTTGTGCCTGGCGCGGCGCCAAGTGGGAAAGGGTGGTTTTGAGGCTGAAGGCAGCAGGAAAACCTGCAGCCCCCAGGTGTGTGGGGCTACGCTAGCGGTTCCCAAAGAGCTTTAGAAGAAGGCATAGTTTTCCCTGCTGGCTCTTTGGGCGTGGGACCAATCTCCAGCCATATGGCCATTGTTGTGCCTGGCGCGGCGCCAAGTGGGAAAGGGTGGTTTTGAGGCTGAAGGCACCAGGAAGGCCTGCAGCCCCCAGGTGTGTGGGGCTACGCAAGCGGTTCCCAAAGATCTTTAGAAGAAGGCACAGTTTTCCCTGCTGGCTCTTTGGGCGTGGGACCAATCTCCAGACATATGGCCATTTTTGTGCCTGGCGTGGCGCCAAGTGGGAAAGGGTGGTTTTGAGGCTGAAGGCAGCAGGAAAGCCTGCAGCCCCCAGGTGTGTGGGGCTATGCAAGCGGTTCCCAAAGAGCTTTAGAAGAAGGCATAGTTTTCCCTGCTGGCTCTTTGGGCGTGGGACCAATCTCCAGACATATGGCCATTTTTGTGCCTGGCGCGGCGCCAAGTGGGAAAGGGTGGTTTTGAGGTTGAAGGCAGCAGGAAAGCCTGCAGCCCCCAGGTGTGTGGGGCTAGGCAAGCGGTTCCCAAAGAGCTTTAGAAGAAGGCATAGTTTTCCCTGCTGGCTCTTTGGGCGTGGGACCAATCTCCAGACATATGGCCATTTTTGTGCCTGGCGCGGCGCCAAGTGGGAAAGTGTGGTTTTGAGGCTGAAGGCAGCAGGAAAGCCTGCAGCCCCCAGGTGTGTGGGGCTACGCTAGCGGTTCCCAAAGAGCTTTAGAACAAGGCATAGTTTTCCCTGCTGGCTCTTTGGGCGTGGGACCAATCTCCAGACATATGGCCATTTTTGTGCCTGGCGCGGCGCCAAGTGGGAAAGGGTGGTTTTGAGGTTGAAGGCAGCAGGAAAGCCTGCAGCCCCCAGGTGTGTGGGGCTACGCAAGCGGTTCCCAAAGAGCTTTAGAACAAGGCGCAGTTTTCCCTGGTGGCTCTTTGGGCGTGGGAGCCATCTCCAGACATATGGCCATTTTTGTGCCTGGCGCGGCGCCAAGTGGGAAAGGGTGGTTTTGAGGCTGAAGGCAGCAGGAAAGCCTGCAGCCCCCAGGTGTGTGGGGCTACGCAAGCGGTTCCCAAAGAGCTTTAGAAGAAGGCATAGTTTTCCCTGCTGGCTCTTTGGGCGTGGGACCAATCTCCAGACATATGGCCATTGTTGTGCCTGGCGCGGCGCCAAGTGGGAAAGGGTGGTTTTGAGGCTGAAGGCAGCAGGAAAGCCTGCAGCCCCCAGGTGTGTGGGGCTACGCCAGCGGTTCCCAAAGAGCTTTAGAAGAAGGCACAGCTTTCCCTGCTGGCTCTTTGGGCGTGGGACCAATCTCCAGACATATGGCCGTTTTTGTGCCTGGCGCGGCGCCAAGTGGGAAAGGGTGGTTCTGAGGCTGAAGGCAGCAGGAAGGCCTGCAGCCCCCAGGTGTGTGGGGCCACACAAGCGGTTCCCAAAGAGCTTTAGAAGAAGGCATAGTTTTCCCTGCTGGCTCTTTGGGCGTGAGACCAATCTCCAGACATATGGCCAGTTTTGTGCCTGGCGCGTCGCCAAGTGGGAAAGGGTGGTTTTGAGGCTGAAGGCAGCAGGAAAGCCTGCAGCCCCCAGGTGTGTGGGGCTATGCAAGCGGTTCCCAAAGAGCTTTAGAAGAAGGCATAGTTTTCCCTGCTGGCTCTTTGGGCGTGGGACCAATCTCTAGACATATGGCCATTTTTGTGCCTGGCGCGGCGCCAAGTGGGAAAGGGTGGTTTTGAGGTTGAAGGCAGCAGGAAAGCCTGCAGCCCCCAGGTGTGTGGGGCTACGCAAGCGGTTCCCAAAGAGCTTTAGAACAAGGCGCAGTTTTCCCTGCTGGCTCTTTGGGCGTGGGAGCCATCTCCAGACATATGGCCATTTTTGTGCCTGGCGCGTCGCCAAGTGGGAAAGGGTGGTTTTGAGGCTGAAGGCAGCAGGAAAGCCTGCAGCCCCCAGGTCTGTGGGGCTACGCAAGCGGTTCCCAAAGAGCTTTAGAAGAAGGCATAGTTTTCCCTGCTGGCTCTTTGGGCGTGGGACCAATCTCCAGACATATGGCCATTGTTGTGCCTGGCGCGGCGCCAAGTGGGAAAGGGTGGTTTTGAGGCTGAAGGCAGCAGGAAAGCCTGCAGCCCCCAGGTGTGTGGGGCTATGCAAGCGGTTTCCAAAGAGCTTTAGAAGAAGGCATAGTTTTCCCTGCTGGCTCTTTGGGCGTGGGACTAAACTCCAGACATATGGCCATTTTTGTGCCTGTGGCGGCGCCAAGTGGGAAAGGGTGGTTTTGAGGCTGAAGGCAGCAGGAAAGCCTGCAGCCCCCAGTTCTGGGAGTTATGCAAGCGGTTCCCAAAGAGCTTTAGAAGAAGGCATAGTTTTCCCTGCTGGCTCTTTGGGCGTGGGACCAATCTCCAGACATATGGCCATTTTTGTGCCTGGCGCGGCGCCAAGTGGGAAAGGGTGGTTTTGAGGCTGAAGGCAGCAGGAAAGCCTGCAGCCCCCAGGTGTGTGGGGCTACGCAAGCGGTTCCCAAAGGGCTTTAGAACAAGCCACAGTTTTCCCTGCTGGCTCTTTGGGTGTGGGAGCCATCTCCAGACATATGGCCATTTTTGTGCCTGGGGCGGCGCCAAGTGGGAAAGGGTGGTTTTGAGGCTGAAGGAAGCAGGAAAGCCTGCAGCCCCCAGGTGTGTGGGGCTACGCAAGCGGTTCCCAAAGAGCTTTAGAAGAAGGCATAGTTTTCCCTGCTGGCTCTTTGGGCGTGGGACCAATCTCCAGACATATGGCCATTGTTGTGCCTGGCGCGGCGCCAAGTGGGAAAGGGTGGTTTTGAGGCTGAAGGCAGCAGGAAAGCCTGCAGCCCACAGGTCTGCGGGCTACGCAAGCGGTTCCCAAAGAGCTTTAGAACAAGGCATAGTTTTCCCTGCTGGCTCTTTGGGCGTGGGACCAAACTCCAGACATATGGCCGTTTTTGTGCCTGGCGCAGCGCCAAGTGGGAAAGGGTGGTTTTGAGGCTGAAGGCAGCAGGAAAGCCTGCAGCCCCCAGGTGTGTGGGGCTACGCAAGCGGTTCCCAAAGATCTTTAGAACAAGGCACAGTTTTCCCTGCTGGCTCTTTGGGCGTGGGACCAATCTCCAGACATATGGCCATTTTTGTGCCTGGCGTGGCGCCAAGTGGGAAAGGGTGGTTTTGAGGCTGAAGGCAGCAGGAAAGCCTGCAGCCCCCAGGTGTGTGGGGCTAGGCAAGCGGTTCCCAAAGAGCTTTAGAAGAAGGCATAGTTTTCCCTGCTGGCTCTTTGGGCGTGGGACCAACCTCCAGACATATGGCCAGTTTTGTGCCTGGCGCGGCGCCAAGTGGGAAAGTGTGGTTTTGAGGCTGAAGGCAGCAGGAAAGCCTGCAGCCCCCAGGTGTGTGGGGCTATGCAAGCGGTTCCCAAAGAGCTTTAGAAGAAGGCACAGATTTCCCTGCTGGCTCTTTGGGCGTGGGACCAATCTCCAGACATATGGCCGTTTTTGTGCCTGGCGCGGCGCCAAGTGGGAAAGGGTGGTTTTGCGGCTGAAGGCAGCAGGAAAGCCTGCAGCCCCCAGGTGTGTGGGGCTACGCAAGCGGTTCCCAAAGAGCTTTAGAACAAGGCATAGTTTTCCCTGCTGGCTCTTTGGGCGTGGGACCAATCTCCAGACATATGGCCATTTTTGTGCCTGGCGCAGCGCCAAGTGGGAAAGGGTGGTTTTGAGGCTGAAGGCAGCAGGAAAGCCTGCAGCCCCCAGGTGTGTGGGGCTATGCAAGCGGTTCCCAAAGAGCTTTAGAAGAAGGCATAGTTTTCCCTGCTGGCTCTTTGGGCGTGGGACCAATCTCCAGACATATGGCCATTTTTGTGCCTGGCGCGGCGCCAAGTGGGAAAGGGTGGTTTTGAGGTTGAAGGCAGCAGGAAAGCCTGCAGCCCCCAGGTGTGTGGGGCTACGCAAGCGGTTCCCAAAGAGCTTTAGAACAAGGCACAGTTTTCCCTGCTGGCTCTTTGGGCGTGGGAGCCATCTCCAGACATATGGCCATTTTTGTGCCTGGCGCGGCGCCAAGTGGGAAAGGGTGGTTTTGAGGCTGAAGGCAGCAGGAAAGCCTGCAGCCCCAAGGTTTGTGGGGCTACGCAAGCGGTTCCCAAAGAGCTTTAGAACAAGGCATAGTTTTCCCTGCTGGCTCTTTGGGCGTGGGACCAATCTCCAGCCATATGGCCATTGTTGTGCCTGGCGCGGCGCCAAGTGGGAAAGGGTGGTTTTGAGGCTGAAGGCAGCAGGAAAGCCTGCAGCCCCCAGGTGTGTGGGGCTACGCAAGCGGTTCCCAAAGAGCTTTAGAAGAAGGCACAGTTTTCCCTGCTGGCTCTTTGGGCGTGGGACCAATCTAAAGACATATGGCCATTTTTGTGCCTGGCGTGGCGCCAAGTGGGAAAGGGTGGTTTTGAGGTTGAAGGCAGCAGGAAAGCCTGCAGCCCCCAGGTGTGTGGGGCTACGCAAGCGGTTCCCAAAGAGCTTTAGAAGAAGGCATAGTTTTCCCTGCTGGCTCTTTGGGCGTGGGACTAAACTCCAGACATATGGCCATTTTTGTGCCTGGCGCGGCGCCAAGTGGGAAAGGGTGGTTTTGAGGCTGAAGGCAGCAGGAAAGCCTGCAGCCCCCAGGTCTGGGAGCTATGCAAGCGGTTCCCAAAGAGCTTTAGAAGAAGGCATAGTTTTCCCTGCTGGCTCTTTGGGCGTGGGACCAATCTCCAGACATATGGCCATTTTTGTGCCTGGCGCGGCGCCAAGTGGGAAAGGGTGGTTTTGAGGCTGAAGGCAGCAGGAAAGCCTGCAGCCCCCAGGTGTGTGGGGCTACGCAAGCGGTTCCCAAAGAGCTTTAGAAGAAGGCACAGTTTTCCCTGCTGGCTCTTTGGGTGTGGGAGCCATCTCCAGACATATGGCCATTTTTGTGCCTGGGGCGGCGCCAAGTGGGAAAGGGTGGTTTTGAGGCTGAAGGCAGCAGGAAAGCCTGCAGCCCCCAGGTGTGTGGGGCTACGCAAGCGGTTCCCAAAGAGCTTTAGAAGAAGGCATAGTTTTCCCTGCTGGCTCTTTGGGCGTGGGACCAATCTCCAGCCATATGGCCATTGTTGTGCCTGGCGCGGCGCCAAGTGGGAAAGGGTGGTTTTGAGGCTGAAGGCAGCAGGAAAGCCTGCAGCCCATAGGTCTGCGGGCTACGAAAGCGGTTCCCAAAGAGCTTTAGAACAAGGCATAGTTTTCCCTGCTGGCTCTTTGGGCGTGGGACCAAACTCCAGACATATGGCCGTTTTTGTGCCTGGCGCGGCGCCAAGTGGGAAAGGGTGGTTTTGAGGCTGAAGGCAGCAGGAAAGCCTGCAGCCCCCAGGTGTGTGGGGCTACGCAAGCGGTTCCCAAAGAGCTTTAGAAGAAGGCATAGTTTTCCCTGGTGGCTCTTTGGGCGTGGGACCAACCTCCAGACATATGGCCATTTTTGTGCCTGGCGCAGCGCCAAGTGGGAAAGGGTGGTTTTGAGGCTGAAGGCAGCAGGAAAGCCTGCAGCCCCCAGGTGTGTGGGGCTATGCAAGCGGTTCCCAAAGAGCTTTAGAAGAAGGCATAGTTTTCCCTGCTGGCTCTTTGGGCGTGGGACCAATCTCCAGACATATGGCCATTTTTGTGCCTGGCGCGGCGCCAAGTGGGAAAGGGTGGTTTTGAGGCTGAAGGCAGCAGGAAAGCCTGCAGCCCCCAGGTGTGTGGGGCTACGCAAGCGGTTCCCAAAGAGCTTTAGAACAAGGCACAGTTTTCCCTGGTGGCTCTTTGGGCGTGGGAGCCATCTCCAGACATATGGCCATTTTTGTGCCTGGCGCGGCGCCAAGTGGGAAAGGGTGGTTTTGAGGCTGAAGGCAGCAGGAAAGCCTGCAGCCCCAAGGTTTGTGGGGCTACGCAAGCGGTTCCCAAAGAGCTTTAGAACAAGGCATAGTTTTCCCTGCTGGCTCTTTGGGCGTGGGACCAATCTCCAGACATATGGCCATTGTTGTGCCTGGCGCGGCGCCAAGTGGGAAAGGGTGGTTTTGAGGCTGAAGGCAGCAGGAAAGCCTGCAGCCCCCAGGTGTGTGGGGCTAGGCAAGCGGTTCCCAAAGAGCTTTAGAAGAAGGCATAGTTTTCCCTGCTGGCTCTTTGGGCGTGGGAGCCATCTCCAGACATATGGCCATTTTTGTGCCTGGGGCGGCGCCAAGTGGGAAAGGGTGGTTTTGAGGCTGAAGGCAGCAGGAAAGCCTGCAGCCCCAAGGTTTGTGGGGCTACGCAAGCGGTTCCCAAAGAGCTTTAGAACAAGGCATAGTTTTCCCTGCTGGCTCTTTGGGCGTGGGACCAATCTCCGGACATATGGCCATTGTTGTGCCTGGCACGGCGCCAAGTGGGACAGGGTGGTTTTGAGGTTGAAGGCAGCAGGAAAGCCTGCAGCCCCCAGGTGTGTGGGGCTACGCAAGCGGTTCCCAAAGAGCTTTAGAAGAAGGCACAGTTTTCCCTGCTGGCTCTTTGGGCGTGGGACCAATCTAAAGACATATGGCCATTTTTGTGCCTGGCGTGGCGCCAAGTGGGAAAGGGTGGTTTTGAGGCTGAAGGCAGCAGGAAAGCCTGCAGCCCCCAGGTGTGTGGGGCTACGCTAGCGGTTCCCAAAGAGCTTTAGAACAAGGCACAGTTTTCCCTGCTGGCTCTTTGGGCGTGGGACCAATCTCCAGCCATATGGCCATTTTTGTGCCTGGCGTGGCGCCAAGTGGGAAAGGGTGGTTTTGAGGTTGAAGGCAGCAGGAAAGCCTGCAGCCCCCAGGTGTGTGGGGCTACGCAAGCGGTTCCCAAAGAGCTTTAGAAGAAGGCATAGTTTTCCCTGCTGGCTCTTTGGGCGTGGGACTAAACTCCAGACATATGGCCATTTTTGTGCCTGGCGCGGCGCCAAGTGGGAAAGGGTGGTTTTGAGGCTGAAGGCAGCAGGAAAGCCTGCAGCCCCCAGGTCTGGGAGCTATGCAAGCGGTTCCCAAAGAGCTTTAGAAGAAGGCATAGTTTTCCCTGCTGGCTCTTTGGGCGTGGGACCAATCTCCAGACATATGGCCATTTTTGTGCCTGGCGCGGCGCCAAGTGGGAAAGGGTGGTTTTGAGGCTGAAGGCAGCAGGAAAGCCTGCAGCCCCCAGGTGTGTGGGGCTACGCAAGCGGTTCCCAAAGAGCTTTAGAAGAAGGCATAGTTTTCCCTGCTGGCTCTTTGGGCGTGGGACTAAACTCCAGACATATGGCCATTTTTGTGCCTGGCGCGGCGCCAAGTGGGAAAGGGTGGTTTTGAGGCTGAAGGCAGCAGGAAAGCCTGCAGCCCCCAGGTGTGTGGGGCTACGCAAGCGGTTCCCAAAGAGCTTTAGAAGAAGGCACAGTTTTCCCTGCTGGCTCTTTGGGTGTGGGAGCCATCTCCAGACATATGGCCATTTTTGTGCCTGGGGCGGCGCCAAGTGGGAAAGGGTGGTTTTGAGGCTGAAGGCAGCAGGAAAGCCTGCAGCCCCCAGGTGTGTGGGGCTACGCAAGCGGTTCCCAAAGAGCTTTAGAAGAAGGCATAGTTTTCCCTGCTGGCTCTTTGGGCGTGGGACCAATCTCCAGCCATATGGCCATTGTTGTGCCTGGCGCGGCGCCAAGTGGGAAAGGGTGGTTTTGAGGCTGAAGGCAGCAGGAAAGCCTGCAGCCCATAGGTCTGCGGGCTACGAAAGCGGTTCCCAAAGAGCTTTAGAACAAGGCATAGTTTTCCCTGCTGGCTCTTTGGGCGTGGGACCAAACTCCAGACATATGGCCGTTTTTGTGCCTGGCGCGGCGCCAAGTGGGAAAGGGTGGTTTTGAGGCTGAAGGCAGCAGGAAAGCCTGCAGCCCCCAGGTGTGTGGGGCTACGCAAGCGGTTCCCAAAGAGCTTTAGAAGAAGGCATAGTTTTCCCTGGTGGCTCTTTGGGCGTGGGACCAACCTCCAGACATATGGCCATTTTTGTGCCTGGCGCAGCGCCAAGTGGGAAAGGGTGGTTTTGAGGCTGAAGGCAGCAGGAAAGCCTGCAGCCCCCAGGTGTGTGGGGCTATGCAAGCGGTTCCCAAAGAGCTTTAGAAGAAGGCATAGTTTTCCCTGCTGGCTCTTTGGGCGTGGGACCAATCTCCAGACATATGGCCATTTTTGTGCCTGGCGCGGCGCCAAGTGGGAAAGGGTGGTTTTGAGGTTGAAGGCAGCAGGAAAGCCTGCAGCCCCCAGGTGTGTGGGGCTACGCAAGCGGTTCCCAAAGAGCTTTAGAACAAGGCACAGTTTTCCCTGGTGGCTCTTTGGGCGTGGGAGCCATCTCCAGACATATGGCCATTTTTGTGCCTGGCGCGGCGCCAAGTGGGAAAGGGTGGTTTTGAGGCTGAAGGCAGCAGGAAAGCCTGCAGCCCCAAGGTTTGTGGGGCTACGCAAGCGGTTCCCAAAGAGCTTTAGAACAAGGCATAGTTTTCCCTGCTGGCTCTTTGGGCGTGGGACCAATCTCCAGACATATGGCCATTGTTGTGCCTGGCGCGGCGCCAAGTGGGAAAGGGTGGTTTTGAGGCTGAAGGCAGCAGGAAAGCCTGCAGCCCCCAGGTGTGTGGGGCTAGGCAAGCGGTTCCCAAAGAGCTTTAGAAGAAGGCATAGTTTTCCCTGCTGGCTCTTTGGGCGTGGGAGCCATCTCCAGACATATGGCCATTTTTGTGCCTGGCGCGGCGCCAAGTGGGAAAGGGTGGTTTTGAGGCTGAAGGCAGCAGGAAAGCCTGCAGCCCCAAGGTTTGTGGGGCTACGCAAGCGGTTCCCAAAGAGCTTTAGAACAAGGCATAGTTTTCCCTGCTGGCTCTTTGGGCGTGGGACCAATCTCCGGACATATGGCCATTGTTGTGCCTGGCACGGCGCCAAGTGGGACAGGGTGGTTTTGAGGTTGAAGGCAGCAGGAAAGCCTGCAGCCCCCAGGTGTGTGGGGCTACGCAAGCGGTTCCCAAAGAGCTTTAGAAGAAGGCACAGTTTTCCCTGCTGGCTCTTTGGGCGTGGGACCAATCTAAAGACATATGGCCATTTTTGTGCCTGGCGTGGCGCCAAGTGGGAAAGGGTGGTTTTGAGGCTGAAGGCAGCAGGAAAGCCTGCAGCCCCCAGGTGTGTGGGGCTACGCTAGCGGTTCCCAAAGAGCTTTAGAACAAGGCACAGTTTTCCCTGCTGGCTCTTTGGGCGTGGGACCAATCTCCAGCCATATGGCCATTTTTGTGCCTGGCGCGGCGCCAAGTGGGAAAGGGTGGTTTTGAGGCTGAAGGCAGCAGGAAAGCCTGCAGCCCCCAGGTGTGTGGGGCTATGCAAGCGGTTCCCAAATATCTTTAGAAGAAGGCACAGTTTTCCCTGCTGGCTCTTTGGGCGTGGGACCAATCTCCAGACATATGGCCATTTTTGTGCCTGGCGCGGCGCCAAGTGGGAAAGGGTGGTTTTGAGGCTGAAGGCAGCAGGAAAGCCTGCAGCCCCCAGGTCTGTGGGGCTACGCAAGCGGTTCCCAAAGAGCTTTAGAACAAGGCATAGTTTTCCCTGCTGGCTCTTTGGGCGTGGGACCAATCTCCAGACATATGGCCATTGTTGTGCCTGGCGCGGCGCCAAGTGGGAAAGGGTGGTTTTGAGGCTGAAGGCAGCAGGAAAGCCTGCAGCCCGCAGGTGTGTGGGGCTATGCAAGCGGTTCCCAAAGATCTTTAGAAGAAGGCATAGTTTTCCCTGCTGGCTCTTTGGGCGTGGGACCGAACTCCAGACATATGGCCGTTTTTGTGCCTGGGGCGGCGCCAAGTGGGAAAGGGTGGTTTTGAGGCTGAAGGCAGCAGGAAAGCCTGCAGCCCCCAGGTGTGTGGGGCTACGCAAGTGGTTCCCAAAGATCTTTAGAACAAGGCACAGTTTTCCCTGCTGGCTCTTTGGGCGTGGGACCAATCTAAAGACATATGGCCATTTTTGTGCCTGGCGTGGCGCCAAGTGGGAAAGGGTGGTTTTGAGGCTGAAGGCAGCAGGAAAGCCTGCAGACCCCAGGTGTGTCGGGCTAGGCAAGCGGTTCCCAAAGAGCTTTAGAAGAAGGCATAGTTTTCCCTGCTGGCTCTTTGGGCGTGGGACCAACCTCCAGACATATGGCCATTTTTATGCCTGGCGCGGCGCCAAGTGGGAAAGGGTGGTTTTGAGGCTGAAGGCAGCAGGAAAGCCTGCAGCCCCCAGGTGTGTGGGGCTACGCTAGCGGTTCCCAAAGATCTTTAGAAGAAGGCACAGTTTTCCCTGCTGGCTCTTTGGGCGTGGGACCAATCTCCAGACATATGGCCGTTTTTGTGCCTGGCGCGGCGCCAAGTGGGAAAGGGTGGTTTTGAGGCTGAAGGCAGCAGGAAAGCCTGCAGCCCGCAGGTCTGTGGGGCTATGCAAGCGGTTCCCAAAGAGCTTTAGAACAAGGCACAGTTTTCCCTGCTGGCTCTTTGGGCGTGGGACCAATCTCCAGACATATGGCCATTTTTGTGCCTGGCGCGGCGCCAAGTGGGAAAGGGTGGTTTTGAGGCTGAAGGCAGCAGGAAAGCCTGCAGCCCCCAGGTCTGGGAGCTATGCAAGCGGTTCCCAAAGAGCTTTAGAAGAAGGCATAGTTTTCCCTGCTGGCTCTTTGGGCATGGGACCAACCTCCAGACATATGGCCATTTTTGTGCCTGGGGCGGCGCCAAGTGGGAAAGGGTGGTTTTGAGGCTGAAGGCAGCAGGAAAGCCTGCAGCCCCCAGGTGTGTGGGGCTACGCAAGCGGTTCCCAAAGGTCTTTAGAAGAAGGCACAGTTTTCCCTGCTGGCTCTTTGGGCGTGGGACCAATCTCCAGACATATGGCCATTTTTGTGCCTGGCGTGGCGCCAAGTGGGAAAGGGTGGTTTTGAGGCTGAAGGCAGCAGGAAAGCCTGCAGCCCCCAGGTGTGTGGGGCTACGCAAGCGGTTCCCAAAGAGCTTTAGAAGAAGGCATAGTTTTCCCTGCTGGCTCTTTGGGCGTGGGACTAAACTCCAGACATATGGCCATTTTTGTGCCTGGCGCGGCGCCAAGTGGGAAAGGGTGGTTTTGAGGCTGAAGGCAGCAGGAAAGCCTGCAGCCCCCAGGTCTGGGAGCTATGCAAGCGGTTCCCAAAGAGCTTTAGAAGAAGGCATAGTTTTCCCTGCTGGCTCTTTGGGCGTGGGACCAATCTCCAGACATATGGCCGTTTTTGTGCCTGTGGCGGCGCCAAGTGGGAAAGGGTGGTTTTGAGGCTGAAGGCAGCAGGAAAGCCTGCAGCCCCCAGGTGTGTGGGGCTACGCAAGCGGTTCCCAAAGAGCTTTAGAAGAAGGCACAGTTTTCCCTGCTGGCTCTTTGGGTGTGGGAGCCATCTCCAGACATATGGCCATTTTTGTGCCTGGGGCGGCGCCAAGTGGGAAAGGGTGGTTTTGAGGCTGAAGGCAGCAGGAAAGCCTGCAGCCCCCAGGTGTGTGGGGCTACGCAAGCGGTTCCCAAAGAGCTTTAGAAGAAGGCATAGTTTTCCCTGCTGGCTCTTTGGGCGTGGGACCAATCTCCAGCCATATGGCCATTGTTGTGCCTGGCGCGGCGCCAAGTGGGAAAGGGTGGTTTTGAGGCTGAAGGCAGCAGGAAAGCCTGCAGCACATAGGTCTGCGGGCTACGAAAGCGGTTCCCAAAGAGCTTTAGAACAAGGCATAGTTTTCCCTGCTGGCTCTTTGGGCGTGGGACCAAACTCCAGACATATGGCCGTTTTTGTGCCTGGCGCGGCGCCAAGTGGGAAAGGGTGGTTTTGAGGCTGAAGGCAGCAGGAAAGCCTGCAGCCCCCAGGTCTGTGGGGCTACGCAAGCGGTTCCCAAAGAGCTTTAGAAGAAGGCATAGTTTTCCCTGCTGGCTCTTTGGGCGTGGGACCAACCTCCAGACATATGGCCATTTTTGTGCCTGGCGCAGCGCCAAGTGGGAAAGGGTGGTTTTGAGGCTGAAGGCAGCAGGAAAGCCTGCAGCCCCCAGGTGTGTGGGGCTATGCAAGCGGTTCCCAAAGAGCTTTAGAAGAAGGCATAGTTTTCCCTGCTGGCTCTTTGGGCGTGGGAGCCATCTCCAGACATATGGCCATTTTTGTGCCTGGCGCGGCGCCAAGTGGGAAAGGGTGGTTTTGAGGTTGAAGGCAGCAGGAAAGCCTGCAGCCCCCAGGTGTGTGGGGCTACGCAAGCGGTTCCCAAAGAGCTTTAGAACAAGGCACAGTTTTCCCTGGTGGCTCTTTGGGCGTGGGAGCCATCTCCAGACATATGGCCATTTTTGTGCCTGGCGCGGCGCCAAGTGGGAAAGGGTGGTTTTGAGGCTGAAGGCAGCAGGAAAGCCTGCAGCCCCAAGGTTTGTGGGGCTACGCAAGCGGTTCCCAAAGAGCTTTAGAACAAGGCATAGTTTTCCCTGCTGGCTCTTTGGGCGTGGGACCAATCTCCAGACATATGGCCATTGTTGTGCCTGGCGCGGCGCCAAGTGGGAAAGGGTGGTTTTGAGGCTGAAGGCAGCAGGAAAGCCTGCAGCCCCCAGGTGTGTGGGGCTAGGCAAGCGGTTCCCAAAGAGCTTTAGAAGAAGGCATAGTTTTCCCTGCTGGCTCTTTGGGCGTGGGACCAATCTCCAGACATATGGCCATTTTTGTGCCTGGCGCGGCGCCAAGTGGGAAAGGGTGGTTTTGAGGCTGAAGGCAGCAGGAAAGCCTGCAGCCCCCAGGTGTGTGGGGCTACGCAAGCGGTTCCCAAAGAGCTTTAGAAGAAGGCACAGTTTTCCCTGCTGGCTCTTTGGGTGTGGGAGCCATCTCCAGACATATGGCCATTTTTGTGCCTGGGGCGGCGCCAAGTGGGAAAGGGTGGTTTTGAGGCTGAAGGCAGCAGGAAAGCCTGCAGCCCCCAGGTGTGTGGGGCTACGCAAGCGGTTCCCAAAGAGCTTTAGAAGAAGGCATAGTTTTCCCTGCTGGCTCTTTGGGCGTGGGACCAATCTCCAGCCATATGGCCATTGTTGTGCCTGGCGCGGCGCCAAGTGGGAAAGGGTGGTTTTGAGGCTGAAGGCAGCAGGAAAGCCTGCAGCCCATAGGTCTGCGGGCTACGAAAGCGGTTCCCAAAGAGCTTTAGAACAAGGCATAGTTTTCCCTGCTGGCTCTTTGGGCGTGGGACCAAACTCCAGACATATGGCCGTTTTTGTGCCTGGCGCGGCGCCAAGTGGGAAAGGGTGGTTTTGAGGCTGAAGGCAGCAGGAAAGCCTGCAGCCCCCAGGTGTGTGGGGCTACGCAAGCGGATCCCAAAGAGCTTTAGAAGAAGGCATAGTTTTCCCTGCTGGCTCTTTGGGCGTGGGACCAACCTCCAGACATATGGCCATTTTTGTGCCTGGCGCAGCGCCATGTGGGAAAGGGTGGTTTTGAGGCTGAAGGCAGCAGGAAAGCCTGCAGCCCCCAGGTGTGTGGGGCTAGGCAAGCGGTTCCCAAAGAGCTTTAGAAGAAGGCATAGTTTTCCCTGCTGGCTCTTTGGGCGTGGGACCAATCTCCAGACATATGGCCATTTTTGTGCCTGGCGCGGCGCCAAGTGGGAAAGGGTGGTTTTGAGGTTGAAGGCAGCAGGAAAGCCTGCAACCCCCAGGTGTGTGGGGCTACGCAAGCGGTTCCCAAAGAGCTTTAGAACAAGGCACAGTTTTCCCTGGTGGCTCTTTGGGCGTGGGAGCCATCTCCAGACATATGGCCATTTTTGTGCCTGGCGCGGCGCCAAGTGGGAAAGGGTGGTTTTGAGGCTGAAGGCAGCAGGAAAGCCTGCAGCCCCAAGGTTTGTGGGGCTACGCAAGCGGTTCCCAAAGATCTTTAGAAGAAGGCATAGTTTTCCCTGCTGGCTCTTTGGGCGTGGGACCAATCTCCAGACATATGGCCATTGTTGTGCCTGGGGCGGCGCCAAGTGGGAAAGGGTGGTTTTGAGGCTGAAGGCAGCAGGAAAGCCTGCAGCCCCCAGGTGTGTGGGGCTAGGCAAGCGGTTCCCAAAGAGCTTTAGAAGAAGGCATAGTTTTCCCTGCTGGCTCTTTGGGCGTGGGAGCCATCTCCAGACATATGGCCATTTTTGTGCCTGGCGCGGCGCCAAGTGGGAAAGGGTGGTTTTGAGGCTGAAGGCAGCAGGAAAGCCTGCAGCCCCCAGGTGTGTGGGGCTACGCAAGCGGTTCCCAAAGAGCTTTAGAACAAGGCATAGTTTTCCCTGCTGGCTCTTTGGGCATGGGACCAATCTCCAGACATATGGCCATTTTTGTGCCTGGCGCGGCGCCAAGTGGGAAAGGGTCGTTTTGAGGTTGAAGGCAGCAGGAAAGCCTGCGGCCCGCAGGTCTGTGGGGCTACGCAAGCGGTTCCCAAAGGGCTTTAGAACAAGGCATAGTTTTCCCTGCTGGCTCTTTGGGCGTGGGACCAATCTCCAGACATATGGCCATTTTTGTGCCTGGCGCGGCGCCAAGTGGGAAAGGGTGGTTTTGAGGCTGAAGGCAGCAGGAAAGCCTGCAGCCCCCAGGTCTGTGGGGCTACGCAAGCGGTTCCCAAAGAGCTTTAGAAGAAGGCATAGTTTTCCCTGCTGGCTCTTTGGGCGTGGGACCAATCTCCAGCCATATGGCCATTTTTGTGCCTGGCGCGGCGCCAAGTGGGAAAGGGTGGTTTTGAGGCTGAAGGCAGCAGGAAAGCCTGCAGCCCCCAGGTGTGTGGGGCTATGCAAGCGGTTCCCAAATATCTTTAGAAGAAGGCACAGTTTTCCCTGCTGGCTCTTTGGGCGTGGGACCAATCTCCAGACATATGGCCATTTTTGTGCCTGGCGCGGCGCCAAGTGGGAAAGGGTGGTTTTGAGGCTGAAGGCAGCAGGAAAGCCTGCAGCCCCCAGGTGTGTGGGGCTACGCAAGCGGTTCCCAAAGAGCTTTAGAACAAGGCATAGTTTTCCCTGCTGGCTCTTTGGGCGTGGGACCAATCTCCAGACATATGGCCATTGTTGTGCCTGGCGCGGCGCCAAGTGGGAAAGGGTGGTTTTGAGGCTGAAGGCAGCAGGAAAGCCTGCAGCCCCCAGGTGTGTGGGGCTATGCAAGCGGTTCCCAAAGAGCTTTAGAAGAAGGCATAGTTTTCCCTGCTGGCTCTTTGGGCGTGGGACCAAACTCCAGACATATGGCCGTTTTTGTGCCTGGCGCGGCGCCAAGTGGGAAAGGGTGGTTTTGAGGCTGAAGGCAGCAGGAAAGCCTGCAGCCCCCAGGTGTGTGGGGCTACGCAAGTGGTTCCCAAAGATCTTTAGAACAAGGCACAGTTTTCCCTGCTGGCTCTTTGGGCGTGGGACCAATCTAAAGACATATGGCCATTTTTGTGCCTGGCGTGGCGCCAAGTGGGAAAGGGTGGTTTTGAGGCTGAAGGCAGCAGGAAAGCCTGCAGACCCCAGGTGTGTCGGGCTAGGCAAGCGGTTCCCAAAGAGCTTTAGAAGAAGGCATAGTTTTCCCTGCTGGCTCTTTGGGCGTGGGACCAACCTCCAGACATATGGCCATTTTTATGCCTGGCGCGGCGCCAAGTGGGAAAGGGTGGTTTTGAGGCTGAAGGCAGCAGGAAAGCCTGCAGCCCCCAGGTGTGTGGGGCTACGCTAGCGGTTCCCAAAGATCTTTAGAAGAAGGCACAGTTTTCCCTGCTGGCTCTTTGGGCGTGGGACCAATCTCCAGACATATGGCCGTTTTTGTGCCTGGCGCGGCGCCAAGTGGGAAAGGGTGGTTTTGAGGCTGAAGGCAGCAGGAAAGCCTGCAGCCCGCAGGTCTGTGGGGCTATGCAAGCGGTTCCCAAAGATCTTTAGAAGAAGGCACAGTTTTCCCTGCTGGCTCTTTGGGCGTGGGACCAATGTCCAGACATATGGCCATTTTTGTGCCTGGCGCGGCGCCAAGTGGGAAAGGGTGGTTTTGAGGCTGAAGGCAGCAGGAAAGCCTGCAGCCCCCAGGTCTGGGAGCTATGCAAGCGGTTCCCAAAGAGCTTTAGAAGAAGGCATAGTTTTCCCTGCTGGCTCTTTGGGCGTGGGACCAACCTCCAGACATATGGCCATTTTTGTGCCTGGGGCGGCGCCAAGTGGGAAAGGGTGGTTTTGAGGCTGAAGGCAGCAGGAAAGCCTGCAGCCCCCAGGTCTGTGGGGCTACGCAAGCGGTTCCCAAAGAGCTTTAGAAGAAGGCATAGTTTTCCCTGCTGGCTCTTTGGGCGTGGGACCAATCTCCAGCCATATGGCCATTTTTGTGCCTGGCGCGGCGCCAAGTGGGAAAGGGTGGTTTTGAGGCTGAAGGCAGCAGGAAAGCCTGCAGCCCCCAGGTGTGTGGGGCTATGCAAGCGGTTCCCAAATATCTTTAGAAGAAGGCACAGTTTTCCCTGCTGGCTCTTTGGGCGTGGGACCAATCTCCAGACATATGGCCATTTTTGTGCCTGGCGCGGCGCCAAGTGGGAAAGGGTGGTTTTGAGGCTGAAGGCAGCAGGAAAGCCTGCAGCCCCCAGGTCTGTGGGGCTACGCAAGCGGTTCCCAAAGAGCTTTAGAACAAGGCATAGTTTTCCCTGCTGGCTCTTTGGGCGTGGGACCAATCTCCAGACATATGGCCATTGTTGTGCCTGGCGCGGCGCCAAGTGGGAAAGGGTGGTTTTGAGGCTGAAGGCAGCAGGAAAGCCTGCAGCCCCCAGGTGTGTGGGGCTATGCAAGCGGTTCCCAAAGATCTTTAGAAGAAGGCATAGTTTTCCCTGCTGGCTCTTTGGGCGTGGGACCAAACTCCAGACATATGGCCGTTTTTGTGCCTGGCGCGGCGCCAAGTGGGAAAGGGTGGTTTTGAGGCTGAAGGCAGCAGGAAAGCCTGCAGCCCCCAGGTGTGTGGGGCTACGCAAGTGGTTCCCAAAGATCTTTAGAAGAAGGCACAGTTTTCCCTGCTGGCTCTTTGGGCGTGGGACCAATCTAAAGACATATGGCCATTTTTGTGCCTGGCGTGGCGCCAAGTTGGAAAGGGTGGTTTTGAGGCTGAAGGCAGCAGGAAAGCCTGCAGACCCCAGGTGTGTCGGGCTAGGCAAGCGGTTCCCAAAGAGCTTTAGAAGAAGGCATAGTTTTCCCTGCTGGCTCTTTGGGCGTGGGACCAACCTCCAGACATATGGCCATTTTTATGCCTGGCGCGGCGCCAAGTGGGAAAGGGTGGTTTTGAGGCTGAAGGCAGCAGGAAAGCCTGCAGCCCCCAGGTGTGTGGGGCTACGCTAGCGGTTCCCAAAGATCTTTAGAAGAAGGCACAGTTTTCCCTGCTGGCTCTTTGGGCGTGGGACCAATCTCCAGACATATGGCCGTTTTTGTGCCTGGCGCGGCGCCAAGTGGGAAAGGGTGGTTTTGAGGCTGAAGGCAGCAGGAAAGCCTGCAGCCCGCAGGTCTGTGGGGCTATGCAAGCGGTTCCCAAAGAGCTTTAGAACAAGGCACAGTTTTCCCTGCTGGCTCTTTGGGCGTGGGACCAATGTCCAGACATATGGCCATTTTTGTGCCTGGCGCGGCGCCAAGTGGGAAAGGGTGGTTTTGAGGCTGAAGGCAGCAGGAAAGCCTGCAGCCCCCAGGTCTGGGAGCTATGCAAGCGGTTCCCAAAGAGCTTTAGAAGAAGGCATAGTTTTCCCTGCTGGCTCTTTGGGCATGGGACCAACCTCCAGACATATGGCCATTTTTGTGCCTGGGGCGGCGCCAAGTGGGAAAGGGTGGTTTTGAGGCTGAAGGCAGCAGGAAAGCCTGCAGCCCCCAGGTGTGTGGGGCTAGGCAAGCGGTTCCCAAAGAGCTTTAGAAGAAGGCATAGTTTTCCCTGCTGGCTCTTTGGGCGTGGGACCAACCTCCAGACATATGGCCGTTTTTGTCCCTGGCGCGGCGCCAAGTGGGAAAGGGTGGTTTTGAGGCTGAAGGCAGCAGGAAAGCCTGCAGCCCCCAGGTGTGTGGGGCTACGCCAGCGGTTCCCAAAGATCTTTATAAGAAGGCACAGCTTTCCCTGCTGGCTCTTTGGGCGTGGGACCAATCTCCAGACATATGGCCGTTTTTGTGCCTGGCGCGGCGCCAAGTGGGAAAGGGTGGTTTTGAGGCTGAAGGCAGCAGGAAAGCCTGCAGCCCCCGGGTCTGTGGGGCTACGCAAGCGGTTCCCAAAGAGCTTTAGAACAAGGCATAGTTTTCCCTGCTGGCTCTTTGGGCGTGGGACCAATCTCCAGCCATATGGCCATTGTTGTGCCTGGCGCGGCGCCAAGTGGGAAAGGGTGGTTTTGAGGCTGAAGGCAGCAGGAAAGCCTGCAGCCCCCAGGTGTGTGGGGCTACGCAAGCGGTTCCCAAAGAGCTTTAGAAGAAGGCATAGTTTTCCCTGCTGGCTCTTTGGGCGTGGGACCAATCTCCAGACATATGGCCGTTTTTATGCCTGGCGCGGCGCCAAGTGGGAAAGGGTGGTTTTGAGGCTGAAGGCAGCAGGAAAGCCTGCAGCCCCCAGGTGTGTGGGGCTACGCAAGCGGTTCCCAAAGAGCTTTAGAAGAAGGCATAATTTTCCCTGCTGGCTCTTTGGGCGTGGGACCCATCTCCAGACATATGGCCGTTTTTGTGCCTGGCGTGGAGCCAAGTGGGAAAGGGTGGTTTTGAGGCTGAAGGCAGCAGGAAAGCCTGCAGCCCCCAGGTGTGTGGGGCTACGCAAGCGGTTCCCAAAGAGCTTTAGAAGAAGGCACAGTTTTCCCTGCTGGCTCTTTGGGCGTGGGACCAACCTCCAGACATATGGCCATTTTTGTGCCTGGCGCGGCGCCAAGTGGGAAAGGGTGGTTTTGAGGCTGAAGGCAGCAGGAAAGCCTGCAGCCCCCAGGTGTGTGGGGCTACGCAAGCGGTTCCCAAAGAGCTTTAGAACAAGGCACAGTTTTCCCTGCTGGCTCTTTGGGCGTGGGACCAACCTCCAGCCATATGGCCATTTTTGTGCCTGGCGCAGCGCCAAGTGGGAAAGGGTGGTTTTGAGGCTGAAGGCAGCAGGAAAGCCTGCAGCCCCCAGGTGTGTGGGGCTATGCAAGCGGTTCCCAAAGAGCTTTAGAAGAAGGCATAATTTTCCCTGCTGGCTCTTTGGGCGTGGGACCAATCTCCAGACATATGGCCATTGTTGTGCCTGGCGCGGCGCCAAGTGGGAAAGGGTGGTTTTGAGGCTGAAGGCAGCAGGAAAGCCTGCAGCCCGCAGGTGTGTGGGGCTATGCAAGCGGTTCCCAAAGATCTTTAGAAGAAGGCATAGTTTTCCCTGCTGGCTCTTTGGGCGTGGGACCAACCTCTAGACATATGGCCGTTTTTGTGCCTGGGGCGGCGCCAAGTGGGAAAGGGTGGTTTTGAGGCTGAAGGCAGCAGGAAAGCCTGCAGCCCCCAGGTCTGTGGGGCTACGCAAGCGGTTCCCAAAGATCTTTAGAAGAAGGCACAGTTTTCCCTGCTGGCTCTTTGGGCGTGGGACCAATCTCCAGACATATGGCCGTTTTTGTGCCTGGCGCGGCGCCAAGTGGGAAAGGGTGGTTTTGAGGCTGAAGGCAGCAGGAAAGCCTGCAACCCCCAGGTGTGTGGGGCTACGCAAGCGGTTCCCAAAGAGCTTTAGAACAAGGCATAGTTTTCCCTGCTGGCTCTTTGGGCATGGGACCCATCTCCAGACATATGGCCATTTTTGTGCCTGGCGCGGCGCCAAGTGGGAAAGGGTGGTTTTGAGGCTGAAGGCAGCAGGAAAGCCTGCAGCCCCCAGGTCTGTGGGGCTACGCAAGCGGTTCCCAAAGAGCTTTAGAAGAAGGCATAATTTTCCCTGCTGGCTCTTTGGGCATGGGACCCATCTCCAGACATATGGCCATTTTTGTGCCTGGCGCGGAGCCAAGTGGGAAAGGGTGGTTTTGAGGCTGAAGGCAGCAGGAAAGCCTGCAGTCCGCAGGTCTGTGGGGCTACGCAAGCGGTTCCCAAAGAGCTTTAGAAGAAGGCATAGTTTTCCCTGCTGGCTCTTTGGGCGTGGGACCAACCTCCAGACATATGGCCATTTTTTTGCCTGGCGCGGCGCCAAGTGGGAAAGGGTGGTTTTGAGGCTGAAGGCAGCAGGAAAGCCTGCAGCCCCCAGGTGTGTGGGGCTACGCAAGCGGTTCCCAAAGAGCTTTAGAAGAAGGCATAGTTTTCCCTGCTGGCTCTTTGGGCGTGGGACCAATCTCCAGACATATGGCCATTTTTGTGCCTGGCGCGGCGCCAAGTGGGAAAGGGTGGTTTTGAGGCTGAAGGCAGCAGGAAAGCCTGCAGCCCCCAGGTCCGTGGGGCTACGCAAGCAGTTCCCAAACAGCTTTAGAAGAAGGCATAGTTTTCCCTGCTGGCTCTTTGGGCATGGGACCCATCTCCAGACATATGGCCATTTTTGTGCCTGGCGCGGCGCCAAGTGGGAAAGGGTGGTTTTGAGGCTGAAGGCAGCAGGAAAGCCTGCAGCCCCCAGGTGTGTGGGGCTACGCAAGCGGTTCCCAAAGAGCTTTAGAAGAAGGCATAGTTTTCCCTGCTGGCTCTTTGGGCGTGGGATCAATCTCCAGACATATGTAGATTT
Source organism: Larus michahellis (assembly GCF_964199755.1). Classification (NCBI taxonomy): domain Eukaryota; kingdom Metazoa; phylum Chordata; class Aves; order Charadriiformes; family Laridae; genus Larus; species Larus michahellis. The sequence goes on from NW_027436052.1 coordinate 112,236, forward strand.
TTGTGCCTGGCACGGTGCCAAGTGGGAAAGGGTGGTTTTGAGGCTGAAGGCAGCAGGAAAGCCTGCAGCCCCCAGGTGTGTGGGGCTACGCAAGCGGTTCCCAAAGATCTTTAGAAGAAGGCATAGTTTTCCCTGCTGGCTCTTTGGGTGTGGGACCAATCTCCAGACATACGGCCATTTTTGTGCCTGGCGCGGCGCCAAGTGGGAAAGGGTGGTTTTGAGTCTGAAGGCAGCAGGAAAGCCTGCAGCCCCCAGGTGTGTGGGGCTACGCAAGCGGTTCCCAAAGAGCTTTAGAAGAAGGCATAGTTTTCCCTGCTGGCTCTTTGGGCGTGGGACCAATCTCCAGACATATGGCTATTTTTGTGCCTTGGGCGGCGCCAAGTGGGAAAGGGTGGTTTTGAGGCTGAAGGCAGCAGGAAAGCCTGCAGCCCCCAGGTGTGTGGGGCTACGCAAGCGGTTCCCAAAGAGCTTTAGAACAAGGCACAGTTTTCCCTGCTGGCTCTTTGGGCGTGGGACCAATCTCCAGACATATGGCCATTTTTGTGCCTGGCGCGGCGCCAAGTGGGAAAGGGTGGTTTTGAGGCTGAAGGCAGCAGGAAAGCCTGCAGCCCCCAGGTGTGTGGGGCTACGCAAGCGGTTCCCAAAGAGCTTTAGAACAAGGCATAGTTTTCCCTGCTGGCTCTTTGGGCGTGGGACCATTCTCCAGACATATGTAGATTTTTGTGCCTGGCACGGCGCCAAGTGGGAAAGGGTGGTTTTGAGGCTGAAGGCAGCAGGAAAGCCTGCAGCCCCCAGGTCTGTGGGGCTACGCAAGCGGTTCCCAAAGAGCTTTAGAACAAGGCATAGTTTTCCCTGCTGGCTCTTTGGGCGTGGGACCAATCTCCAGACATATGGCCGTTTTTGTGCCTGGCGCGGCGCCAAGTGGGAAAGGGTGGTTTTGAGGCTGAAGGCAGCAGGAAAGCCTGCAGCCCCCAGGCGTGTGGGGCTACGCAAGCGGTTCCCAAAGAGCTTTAGAAGAAGGCATAGTTTTCCCTGCTGGCTCTTTGGGCGTGGGAGCCATCTCCAGACATATGGCCATTTTTGTGCCTGGGGCGGCGCCAAGTGGGAAAGGGTGGTTTTGAGGCTGAAGGCAGCAGGAAAGCCTGCAGCCCCCAGGTCTGTGGGGCTACGCAAGCGGTTCCCAAAGAGCTTTAGAAGAAGGCATAGTTTTCCCTGCTGGCTCTTTGGGCGTGGGACCAACCTCCAGCCATATGGCCATTTTTGTGCCTGGCGCGACGCCAAGTGCGAAAGGGTGGTTTTGAGGCTGAAGGCAGCAGGAAAGCCTGCAGCCCCCAGGTGTGTGGGGCTATGCAAGCAGTTCCCAAAGAGCTTTAGAACAAGGCATAATTTTCCCTGCTGGCTCTTTGGGCGTGGGACCAAACTCCAGACATATGGCCATTTTTGTGCCTGGCGTGGCGCCAAGTGGGAAAGGTTGGTTTTGAGGCTGAAGGCAGCAGGAAAGCCTGCAGCCCCCAGGTGTGCGGGGCTACGCAAGCGGTTCCCAAAGATCTTTAGAAGAAGGCACAGTTTTCCCTGCTGGCTCTTTGGGCGTGGGACCAATCTCCAGACATATGGCCGTTTTTGTGCCTGGCGCGGCGCCAAGTGGGAAAGGGTGGTTTTGAGGCTGAAGGCAGCAGGAAAGCCTGCAGCCCCCAGGTGTGCGGGGCTACGCAAGCGGTTCCCAAAGAGCTTTAGAAGAAGGCACAGTTTTCCCTGCTGGCTCTTTGGGCGTGGGACCAATCTCCAGACATATGGCCATTTTTGTGCCTGGCGCGGCGCCAAGTGGGAAAGGGTGGTTTTGAGGCTGAAGGCAGCAGGAAAGCCTGCAGCCCCCAGGTCTGGGAGCTATGTAAGCGGTTCCCAAAGAGCTTTAGAACAAGGCACAGTTTTCCCTGCTGGCTCTTTGGGTGTGGGACCAATCTAAAGACATATGGCCATTTTTGTGCCTGGCGTGGCGCCAAGTGGGAAAGGGTGGTTTTGAGGCTGAAGGCAGCAGGAAAGCCTGCAGCCCCCAGGTGTGTTGGGCTAGGCAAGCGGTTCCCAAAGAGCTTTAGAAGAAGGCATAGTTTTCCCTGCTGGCTCTTTGGGCGTGGGACCAAACTCCAGACATATGGCCATTTTTGTGCCTGGGGCGGCGCCAAGTGGGAAAGGGTGGTTTTGAGGCTGAAGGCAGCAGGAAAGCCTGCAGCCCCCAGGTGTGTGGGGCTACGCAAGCGCTTCCCAAAGATCTTTAGAAGAAGGCATAGTTTTCCCTGCTGGCTCTTTGGGCGTGGGACCAATCTCCAGACATATGGCCATTGTTGTGCCTGGCACGGCGCCGAGTGGGAAAGGGTGGTTTTGAGGCTGAAGGCAGCAGGAAAGCCTGCAGCCCCCAGGTGTGTGGGGCTACGCAAGCGGTTCCCAAAGAGCTTTAGAACAAGGCACAGTTTTCCCTGCTGGCTCTTTGGGCGTGGGACCAATCTCCAGCCATATGGCCATTTTTGTGCCTGGCGTGGCGCCAAGTGGGAAAGGGTGGTTTTGAGGCTGAAGGCAGCAGGAAAGCCTGCAGCCCCCAGGTGTGTGGGGCTAGGCAAGCCGTTCCCAAAGAGCTTTAGAACAAGGCATAGTTTTCCCTGCTGGCTCTTTGGGCGTGGGACCAAACTCCAGACATATGGCCGTTTTTGTGCCTGGCGCGGCGCCAAGTGGGAAAGGGTGGTTTTGTGGCTGAAGGCAGCAGGAAAGCCTGCAGCCCCCAGGTGTGTGGGGCTACGCAAGCGGTTCCCAAAGAGCTTTAGAAGAAGGCATAGTTTTCCCTGCTGGCTCTTTGGGCGTGGGACCAACCTCCAGACATATGGCCATTTTTGTGCCTGGCGCAGCGCCAAGTGGGAAAGGGTGGTTTTGAGGCTGAAGGCAGCAGGAAAGCCTGCAGCCCCCAGGTGTGTGGGGCTATGCAAGCGGTTCCCAAAGAGCTTTAGAAGAAGGCATAGTTTTCCCTGCTGGCTCTTTGGGCGTGGGAGCCATCTCCAGACATATGGCCATTTTTGTGCCTGGCGCGGCGCCAAGTGGGAAAGGGTGGTTTTGAGGTTGAAGGCAGCAGGAAAGCCTGCAGCCCCCAGGTGTGTGGGGCTACGCAAGCGGTTCCCAAAGAGCTTTAGAAGAAGGCACAGTTTTCCCTGGTGGCTCTTTGGGCGTGGGAGCCATCTCCAGACATATGGCCATTTTTGTGCCTGGCGCGGCGCCAAGTGGGAAAGGGTGGTTTTGAGGCTGAAGGCAGCAGGAAAGCCTGCAGCCCCAAGGTTTGTGGGGCTACGCAAGCGGTTCCCAAAGAGCTTTAGAACAAGGCATAGTTTTCCCTGCTGGCTCTTTGGGCGTGGGACCAATCTCCAGACATATGGCCATTGTTGTGCCTGGCGCGGCGCCAAGTGGGAAAGGGTGGTTTTGAGGCTGAAGGCAGCAGGAAAGCCTGCAGCCCCCAGGTGTGTGGGGCTAGGCAAGCGGTTCCCAAAGAGCTTTAGAAGAAGGCATAGTTTTCCCTGCTGGCTCTTTGGGCGTGGGACCAATCTCCAGACATATGGCCATTTTTGTGCCTGGCGCGGCGCCAAGTGGGAAAGGGTGGTTTTGAGGCTGAAGGCAGCAGGAAAGTCTGCAGCCCCCAGGTGTGTGGGGCTACGCAAGCGGTTCCCAAATATCTTTAGAAGAAGGCACAGTTTTCCCTGCTGGCTCTTTGGGTGTGGGAGCCATCTCCAGACATATGGCCATTTTTGTGCCTGGGGCGGCGCCAAGTGGGAAAGGGTGGTTTTGAGGCTGAAGGCAGCAGGAAAGCCTGCAGCCCCCAGGTCTGTGGGGCTACGCAAGCGGTTCCCAAAGAGCTTTAGAAGAAGGCATAGTTTTCCCTGCTGGCTCTTTGGGCGTGGGACCAATCTCCAGCCATATGGCCATTGTTGTGCCTGGCGCGGCGCCAAGTGGGAAAGGGTGGTTTTGAGGTTGAAGGCAGCAGGAAAGCCTGCAGCCCCCAGGTGTGTGGGGCTACGCAAGCGGTTCCCAAAGAGCTTTAGAACAAGGCATAGTTTTCCCTGCTGGCTCTTTGGGCGTGGGACCAATCTCCAGACATATGGCCATTTTTGTGCCTGGCGCGGCGCCAAGTGGGAATGGGTGGTTTTGAGGCTGAAGGCAGCAGGAAAGCCTGCAGCCCCCAGGTCCGTGGGGCTACGCAAGCAGTTCCCAAACAGCTTTAGAAGAAGGCATAGTTTTCCCTGCTGGGTCTTTGGGCATGGGACCCTTCTCCAGACATATGGCCATTTTTGTGCCTGGCGCGGCGCCAAGTGGGAAAGGATGGTTTTGAGGCTGAAGGCAGCAGGAAAGCCTGCAGCCCCCAGGTGTGTGGGGCTACGCAAGCGGTTCCCAAAGAGCTTTAGAAGAAGGCATAGTTTTCCCTGCTGGCTCTTTGGGCGTGGGATCAATCTCCAGACATATGTAGATTTTTGTGCCTGGCACGGCGCCAAGTGGGAAAGGGTGGTTTTGAGGCTGAAGGCAGCAGGAAAGCCTGCAGCCCCCAGGTGTGTGGGGCTACGCAAGCGGTTCCCAAAGATCTTTAGAAGAAGGCATAGTTTTCCCTGCTGGCTCTTTGGGCGTGGGACCAATCTCCAGACATATGGCCGTTTTTGTGCCTGGGGCGGCGCCAAGTGGGAAAGGGTGGTTTTGAGGCTGAAGGCAGCAGGAAAGCCTGCAGCCCCCAGGTCTGTGGGGCTACGCAAGCGGTTCCCAAAGAGCTTTAGAACAAGCCACAGTTTTCCCTGCTGGCTCTTTGGGCGTGGGACGAATCTCCAGCCATATGGCCATTTTTGTGCCTGGCGCGGCGCCAAGTGGGAAAGGGTGGTTTTGAGGCTGAAGGCAGCAGGAAAGCCTGCAGCCCCCAGGTGTGTGGGGCTACGCAAGCGGTTCCCAAAGAGCTTTAGAAGAAGGCATAGTTTTCCCTGCTGGCTCTTTGGGCGTGGGACCAATCTCCAGACATATGTAGATTTTTGTGCCTGGCACGGCGCCAAGTGGGAAAGGGTGGTTTTGAGGCTGAAGGCAGCAGGAAAGCCTGCAGCCCCCAGGTGTGTGGGGCTATGCAAGCGGTTCCCAAAGATCTTTAGAAGAAGGCATAGTTTTCCCTGCTGGCTCTTTGGGCGTGGGACCAATCTCCAGACATATGGCCGTTTTTGTGCCTGGCGCGGCGCCAAGTGGGAAAGGGTGGTTTTGAGGCTGAAGGCAGCAGGAAAGCCTGCAGCCCCCAGGTGTGTGGGGCTACGCAAGCGGTTCCCAAAGAGCTTTAGAAGAAGGCATAGTTTTCCCTGCTGGCTCTTTGGGCGTGGGAGCCATCTCCAGACATATGGCCATTTTTGTGCCTGGGGCGGCGCCAAGTGGGAAAGGGTGGTTTTGAGGCTGAAGGCAGCAGGAAAGCCTGCAGCCCCCAGGTGTGTGGGGCTACGCAAGCGGTTCCCAAAGAGCTTTAGAACAAGGCACAGTTTTCCCTGCTGGCTCTTTGGGCGTGGGACCAACCTCCAGCCGTATGGCCATTTTTGTGCCTGGCGCGGCGCCAAGTGGGAAAGGGTGGTTTTGAGGCTGAAGGCAGCAGGAAAGCCTGCAGCCCCCAGGTGTGTGGGGCTACGCAAGCGGTTCCCAAAGATCTTTAGAAGAAGGCACAGTTTTCCCTGCTGGCTCTTTGGGCGTGGGACCAATCTCCAGACATATGGCCATTTTTGTGCCTGGCGCGGCGCCAAGTGGGAAAGGGTGGTTTTGAGGCTGAAGGCAGCAGGAAAGCCTGCAGCCCCCAGGTGTGTGGGGCTACGCAAGCGGTTCCCAAAGATCTTTATAAGAAGGCACAGCTTTCCCTGCTGGCTCTTTTTGAGCGTGGGACCAATCTCCAGACATATGGCCGTTTTTGTGCCTGGCGCGGCGCCAAGTGGGAAAGGGTGGTTTTGAGGCTGAAGGCAGCAGGAAAGCCTGCAGCCCCCAGGTGTGTGGGGCTACGCAAGCGGTTCCCAAAGAGCTTTAGAACAAGGCATAGTTTTCCCTGCTGGCTCTTTGGGCGTGGGACCAATCTCCAGCCATATGGCCATTTTTGTGCCTGGCGCGGCGCCAAGTGGGAAAGGGTGGTTTTGAGGTTGAAGGCAGCAGGAAAGCCTGCAGCCCCCAGGTCTGGGGGCTATGCAAGCGGTTCCCAAAGAGCTTTAGAAGAAGGCATAATTTTCCCTGCTGGCTCTTTGGGCGTGGGACCAATCTCCAGACATATGGCCATATTTGTGTCTGGCGCGGCGCCAAGTGGGAAAGGGTGGTTTTGAGGCTGAAGGCAGCAGGAAAGCCTGCAGCCCCCAGGTGTGTGGGGCTACGCAAGCGGTTCCCAAAGAGCTTTAGAACAAGGAACAGTTTTCCCTGCTGGCTCTTTGGGCGTGGGACCAACCTCCAGACAAATGGCCATTTTTGTGCCTGGCGCGGCGCCAAGTGGGAAAGGGTGGTTTTGAGGCTGAAGACAGCAGGAAAGCCTGCAGCCCCCAGGTGTGTGGGGCTACGCAAGCGGTTCCCAAAGAGCTTTAGAAGAAGGCATAGTTTTCCCTGCTGGCTCTTTGGGCGTGGGACCAATCTAAAGACATATGGCCATTTATGTGCCTGGGGCGGCGCCAAGTGGGAAAGGGTGGTTTTGAGTCTGAAGGCAGCAGGAAAGCCTGCAGCCCGCAGGTGTGTGGGGCTACGCAAGCGGTTCCCAAAGAGCTTTAGAAGAAGGCATAGTTTTCCCTGCTGGCTCTTTGGGCGTGGGACCAATCTAAAGACATATGGCCATTGTTGTGCCTGGCGCGGCGCCAAGTGGGAAAGGGTGGTTTTGAGGCTGAAGGCAGCAGGAAAGCCTGCAGCCCCCAGGTGTGCGGGGCTACGCAAGCGGTTCCCAAAGAGCTTTAGAAGAAGGCATAGTTTTCCCTGCTGGCTCTTTGGGCGTGGGACCAATCTCCAGCCATATGGCCATTTTTGTGCCTGGCGCGGCGCCAAGTGGGAAAGGGTGGTTTTGAGGCTGAAGGCAGCAGGAAAGCCTGCAGCCCCCAGGTCTGGGAGCTATGCAAGCGGTTCCCAAAGAGCTTTAGAAGAAGGCATAGTTTTCCCTGCTGGCTCTTTGGGCGTGGGACCAATCTCCAGACATATGGCCATTTTTGTGCCTGGCGCGGCGCCAAGTGGGAAAGGGTGGTTTTGAGCTTGAAGGCAGCAGGAAAGCCTGCAGCCCCCAGGTGTGTGGGGCTACGCAAGCGGATCCCAAAGAGCTTTAGAAGAAGGCACAGTTTTCCCTGCTGGCTCTTTGGGCGTGGGACCAATCTCCAGCCATATGGCCATTTTTGTGCCTGGCGCGGCGCCAAGTGGGAAAGGGTGGTTTTGAGGCTGAAGGCAGCAGGAAAGCCTGCAGCCCCCAGGTGTGTGGGGCTACGCAAGCGGTTCCCAAAGAGCTTTAGAAGAAGGCATAATTTTCCCTGCTGGCTCTTTGGGCGTGGGACCAATCTCCAGACATATGGCCATTGTTGTGCCTGGCGCGGTGCCAAGTGGGAAAGGGTGGTTTTGAGGCTGAAGGCAGCAGGAAAGCCTGCAGCCCCCAGGTGTGTGGGGCTACGCAAGCGGTTCCCAAAGAGCTTTAGAAGAAGGCATAGTTTTCCCTGCTGGCTCTTTGGGCGTGGGACCAATCTCCAGACATATGGCCATTTTTATGCCTGGCGCGGCGCCAAGTGGGAAAGGGTGGTTTTGAGGCTGAAGGCAGCAGGAAAGCCTGCAGCCCCCAGGTGTGTGGGGCTACGCAAGCGGTTCCCAAAGAGCTTTAGAAGAAGGCATAATTTTCCCTGCTGGCTCTTTGGGCATGGGACCCATCTCCAGACATATGGCCATTTTTGTGCCTGGCGTGGAGCCAAGTGGGAAAGGGTGGTTTTGAGGCTGAAGGCAGCAGGAAAGCCTGCAGCCCCCAGGTGTGTGGGGCTACGCAAGCGGTTCCCAAAGAGCTTTAGAAGAAGGCACAGTTTTCCCTGCTGGCTCTTTGGGCGTGGGACCAATCTCCAGACATATGGCCATTTTTGTGCCTGGCGCGGCGCCAAGTGGGAAAGGGTGGTTTTGAGGCTGAAGGCAGCAGGAAAGCCTGCAGCCCCCAGGTGTGTGGGGCTACGCAAGCGGTTCCCAAAGAGCTTTAGAACAAGGCACAGTTTTCCCTGCTGGCTCTTTGGGCGTGGGACCAACCTCCAGCCATATGGCCATTTTTGTGCCTGGCGCGGCGCCAAGTGCGAAAGGGTGGTTTTGAGGCTGAAGGCAGCAGGAAAGCCTGCAGCCCCCAGGTGTGCGGGGCTACGCAAGCGGTTCCCAAAGAGCTTTAGAAGAAGGCATAGTTTTCCCTGCTGGCTCTTTGGGCGTGGGACCAATCTCCAGCCATATGGCCATTTTTGTGCCTGGCGCGGCGCCAAGTGGGAAAGGGTGGTTTTGAGGCTGAAGGCAGCAGGAAAGCCTGCAGCCCCCAGGTCTGGGAGCTATGCAAGCGGTTCCCAAAGAGCTTTAGAAGAAGGCATAGTTTTCCCTGCTGGCTCTTTGGGCGTGGGACCAATCTCCAGACATATGGCCATTTTTGTGCCTGGCGCGGCGCCAAGTGGGAAAGGGTGGTTTTGAGCTTGAAGGCAGCAGGAAAGCCTGCAGCCCCCAGGTGTGTGGGGCTACGCAAGCGGATCCCAAAGAGCTTTAGAAGAAGGCACAGTTTTCCCTGCTGGCTCTTTGGGCGTGGGACCAATCTCCAGCCATATGGCCATTGTTGTGCCTGGCGCGGCGCCAAGTGGGAAAGGGTGGTTTTGAGGCTGAAGGCAGCAGGAAAGCCTGCAGCCCCCAGGTGTGTGGGGCTACGCAAGCGGTTCCCAAAGAGCTTTAGAAGAAGGCATAATTTTCCCTGCTGGCTCTTTGGGCGTGGGACCAATCTCCAGACATATGGCCATTGTTGTGCCTGGCGCGGTGCCAAGTGGGAAAGGGTGGTTTTGAGGCTGAAGGCAGCAGGAAAGCCTGCAGCCCCCAGGTGTGTGGGGCTACGCAAGCGGTTCCCAAAGAGCTTTAGAAGAAGGCATAGTTTTCCCTGCTGGCTCTTTGGGCGTGGGACCAATCTCCAGACATATGGCCATTGTTATGCCTGGCGCGGCGCCAAGTGGGAAAGGGTGGTTTTGAGGCTGAAGGCAGCAGGAAAGCCTGCAGCCCCCAGGTGTGTGGGGCTACGCAAGCGGTTCCCAAAGAGCTTTAGAAGAAGGCATAATTTTCCCTGCTGGCTCTTTGGGCATGGGACCCATCTCCAGACATATGGCCATTTTTGTGCCTGGCGTGGAGCCAAGTGGGAAAGGGTGGTTTTGAGGCTGAAGGCAGCAGGAAAGCCTGCAGCCCCCAGGTGTGTGGGGCTACGCAAGCGGTTCCCAAAGAGCTTTAGAAGAAGGCACAGTTTTCCCTGCTGGCTCTTTGGGCGTGGGACCAATCTCCAGACATATGGCCATTTTTGTGCCTGGCGCGGCGCCAAGTGGGAAAGGGTGGTTTTGAGGCTGAAGGCAGCAGGAAAGCCTGCAGCCCCCAGGTGTGTGGGGCTACGCAAGCGGTTCCCAAAGAGCTTTAGAACAAGGCACAGTTTTCCCTGCTGGCTCTTTGGGCGTGGGACCAACCTCCAGCCATATGGCCATTTTTGTGCCTGGCGCGGCGCCAAGTGCGAAAGGGTGGTTTTGAGGCTGAAGGCAGCAGGAAAGCCTGCAGCCCCCAGGTGTGTGGGGCTATGCAAGCGGTTCCCAAAGAGCTTTAGAAGAAGGCATAATTTTCCCTGCTGGCTCTTTGGGCGTGGGACCAAACTCCAGACATATGGCCATTTTTGTGCCTGGCGTGGCGCCAAGTTGGAAAGGGTGGTTTTGAGGCTGAAGGCAGCAGGAAAGCCTGCAGCCCCCAGGTGTGTGGGGCTACGCAAGCGGTTCCCAAAGATCTTTAGAAGAAGGCACAGTTTTCCCTGCTGGCTCTTTGGGCGTGGGACCAATCTCCAGACATATGGCCATTTTTGTGCCTGGCGCGGCGCCAAGTGGGAAAGGGTGGTTTTGAGGCTGAAGGCAGCAGGAAAGCCTGCAGCCCCCAGGTCTGGGAGCTATGCAAGCGGTTCCCAAAGAGCTTTAGAAGAAGGCACAGTTTTCCCTGCTGGCTCTTTGGGTGTGGGACCAATCTAAAGACATATGGCCATTTTTGTGCCTGGCGCGGTGCCAAGTGGGAAAGGGTGGTTTTGAGGCTGAAGGCAGCAGGAAAGCCTGCAGCCCCCAGGTCTGGGAGCTATGCAAGCGGTTCCCAAAGAGCTTTAGAAGAAGGCATAGTTTTCCCTGCTGGCTCTTTGGGCGTGGGACCAATCTCCAGACATATGGCCATTTTTGTGTCTGGCGCGGCGCCAAGTGGGAAAGGGTGGTTTTGAGCTTGAAGGCAGCAGGAAAGCCTGCAGCCCCCAGGTGTGTGGGGCTACGCAAGCGGATCCCAAAGAGCTTTAGAAGAAGGCACAGTTTTCCCTGCTGGCTCTTTGGGCGTGGGACCAATCTCCAGCCATATGGCCATTTTTGTGCCTGGCGCGGCGCCAAGTGGGAAAGGGTGGTTTTGAGGCTGAAGGCAGCAGGAAAGCCTGCAGCCCCCAGGTGTGTGGGGCTACGCAAGCGGTTCCCAAAGAGCTTTAGAACAAGGCATAATTTTCCCTGCTGGCTCTTTGGGCGTGGGAGCCATCTCCAGACATATGGCCATTGTTGTGCCTGGCGCGGTGCCAAGTGGGAAAGGGTGGTTTTGAGGCTGAAGGCAGCAGGAAAGCCTGCAGCCCCCAGGTGTGTGGGGCTACGCAAGCGGTTCCCAAAGAGCTTTAGAACAAGGCATAATTTTCCCTGCTGGCTCTTTGGGCGTGGGACCAATCTCCAGACATATGGCCATTGTTGTGCCTGGCGCGGTGCCAAGTGGGAAAGGGTGGTTTTGAGGCTGAAGGCAGCAGGAAAGCCTGCAGCCCCCAGGTGTGTGGGGCTACGCAAGCGGTTCCCAAAGAGCTTTAGAAGAAGGCATAGTTTTCCCTGCTGGCTCTTTGGGCGTGGGACCAATCTCCAGACATATGGCCATTTTTATGCCTGGCGCGGCGCCAAGTGGGAAAGGGTGGTTTTGAGGCTGAAGGCAGCAGGAAAGCCTGCAGCCCCCAGGTGTGTGGGGCTACGCAAGCGGTTCCCAAAGAGCTTTAGAAGAAGGCATAATTTTCCCTGCTGGCTCTTTGGGCATGGGACCCATCTCCAGACATATGGCCATTTTTGTGCCTGGCGTGGAGCCAAGTGGGAAAGGGTGGTTTTGAGGCTGAAGGCAGCAGGAAAGCCTGCAGCCCCCAGGTGTGTGGGGCTACGCAAGCGGTTCCCAAAGAGCTTTAGAAGAAGGCACAGTTTTCCCTGCTGGCTCTTTGGGCGTGGGACCAATCTCCAGACATATGGCCATTTTTGTGCCTGGCGCGGCGCCAAGTGGGAAAGGGTGGTTTTGAGGCTGAAGGCAGCAGGAAAGCCTGCAGCCCCCAGGTGTGTGGGGCTACGCAAGCGGTTCCCAAAGAGCTTTAGAACAAGGCACAGTTTTCCCTGCTGGCTCTTTGGGCGTGGGACCAACCTCCAGCCATATGGCCATTTTTGTGCCTGGCGCGGCGCCAAGTGCGAAAGGGTGGTTTTGAGGCTGAAGGCAGCAGGAAAGCCTGCAGCCCCCAGGTGTGTGGGGCTATGCAAGCGGTTCCCAAAGAGCTTTAGAAGAAGGCATAATTTTCCCTGCTGGCTCTTTGGGCGTGGGACCAAACTCCAGACATATGGCCATTTTTGTGCCTGGCGTGGCGCCAAGTGGGAAAGGGTGGTTTTGAGGCTGAAGGCAGCAGGAAAGCCTGCAGCCCCCAGGTGTGCGGGGCTACGCAAGCGGTTCCCAAAGATCTTTAGAAGAAGGCACAGTTTTCCCTGCTGGCTCTTTGGGCGTGGGACCAATCTCCAGACATATGGCCATTTTTGTGCCTGGCATGGCGCCAAGTGGGAAAGGGTGGTTTTGAGGCTGAAGGCAGCAGGAAAGCCTGCAGCCCCCAGGTCTGGGAGCTATGCAAGCGGTTCCCAAAGAGCTTTAGAAGAAGGCACAGTTTTCCCTGCTGGCTCTTTGGGTGTGGGACCAATCTAAAGACATATGGCCATTTTTGTGCCTGGCGCGGCGCCAAGTGGGAAAGGGTGGTTTTGAGGCTGAAGGCAGCAGGAAAGCCTGCAGCCCCCAGGTCTGGGAGCTATGCAAGCGGTTCCCAAAGAGCTTTAGAAGAAGGCATAGTTTTCCCTGCTGGCTCTTTGGGCGTGGGACCAATCTCCAGACATATGGCCATTTTTATGCCTGGCGCGGCGCCAAGTGGGAAAGGGTGGTTTTGAGCTTGAAGGCAGCAGGAAAGCCTGCAGCCCCCAGGTGTGTGGGGCTAGGCAAGCGGTTCCCAAAGAGCTTTAGAAGAAGGCATAGTTTTCCCTGCTGGCTCTTTGGGCGTGGGACCAATCTCCAGACATATGGCCATTTTTATGCCTGGCGCGGCGCCAAGTGGGAAAGGGTGGTTTTGAGGCTGAAGGCAGCAGGAAAGCCTGCAGCCCCCAGGTCTGTGGGGCTACGCAAGCGGTTCCCAAAGAGCTTTAGAAGAAGGCATAATTTTCCCTGCTGGCTCTTTGGGCATGGGACCCATCTCCAGACATATGGCCATTTTTGTGCCTGGCGTGGAGCCAAGTGGGAAAGGGTGGTTTTGAGGCTGAAGGCAGCAGGAAAGCCTGCAGCCCCCAGGTGTGTGGGGCTACGCAAGCGGTTCCCAAAGAGCTTTAGAAGAAGGCACAGTTTTCCCTGCTGGCTCTTTGGGCGTGGGACCAATCTCCAGACATATGGCCATTTTTGTGCCTGGCGCGGCGCCAAGTGGGAAAGGGTGGTTTTGAGGCTGAAGGCAGCAGGAAAGCCTGCAGCCCCCAGGTGTGTGGGGCTACGCAAGCGGTTCCCAAAGAGCTTTAGAACAAGGCACAGTTTTCCCTGCTGGCTCTTTGGGCGTGGGACCAACCTCCAGCCATATGGCCATTTTTGTGCCTGGCGCAGCGCCAAGTGCGAAAGGGTGGTTTTGAGGCTGAAGGCAGCAGGAAAGCCTGCAGCCCCCAGGTGTGTGGGGCTATGCAAGCGGTTCCCAAAGAGCTTTAGAAGAAGGCATAATTTTCCCTGCTGGCTCTTTGGGCGTGGGACCAAACTCCAGACATATGGCCATTTTTGTGCCTGGCGTGGCGCCAAGTGGGAAAGGGTGGTTTTGAGGCTGAAGGCAGCAGGAAAGCCTGCAGCCCCCAGGTGTGCGGGGCTACGCAAGCGGTTCCCAAAGATCTTTAGAAGAAGGCACAGTTTTCCCTGCTGGCTCTTTGGGCGTGGGACCAATCTCCAGACATATGGCCATTTTTGTGCCTGGCGCGGCGCCAAGTGGGAAAGGGTGGTTTTGAGGCTGAAGGCAGCAGGAAAGCCTGCAGCCCCCAGGTCTGGGAGCTATGCAAGCGGTTCCCAAAGAGCTTTAGAAGAAGGCACAGTTTTCCCTGCTGGCTCTTTGGGTGTGGGACCAATCTAAAGACATATGGCCATTTTTGTGCCTGGCGCGGCGCCAAGTGGGAAAGGGTGGTTTTGAGGCTGAAGGCAGCAGGAAAGCCTGCAGCCCCCAGGTGTGTGGGGCTACGCAAGCGGTTCCCAAAGAGCTTTAGAAGAAGGCATAGTTTTCCCTGCTGGCTCTTTGGGCGTGGGAGCCATCTCCAGACATATGGCCATTTTTGTGCCTGGCGCGGCGCCAAGTGGGAAAGGGTGGTTTTGAGGCTGAAGGCAGCAGGAAAGCCTGCAGCCCCCAGGTGTGTGGGGCTACGCTAGCGGTTCCCAAAGATCTTTAGAAGAAGGCACAGTTTTCCCTGCTGGCTCTTTGGGCGTGGGACCAATCTCCAGACATATGGCCATTTTTGTGCCTGGCGCGGCGCCAAGTGGGAAAGGGTGGTTTTGAGGCTGAAGGCAGCAGGAAAGCCTGCAGCCCCCAGGTCTGGGAGCTATGCAAGCGGTTCCCAAAGATCTTTAGAAGAAGGCACAGTTTTCCCTGCTGGCTCTTTGGGCATGGGACCAATCTCCAGACATATGGCCATTTTTGTGCCTGGCGTGGAGCCAAGTGGGAAAGGGTGGTTTTGAGGCTGAAGGCAGCAGGAAAGCCTGCAGCCCCCAGGTGTGTGGGGCTACGCAAGCGGTTCCCAAAGAGCTTTAGAAGAAGGCACAGTTTTCCCTGCTGGCTCTTTGGGCGTGGGACCAATCTCCAGACATATGGCCATTTTTGTGCCTGGGGCGGCGCCAAGTGGGAAAGGGTGGTTTTGAGGCTGAAGGCAGCAGGAAAGCCTGCAGCCCCCAGGTGTGTGGGGCTACGCAAGCGGTTCCCAAAGAGCTTTAGAACAAGGCACAGTTTTCCCTGCTGGCTCTTTGGGCGTGGGACCAACCTCCAGCCATATGGCCATTTTTGTGCCTGGCGCGGCGCCAAGTGGGAAAGGGTGGTTTTGAGGCTGAAGGCAGCAGGAAAGCCTGCAGCCCCCAGGTGTGTGGGGCTATGCAAGCGGTTCCCAAAGAGCTTTAGAAGAAGGCTTAATTTTCCCTGCTGGCTCTTTGGGCGTGGGACCAAACTCCAGACATATGGCCATTTTTGTGCCTGGCGCGGCGCCAAGTGGGAAAGGGTGGTTTTGAGGCTGAAGGCAGCAGGAAAGCCTGCAGCCCCCAGGTGTGCGGGGCTACGCAAGCGGTTCCCAAAGATCTTTAGAAGAAGGCACAGTTTTCCCTGCTGGCTCTTTGGGCGTGGGACCAATCTCCAGACATATGGCCATTTTTGTGCCTGGCGCGGCGCCAAGTGGGAAAGGGTGGTTTTGAGGCTGAAGGCAGCAGGAAAGCCTGCAGCCCCCAGGTCTGGGAGCTATGCAAGCGGTTCCCAAAGAGCTTTAGAAGAAGGCACAGTTTTCCCTGCTGGCTCTTTCGGTGTGGGACCAATCTCCAGACATATGGCCATTTTTGTGCCTGGCGCGGCGCCAAGTGGGAAAGGGTGGTTTTGAGGCTGAAGGCAGCAGGAAAGCCTGCAGCCCCCAGGTGTGTGGGGCTACGCAAGCGGTTCCCAAAGAGCTTTAGAACAAGGCATAGTTTTCCCTGCTGGCTCTTTGGGCGTGGGAGCCATCTCCAGACATATGGCCATTTTTGTGCCTGGCGCGGCGCCAAGTGGGAAAGGGTGGTTTTGAGGCTGAAGGCAGCAGGAAAGCCTGCAGCCCCCAGGTGTGTGGGGCTACGCTAGCGGTTCCCAAAGATCTTTAGAAGAAGGCACAGTTTTCCCTGCTGGCTCTTTGGGCGTGGGACCAATCTCCAGACATATGGCCATTTTTGTGCCTGGCGCGGCGCCAAGTGGGAAAGGGTGGTTTTGAGGCTGAAGGCAGCAGGAAAGCCTGCAGCCCCCAGGTCTGGGAGCTATGCAAGCGGTTCCCAAAGATCTTTAGAAGAAGGCATAGTTTTCCCTGCTGGCTCTTTGGGCGTGGGACCAAACTCCAGCCATATGGCCATTTTTGTGCCTGGGGCGGCGCCAAGTGGGAAAGGGTGGTTTTGAGGCTGAAGGCAGCAGGAAAGCCTGCAGCCCCCAGGTCTGTGGGGCTAGGCAAGCGGTTCCCAAAGAGCTTTAGAAGAAGGCATAGTTTTCCCTGCTGGCTCTTTGGGCGTGGGACCAATCTCCAGACATATGGCCATTGTTGTGCCTGGCGCGGCGCCAAGTGGGAAAGGGTGGTTTTGAGGCTGAAGGCAGCAGGAAAGCCTGCAGCCCCCAGGTGTATGGGGCTAGGCAAGCGGTTCCCAAAGAGCTTTAGAAAAAGGCATAGTTTTCCCTGCTGGCTCTTTGGGCGTGGGACCAAACTCCAGACATATGGCCATTTTTGTCCCTGGCGCGGCGCCAAGTGGGAAAGGGTGGATTTGAGGCTGAAGGCAGCAGGAAAGCCTGCAGCCCCCAGGTGTGTGGGGCTACGCAAGCGGTTCCCAAAGAGCTTTAGAACAAGCCACAGTTTTCCCTGCTGGCTCTTTGGGCGTGGGACCAATCTCCAGCCATATGGCCATTGTTGTGCCTGGCGCGGTGCCAAGTGGGAAAGGGTGGTTTTGAGGCTGAAGGCAGCAGGAAAGCCTGCAGCCCCCAGGTGTGTGGGGCTATGCAAGCGGTTCCCAAAGAGCTTTAGAAGAAGGCTTAATTTTCCCTGCTGGCTCTTTGGGCGTGGGACCAAACTCCAGACATATGGCCATTTTTGTGCCTGGCGCGGCGCCAAGTGGGAAAGGGTGGTTTTGAGGCTGAAGGCAGCAGGAAAGCCTGCAGCCCCCAGGTGTGCGGGGCTACGCAAGCGGTTCCCAAAGATCTTTAGAAGAAGGCACAGTTTTCCCTGCTGGCTCTTTGGGCGTGGGACCAATCTCCAGACATATGGCCATTTTTGTGCCTGGCGCGGCGCCAAGTGGGAAAGGGTGGTTTTGAGGCTGAAGGCAGCAGGAAAGCCTGCAGCCCCCAGGTCTGGGAGCTATGCAAGCGGTTCCCAAAGAGCTTTAGAAGAAGGCACAGTTTTCCCTGCTGGCTCTTTCGGTGTGGGACCAATCTCCAGACATATGGCCATTTTTGTGCCTGGCGCGGCGCCAAGTGGGAAAGGGTGGTTTTGAGGCTGAAGGCAGCAGGAAAGCCTGCAGCCCCCAGGTGTGTGGGGCTACGCAAGCGGTTCCCAAAGAGCTTTAGAACAAGGCATAGTTTTCCCTGCTGGCTCTTTGGGCGTGGGAGCCATCTCCAGACATATGGCCATTTTTGTGCCTGGCGCGGCGCCAAGTGGGAAAGGGTGGTTTTGAGGCTGAAGGCAGCAGGAAAGCCTGCAGCCCCCAGGTGTGTGGGGCTACGCTAGCGGTTCCCAAAGATCTTTAGAAGAAGGCACAGTTTTCCCTGCTGGCTCTTTGGGCGTGGGACCAATCTCCAGACATATGGCCATTTTTGTGCCTGGCGCGGCGCCAAGTGGGAAAGGGTGGTTTTGAGGCTGAAGGCAGCAGGAAAGCCTGCAGCCCCCAGGTCTGGGAGCTATGCAAGCGGTTCCCAAAGATCTTTAGAAGAAGGCATAGTTTTCCCTGCTGGCTCTTTGGGCGTGGGACCAAACTCCAGCCATATGGCCATTTTTGTGCCTGGGGCGGCGCCAAGTGGGAAAGGGTGGTTTTGAGGCTGAAGGCAGCAGGAAAGCCTGCAGCCCCCAGGTCTGTGGGGCTAGGCAAGCGGTTCCCAAAGAGCTTTAGAAGAAGGCATAGTTTTCCCTGCTGGCTCTTTGGGCGTGGGACCAATCTCCAGACATATGGCCATTGTTGTGCCTGGCGCGGCGCCAAGTGGGAAAGGGTGGTTTTGAGGCTGAAGGCAGCAGGAAAGCCTGCAGCCCCCAGGTGTATGGGGCTAGGCAAGCGGTTCCCAAAGAGCTTTAGAAAAAGGCATAGTTTTCCCTGCTGGCTCTTTGGGCGTGGGACCAAACTCCAGACATATGGCCATTTTTGTCCCTGGCGCGGCGCCAAGTGGGAAAGGGTGGATTTGAGGCTGAAGGCAGCAGGAAAGCCTGCAGCCCCCAGGTGTGTGGGGCTACGCAAGCGGTTCCCAAAGAGCTTTAGAACAAGCCACAGTTTTCCCTGCTGGCTCTTTGGGCGTGGGACCAATCTCCAGCCATATGGCCATTGTTGTGCCTGGCGCGGTGCCAAGTGGGAAAGGGTGGTTTTGAGGCTGAAGGCAGCAGGAAAGCCTGCAGCCCCCAGGTGTGTGGGGCTACGCAAGCGGTTCCCAAAGAGCTTTAGAAGAAGGCATAGTTTTCCCTGCTGGCTCTTTGGGCGTGGGACCAATCTCCAGACATATGGCCATTTTTATGCCTGGCGCGGCGCCAAGTGGGAAAGGGTGGTTTTGAGGCTGAAGGCAGCAGGAAAGCCTGCAGCCCCCAGGTGTGTGGGGCTACGCAAGCGGTTCCCAAAGAGCTTTAGAAGAAGGCATAATTTTCCCTGCTGGCTCTTTGGGCATGGGACCCATCTCCAGACATATGGCCATTTTTGTGCCTGGCGTGGAGCCAAGTGGGAAAGGGTGGTTTTGAGGCTGAAGGCAGCAGGAAAGCCTGCAGCCCCCAGGTCCGTGGGGCTACGCAAGCGGTTCCCAAAGAGCTTTAGAAGAAGGCATAGTTTTCCCTGCTGGCTCTTTGGGCGTGGGACCAATCTCCAGACATATGGCCATTTTTGTGCCTGGCGCGGCGCCAAGTGGGAAAGGGTGGTTTTGAGGCTGAAGGCAGCAGGAAAGCCTGCAGCCCCCAGGTGTGTGGGGCTACGCAAGCGGTTCCCAAAGAGCTTTAGAACAAGGCATAGTTTTCCCTGCTGGCTCTTTGGGCGTGGGACCAACCTCCAGCCATATGGCCATTTTTGTGCCTGGGGCGGCGCCAAGTGGGAAAGGGTGGTTTTGAGGCTGAAGGCAGCAGGAAAGCCTGCAGCCCCCAGGTGTGTGGGGCTATGCAAGCGGTTCCCAAAGAGCTTTAGAAGAAGGCATAGTTTTCCCTGCTGGCTCTTTGGGCGTGGGACCAAACTCCAGACATATGGCCATTTTTGTGCCTGGCGTGGCGCCAAGTGGGAAAGGGTGGTTTTGAGGCTGAAGGCAGCAGGAAAGCCTGCAGCCCCCAGGTGTGCGGGGCTACGCAAGCGGTTCCCAAAGATCTTTATAAGAAGGCACAGTTTTCCCTGCTGGCTCTTTGGGCGTGGGACCAATCTCCAGACATATGGCCGTTTTTGTGCCTGGCGCGGCGCCAAGTGGGAAAGGGTGGTTTTGAGGCTGAAGGCAGCAGGAAAGCCTGCAGCCCCCAGGTCTGGGAGCTATGCAAGCGGGTCCCAAAGAGCTTTAGAACAAGGCACAGTTTTCCCTGCTGGCTCTTTGGGTGTGGGACCAATCTAAAGACATATGGCCATTTTTGTGCCTGGCGTGGCGCAAAGTGGGAAAGGGTGGTTTTGAGGCTGAAGGCAGCAGGAAAGCCTGCAGCCCCCAGGTGTGTGGGGCTACGCAAGCGGTTCCCAAAGAGCTTTAGAAGAAGGCATAGTTTTCCCTGCTGGCTCTTTGGGCGTGGGACCAATCTCCAGACATATGGCCATTTTTGTGCCTGGCGCGGCGCCAAGTGGGAAAGGGTGGTTTTGAGGCTGAAGGCAGCAGGAAAGCCTGCAGCCCCCAGGTGTGTGGGGCTAGGCAAGCGGTTCCCAAAGAGCTTTAGAAGAAGGCACAGTTTTCCCTGCTGGCTCTTTGGGCGTGGGACCAATCTCCAGCCATATGGCCATTTTTGTGCCTGGCGCGGCGCCAAGTGGGAAAGGGTGGTTTTGAGGCTGAAGGCAGCAGGAAAGCCTGCAGCCCCCAGGTCTGTGGGGCTACGCAAGCGGTTCCCAAAGAGCTTTAGAAGAAGGCATAGTTTTCCCTGCTGGCTCTTTGGGCGTGGGACCAATCTCCAGACATATGGCCATTGTTGTGCCTGGCGCGGTGCCAAGTGGGAAAGGGTGGTTTTGAGGCTGAAGGCAGCAGGAAAGCCTGCAGCCCCCAGGTGTGTGGGGCTACGCAAGCGGTTCCCAAAGAGCTTTAGAACAAGGCATAGTTTTCCCTGCTGGCTCTTTGGGCGTGGGACCAATCTCCAGACATATGGCCATTTTTATGCCTGGCGCGGCGCCAAGTGGGAAAGGGTGGTTTTGAGGCTGAAGGCAGCAGGAAAGCCTGCAGCCCCCAGGTGTGTGGGGCTACGCAAGCGGTTCCCAAAGAGCTTTAGAAGAAGGCATAATTTTCCCTGCTGGCTCTTTGGGCATGGGACCCATCTCCAGACATATGGCCATTTTTGTGCCTGGCGCGGAGCCAAGTTGGAAAGGGTGGTTTTGAGGCTGAAGGCAGCAGGAAAGCCTGCAGCCCCCAGGTCTGTGGGGCTACGCAAGCTGTTCCCAAAGAGCTTTAGAAGAAGGCATAGTTTTCCCTGCTGGCTCTTTGGGCGTGGGACCAATCTCCAGACATATGGCCATTTTTGTGCCTGGCGCGGCGCCAAGTGGGAAAGGATGGTTTTGAGGCTGAAGGCAGCAGGAAAGCCTGCAGCCCCCAGGTGTGTGGGGCTACGCAAGCGGTTCCCAAAGAGCTTTAGAAGAAGGCACAGTTTTCCCTGCTGGCTCTTTGGGCGTGGGACCAACCTCCAGCCATATGGCCATTTTTGTGCCTGGCGCGGCGCCAAGTGGGAAAGGGTGGTTTTGAGGCTGAAGGCAGCAGGAAAGCCTGCAGCCCCCAGGTGTGTGGGGCTACGCAAGCGGTTCCCAAAGAGCTTTAGAAGAAGGCATAGTTTTCCCTGCTGGCTCTTTGGGCGTGGGAGCCATCTCCAGACATATGGCCATTTTTGTGCCTGGCGCGGCGCCAAGTGGGAAAGGGTGGTTTTGAGGCTGAAGGCAGCAGGAAAGCCTGCAGCCCCCAGGTGTGTGGGGCTACGCTAGCGGTTCCCAAAGATCTTTAGAAGAAGGCACAGTTTTCCCTGCTGGCTCTTTGGGCGTGGGACCAATCTCCAGACATATGGCCATTTTTGTGCCTGGCGCGGCGCCAAGTGGGAAAGGGTGGTTTTGAGGCTGAAGGCAGCAGGAAAGCCTGCAGCCCCCAGGTCTGGGAGCTATGCAAGCGGTTCCCAAAGATCTTTAGAAGAAGGCACAGTTTTCCCTGCTGGCTCTTTGGGCATGGGACCAATCTCCAGACATATGGCCATTTTTGTGCCTGGCGTGGAGCCAAGTGGGAAAGGGTGGTTTTGAGGCTGAAGGCAGCAGGAAAGCCTGCAGCCCCCAGGTGTGTGGGGCTACGCAAGCGGTTCCCAAAGAGCTTTAGAAGAAGGCACAGTTTTCCCTGCTGGCTCTTTGGGCGTGGGACCAATCTCCAGACATATGGCCATTTTTGTGCCTGGGGCGGCGCCAAGTGGGAAAGGGTGGTTTTGAGGCTGAAGGCAGCAGGAAAGCCTGCAGCCCCCAGGTGTGTGGGGCTACGCAAGCGGTTCCCAAAGAGCTTTAGAACAAGGCACAGTTTTCCCTGCTGGCTCTTTGGGCGTGGGACCAACCTCCAGCCATATGGCCATTTTTGTGCCTGGCGCGGCGCCAAGTGGGAAAGGGTGGTTTTGAGGCTGAAGGCAGCAGGAAAGCCTGCAGCCCCCAGGTCTGGGAGCTATGCAAGCGGGTCCCAAAGAGCTTTAGAACAAGGCACAGTTTTCCCTGCTGGCTCTTTGGGTGTGGGACCAATCTAAAGACATATGGCCATTTTTGTGCCTGGCGTGGCGCAAAGTGGGAAAGGGTGGTTTTGAGGCTGAAGGCAGCAGGAAAGCCTGCAGCCCCCAGGTGTGTGGGGCTACGCAAGCGGTTCCCAAAGAGCTTTAGAAGAAGGCATAGTTTTCCCTGCTGGCTCTTTGGGCGTGGGACCAATCTCCAGACATATGGCCATTTTTGTGCCTGGCGCGGCGCCAAGTGGGAAAGGGTGGTTTTGAGGCTGAAGGCAGCAGGAAAGCCTGCAGCCCCCAGGTGTGTGGGGCTAGGCAAGCGGTTCCCAAAGAGCTTTAGAAGAAGGCACAGTTTTCCCTGCTGGCTCTTTGGGCGTGGGACCAATCTCCAGCCATATGGCCATTTTTGTGCCTGGCGCGGCGCCAAGTGGGAAAGGGTGGTTTTGAGGCTGAAGGCAGCAGGAAAGCCTGCAGCCCCCAGGTGTGTGGGGCTACGCAAGCGGTTCCCAAAGAGCTTTAGAAGAAGGCATAGTTTTCCCTGCTGGCTCTTTGGGCGTGGGACCAATCTCCAGACATATGGCCATTGTTGTGCCTGGCGCGGTGCCAAGTGGGAAAGGGTGGTTTTGAGGCTGAAGGCAGCAGGAAAGCCTGCAGCCCCCAGGTGTGTGGGGCTACGCAAGCGGTTCCCAAAGAGCTTTAGAACAAGGCATAGTTTTCCCTGCTGGCTCTTTGGGCGTGGGACCAATCTCCAGACATATGGCCATTTTTATGCCTGGCGCGGCGCCAAGTGGGAAAGGGTGGTTTTGAGGCTGAAGGCAGCAGGAAAGCCTGCAGCCCCCAGGTGTGTGGGGCTACGCAAGCGGTTCCCAAAGAGCTTTAGAAGAAGGCATAATTTTCCCTGCTGGCTCTTTGGGCATGGGACCCATCTCCAGACATATGGCCATTTTTGTGCCTGGCGTGGAGCCAAGTTGGAAAGGGTGGTTTTGAGGCTGAAGGCAGCAGGAAAGCCTGCAGCCCCCAGGTCTGTGGGGCTACGCAAGCTGTTCCCAAAGAGCTTTAGAAGAAGGCATAGTTTTCCCTGCTGGCTCTTTGGGCGTGGGACCAATCTCCAGACATATGGCCATTTTTGTGCCTGGCGCGGCGCCAAGTGGGAAAGGGTGGTTTTGAGGCTGAAGGCAGCAGGAAAGCCTGCAGCCCCCAGGTGTGTGGGGCTAGGCAAGCGGTTCCCAAAGAGCTTTAGAAGAAGGCACAGTTTTCCCTGCTGGCTCTTTGGGCGTGGGACCAACCTCCAGCCATATGGCCATTTTTGTGCCTAGCGCGGCGCCAAGTGGGAAAGGGTGGTTTTGAGGCTGAAGGCAGCAGGAAAGCCTGCAGCCCCCAGGTGTGTGGGGCTACGCAAGCGGTTCCCAAAGAGCTTTAGAAGAAGGCATAGTTTTCCCTGCTGGCTCTTTGGGCGTGGGAGCCATCTCCAGACATATGGCCATTTTTGTGCCTGGCGCGGCGCCAAGTGGGAAAGGGTGGTTTTGAGGCTGAAGGCAGCAGGAAAGCCTGCAGCCCCCAGGTGTGTGGGGCTACGCTAGCGGTTCCCAAAGATCTTTAGAAGAAGGCACAGTTTTCCCTGCTGGCTCTTTGGGCGTGGGACCAATCTCCAGACATATGGCCATTTTTGTGCCTGGCGCGGCGCCAAGTGGGAAAGGGTGGTTTTGAGGCTGAAGGCAGCAGGAAAGCCTGCAGCCCCCAGGTCTGGGAGCTATGCAAGCGGTTCCCAAAGATCTTTAGAAGAAGGCACAGTTTTCCCTGCTGGCTCTTTGGGCATGGGACCAATCTCCAGACATATGGCCATTTTTGTGCCTGGCGTGGAGCCAAGTGGGAAAGGGTGGTTTTGAGGCTGAAGGCAGCAGGAAAGCCTGCAGCCCCCAGGTGTGTGGGGCTACGCAAGCGGTTCCCAAAGAGCTTTAGAAGAAGGCACAGTTTTCCCTGCTGGCTCTTTGGGCGTGGGACCAATCTCCAGACATATGGCCATTTTTGTGCCTGGGGCGGCGCCAAGTGGGAAAGGGTGGTTTTGAGGCTGAAGGCAGCAGGAAAGCCTGCAGCCCCCAGGTGTGTGGGGCTACGCAAGCGGTTCCCAAAGAGCTTTAGAACAAGGCACAGTTTTCCCTGCTGGCTCTTTGGGCGTGGGACCAACCTCCAGCCATATGGCCATTTTTGTGCCTGGCGCGGCGCCAAGTGGGAAAGGGTGGTTTTGAGGCTGAAGGCAGCAGGAAAGCCTGCAGCCCCCAGGTGTGTGGGGCTATGCAAGCGGTTCCCAAAGAGCTTTAGAAGAAGGCTTAATTTTCCCTGCTGGCTCTTTGGGCGTGGGACCAAACTCCAGACATATGGCCATTTTTGTGCCTGGCGCGGCGCCAAGTGGGAAAGGGTGGTTTTGAGGCTGAAGGCAGCAGGAAAGCCTGCAGCCCCCAGGTGTGCGGGGCTACGCAAGCGGTTCCCAAAGATCTTTAGAAGAAGGCACAGTTTTCCCTGCTGGCTCTTTGGGCGTGGGACCAATCTCCAGACATATGGCCATTTTTGTGCCTGGCGCGGCGCCAAGTGGGAAAGGGTGGTTTTGAGGCTGAAGGCAGCAGGAAAGCCTGCAGCCCCCAGGTGTGTGGGGCTACGCAAGCGGTTCCCAAAGAGCTTTAGAAGAAGGCATAGTTTTCCCTGCTGGCTCTTTGGGCGTGGGACCAAACTCCAGCCATATGGCCATTTTTGTGCCTGGGGCGGCGCCAAGTGGGAAAGGGTGGTTTTGAGGCTGAAGGCAGCAGGAAAGCCTGCAGCCCCCAGGTCTGTGGGGCTAGGCAAGCGGTTCCCAAAGAGCTTTAGAAGAAGGCATAGTTTTCCCTGCTGGCTCTTTGGGCGTGGGACCAATCTCCAGACATATGGCCATTGTTGTGCCTGGCGCGGCGCCAAGTGGGAAAGGGTGGTTTTGAGGCTGAAGGCAGCAGGAAAGCCTGCAGCCCCCAGGTGTATGGGGCTAGGCAAGCGGTTCCCAAAGAGCTTTAGAAAAAGGCATAGTTTTCCCTGCTGGCTCTTTGGGCGTGGGACCAAACTCCAGACATATGGCCATTTTTGTCCCTGGCGCGGCGCCAAGTGGGAAAGGGTGGATTTGAGGCTGAAGGCAGCAGGAAAGCCTGCAGCCCCCAGGTGTGTGGGGCTACGCAAGCGGTTCCCAAAGAGCTTTAGAACAAGCCACAGTTTTCCCTGCTGGCTCTTTGGGCGTGGGACCAATCTCCAGCCATATGGCCATTGTTGTGCCTGGCGCGGTGCCAAGTGGGAAAGGGTGGTTTTGAGGCTGAAGGCAGCAGGAAAGCCTGCAGCCCCCAGGTGTGTGGGGCTACGCAAGCGGTTCCCAAAGAGCTTTAGAAGAAGGCATAGTTTTCCCTGCTGGCTCTTTGGGCGTGGGACCAATCTCCAGACATATGGCCATTTTTATGCCTGGCGCGGCGCCAAGTGGGAAAGGGTGGTTTTGAGGCTGAAGGCAGCAGGAAAGCCTGCAGCCCCCAGGTCTGTGGGGCTACGCAAGCGGTTCCCAAAGAGCTTTAGAAGAAGGCATAATTTTCCCTGCTGGCTCTTTGGGCATGGGACCCATCTCCAGACATATGGCCATTTTTGTGCCTGGCGTGGAGCCAAGTGGGAAAGGGTGGTTTTGAGGCTGAAGGCAGCAGGAAAGCCTGCAGCCCCCAGGTGTGTGGGGCTACGCAAGCGGTTCCCAAAGAGCTTTAGAAGAAGGCATAGTTTTCCCTGCTGGCTCTTTGG
This sequence comes from Larus michahellis, assembly GCF_964199755.1. Taxonomy (NCBI): domain Eukaryota; kingdom Metazoa; phylum Chordata; class Aves; order Charadriiformes; family Laridae; genus Larus; species Larus michahellis. Next base: position 137,387 of record NW_027436052.1, read on the forward strand.
GCGTGGGACCAATCTCCAGACATATGGCCATTTTTGTGCCTGGCGCGGCGCCAAGTGGGAAAGGGTGGTTTTGAGGCTGAAGGCAGCAGGAAAGCCTGCAGCCCCCAGGTGTGTGGGGCTACGCAAGCGGTTCCCAAAGAGCTTTAGAACAAGGCATAGTTTTCCCTGCTGGCTCTTTGGGCGTGGGACCAACCTCCAGCCATATGGCCATTTTTGTGCCTGGGGCGGCGCCAAGTGGGAAAGGGTGGTTTTGAGGCTGAAGGCAGCAGGAAAGCCTGCAGCCCCCAGGTGTGTGGGGCTATGCAAGCGGTTCCCAAAGAGCTTTAGAAGAAGGCATAGTTTTCCCTGCTGGCTCTTTGGGCGTGGGACCAAACTCCAGACATATGGCCATTTTTGTGCCTGGCGTGGCGCCAAGTGGGAAAGGGTGGTTTTGAGGCTGAAGGCAGCAGGAAAGCCTGCAGCCCCCAGGTGTGTGGGGCTACGCAAGCGGTTCCCAAAGATCTTTATAAGAAGGCACAGTTTTCCCTGCTGGCTCTTTGGGCGTGGGACCAATCTCCAGACATATGGCCGTTTTTGTGCCTGGCGCGGCGCCAAGTGGGAAAGGGTGGTTTTGAGGCTGAAGGCAGCAGGAAAGCCTGCAGCCCCCAGGTCTGGGAGCTATGCAAGCGGGTCCCAAAGAGCTTTAGAACAAGGCACAGTTTTACCTGCTGGCTCTTTGGGTGTGGGACCAATCTAAAGACATATGGCCATTTTCGTGCCTGGCGTGGCGCAAAGTGGGAAAGGGTGGTTTTGAGGCTGAAGGCAGCAGGAAAGCCTGCAGCCCCCAGGTGTGTGGGGCTACGCAAGCGGTTCCCAAAGAGCTTTAGAAGAAGGCATAGTTTTCCCTGCTGGCTCTTTGGGCGTGGGACCAATCTCCAGACATATGGCCATTTTTGTGCCTGGCGCGGCGCCAAGTGGGAAAGGGTGGTTTTGAGGCTGAAGGCAGCAGGAAAGCCTGCAGCCCCCAGGTGTGTGGGGCTAGGCAAGCGGTTCCCAAAGAGCTTTAGAAGAAGGCACAGTTTTCCCTGCTGGCTCTTTGGGCGTGGGACCAATCTCCAGCCATATGGCCATTTTTGTGCCTGGCGCGGCGCCAAGTGGGAAAGGGTGGTTTTGAGGCTGAAGGCAGCAGGAAAGCCTGCAGCCCCCAGGTGTGTGGGGCTACGCAAGCGGTTCCCAAAGAGCTTTAGAAGAAGGCATAGTTTTCCCTGCTGGCTCTTTGGGCGTGGGACCAATCTCCAGACATATGGCCATTGTTGTGCCTGGCGCGGTGCCAAGTGGGAAAGGGTGGTTTTGAGGCTGAAGGCAGCAGGAAAGCCTGCAGCCCCCAGGTGTGTGGGGCTACGCAAGCGGTTCCCAAAGAGCTTTAGAAGAAGGCATAGTTTTCCCTGCTGGCTCTTTGGGCGTGGGACCAATCTCCAGACATATGGCCATTTTTATGCCTGGCGCGGCGCCAAGTGGGAAAGGGTGGTTTTGAGGCTGAAGGCAGCAGGAAAGCCTGCAGCCCCCAGGTGTGTGGGGCTACGCAAGCGGTTCCCAAAGAGCTTTAGAAGAAGGCATAATTTTCCCTGCTGGCTCTTTGGGCATGGGACCCATCTCCAGACATATGGCCATTTTTGTGCCTGGCGTGGAGCCAAGTTGGAAAGGGTGGTTTTGAGGCTGAAGGCAGCAGGAAAGCCTGCAGCCCCCAGGTGTGTGGGGCTACGCAAGCTGTTCCCAAAGAGCTTTAGAAGAAGGCATAGTTTTCCCTGCTGGCTCTTTGGGCGTGGGACCAATCTCCAGACATATGGCCATTTTTGTGCCTGGCGCGGCGCCAAGTGGGAAAGGGTGGTTTTGAGGCTGAAGGCAGCAGGAAAGCCTGCAGCCCCCAGGTGTGTGGGGCTACGCAAGCGGTTCCCAAAGAGCTTTAGAAGAAGGCACAGTTTTCCCTGCTGGCTCTTTGGGCGTGGGACCAACCTCCAGCCATATGGCCATTTTTGTGCCTGGCGCGGCGCCAAGTGGGAAAGGGTGGTTTTGAGGCTGAAGGCAGCAGGAAAGCCTGCAGCCCCCAGGTGTGTGGGGCTATGCAAGCGGTTCCCAAAGAGCTTTAGAAGAAGGCATAATTTTCCCTGCTGGCTCTTTGGGCGTGGGACCAAACTCCAGACATATGGCCATTTTTGTGCCTGGCGTGGCGCCAAGTGGGAAAGGGTGGTTTTGAGGCTGAAGGCAGCAGGAAAGCCTGCAGCCCCCAGGTGTGTGGGGCTACGCAAGCGGTTCCCAAAGAGCTTTAGAAGAAGGCACAGTTTTCCCTGCTGGCTCTTTGGGCGTGGGACCAATCTCCAGACATATGGCCGTTTTTGTGCCTGGCGCGGCGCCAAGTGGGAAAGGGTGGTTTTGAGGCTGAAGGCAGCAGGAAAGCCTGCAGCCCCCAGGTCTGGGAGCTATGCAAGCGGTTCCCAAAGAGCTTTAGAAGAAGGCACAGTTTTCCCTGCTGGCTCTTTGGGTGTGGGACCAATCTAAAGACATATGGCCATTTTTGTGCCTGGCCTGGCGCCAAGTTTGAAAGGGTGGTTTTGCGGCTGAAGGCAGCAGGAAAGCCTGCAGCCCCCAGGTCTGTGGGGCTAGGCAAGCGGTTCCCAAAGAGCTTTAGAAGAAGGCACAGTTTTCCCTGCTGGCTCTTTGGGCGTGGGACCAATCTCCAGACATATGGCCATTTTTGTGCCTGGCGCGGCGCCAAGTGGGAAAGGGTGGTTTTGAGGCTGAAGGCAGCAGGAAAGCCTGCAGCCCCCAGGTGTGTGGGGCTACGCTAGCGGTTCCCAAAGATCTTTAGAAGAAGGCACAGTTTTCCCTGCTGGCTCTTTGGGCGTGGGACCAATCTCCAGACATATGGCCATTTTTGTGCCTGGCGCGGCGCCAAGTGGGAAAGGGTGGTTTTGAGGCTGAAGGCAGCAGGAAAGCCTGCAGACGCCAGGTCTGGGAGCTATGCAAGCGGTTCCCAAAGAGCTTTAGAAGAAGGCATAGTTTTCCCTGCTGGCTCTTTGGGCGTGGGACCAAACTCCAGACATATGGCCATTTTTGTGCCTGGGGCGGCGCCAAGTGGGAAAGGGTGGTTTTGAGGCTGAAGGCAGCAGGAAAGCCTGCAGCCCCCAGGTGTGTGGGGCTACGCAAGCGGTTCCCAAAGAGCTTTAGAAGAAGGCACAGTTTTCCCTGCTGGCTCTTTGGGCGTGGGACCAATCTCCAGCCATATGGCCATTTTTGTGCCTGGCGTGGCGCCAAGTGGGAAAGGGTGGTTTTGAGGCTGAAGGCAGCAGGAAAGCCTGCAGCCCCCAGGTGTGTGGGGCTACGCAAGCGGTTCCCAAAGAGCTTTAGAACAAGCCACAGTTTTCCCTGCTGGCTCTTTGAGCGTGGGACCAATCTCCAGACATATGGCCATTGTTGTGCCTGGCGCGGTGCCAAGTGGGAAAGGGTGGTTTTGAGGCTGAAGGCAGCAGGAAAGCCTGCAGCCCCCAGGTGTGTGGGGCTACGCAAGCGGTTCCCAAAGAGCTTTAGAAGAAGGCATAGTTTTCCCTGCTGGCTCTTTGGGCGTGGGACCAATCTCCAGACATATGGCCATTTTTGTGCCTGGCGCGGCGCCAAGTGGGAAAGGGTGGTTTTGAGGCTGAAGGCAGCAGGAAAGCCTGCAGCCCCCAGGTGTGTGGGGCTACGCAAGCGGTTCCCAAAGAGCTTTAGAAGAAGGCATAATTTTCCCTGCTGGCTCTTTGGGCATGGGACCCATCTCCAGACATATGGCCATTTTTGTGCCTGGCGTGGAGCCAAGTTGGAAAGGGTGGTTTTGAGGCTGAAGGCAGCAGGAAAGCCTGCAGCCCCCAGGTGTGTGGGGCTACGCAAGCGGTTCCCAAAGAGCTTTAGAAGAAGGCATAGTTTTCCCTGCTGGCTCTTTGGGCGTGGGACCAATCTCCAGACATATGGCCATTTTTGTGCCTGGCGCGGCGCCAAGTGGGAAAGGGTGGTTTTGAGGCTGAAGGCAGCAGGAAAGCCTGCAGCCCCCAGGTGTGTGGGGCTACGCAAGCGGTTCCCAAAGAGCTTTAGAAGAAGGCACAGTTTTCCCTGCTGGCTCTTTGGGCGTGGGACCAACCTCCAGCCATATGGCCATTTTTGTGCCTGGCGCGGCGCCAAGTGCGAAAGGGTGGTTTTGAGGCTGAAGGCAGCAGGAAAGCCTGCAGCCCCCAGGTGTGTGGGGCTATGCAAGCGGTTCCCAAAGAGCTTTAGAAGAAGGCATAATTTTCCCTGCTGGCTCTTTGGGCGTGGGACCAAACTCCAGACATATGGCCATTTTTGTGCCTGGCGTGGCGCCAAGTGGGAAAGGGTGGTTTTGAGGCTGAAGGCAGCAGGAAAGCCTGCAGCCCCCAGGTGTGTGGGGCTACGCAAGCGGTTCCCAAAGAGCTTTAGAAGAAGGCACAGTTTTCCCTGCTGGCTCTTTGGGCGTGGGACCCATCTCCAGACATATGGCCGTTTTTGTGCCTGGCGCGGCGCCAAGTGGGAAAGGGTGGTTTTGAGGCTGAAGGCAGCAGGAAAGCCTGCAGCCCCCAGGTCTGGGAGCTATGCAAGCGGTTCCCAAAGAGCTTTAGAAGAAGGCACAGTTTTCCCTGCTGGCTCTTTGGGTGTGGGACCAATCTCCAGACATATGGCCATTTTTGTGCCTGGCCTGGCGCCAAGTTTGAAAGGGTGGTTTTGCGGCTGAAGGCAGCAGGAAAGCCTGCAGCCCCCAGGTCTGTGGGGCTAGGCAAGCGGTTCCCAAAGAGCTTTAGAACAAGGCATAGTTTTCCCTGCTGGCTCTTTGGGCGTGGGACCAACCTCCAGACATATGGCCATTTTTGTGCCTGGCGCGGCGCCAAGTGGGAAAGGGTGGTTTTGAGGCTGAAGGCAGCAGGAAAGCCTGCAGCCCCCAGGTGTGTGGGGCTACGCTAGCGGTTCCCAAAGATCTTTAGAAGAAGGCACAGTTTTCCCTGCTGGCTCTTTGGGCGTGGGACCAATCTCCAGACATATGGCCATTTTTGTGCCTGGCGCGGCGCCAAGTGGGAAAGGGTGGTTTTGAGGCTGAAGGCAGCAGGAAAGCCTGCAGCCCCCAGGTCTGGGAGCTATGCAAGCGGTTCCCAAAGAGCTTTAGAAGAAGGCATAGTTTTCCCTGCTGGCTCTTTGGGCGTGGGACCAAACTCCAGACATATGGCCATTTTTGTGCCTGGGGCGGCGCCAAGTGGGAAAGGGTGGTTTTGAGGCTGAAGGCAGCAGGAAAGCCTGCAGCCCCCAGGTGTGTGGGGCTACGCAAGCGGTTCCCAAAGAGCTTTAGAAGAAGGCATAGTTTTCCCTGCTGGCTCTTTGGGCGTGGGACCAATCTCCAGACATATGGCCATTGTTGTGGCTGGCGCGGCGCCAAGTGGGAAAGGGTGGTTTTGAGGCTGAAGGCAGCAGGAAAGCCTGCAGCCCCCAGGTGTGTGGGGCTACGCAAGCGGTTCCCAAAGATCTTTAGAAGAAGGCACAGTTTTCCCTGCTGGCTCTTTGGGCGTGGGACCAATCTCCAGACATATGGCCATTTTTGTGCCTGGCGCGGCGCCAAGTGGGAAAGGGTGGTTTTGAGGCTGAAGGCAGCAGGAAAGCCTGCAGCCCCCAGGTGTGTGGGGCTACGCAAGCGGTTCCCAAAGAGCTTTAGAACAAGGCATAGTTTTCCCTGCTGGCTCTTTGGGCGTGGGACCAAACTCCAGACATATGGCCATTTTTGTCCCTGGCGCGGCGCCAAGTGGGAAAGGGTGGATTTGAGGCTGAAGGCAGCAGGAAAGCCTGCAGCCCCCAGGTGTGTGGGGCTACGCCAGCGGTTCCCAAAGATCTTTATAAGAAGGCACAGCTTTCCCTGCTGGCTCTTTGGGCGTGGGACCAATCTCCAGACATATGGCCGTTTTTGTGCCTGGCGCGGCGCCAAGTGGGAAAGGGTGGTTTTGAGGCTGAAGGCAGCAGGAAAGCCTGCAGCCCCCAGGTGTGTGGGGCTACGCAAGCGGTTCCCAAAGAGCTTTAGAACAAGGCATAGTTTTCCCTGCTGGCTCTTTGGGCGTGGGACCAATCTCCAGCCATATGGCCATTTTTGTGCCTGGCGCGGCGCCAAGTGGGAAAGGGTGGTTTTGAGGCTGAAGGCAGCAGGAAAGCCTGCAGCCCGCAGGTCTGTGGGGCTACGCAAGCGGTTCCCAAAGAGCTTTAGAAGAAGGCATAGTTTTCCCTGCTGGCTCTTTGGGCGTGGAACCAATCTCCAGCCATATGGCCATTTTTGTGCCTGGCGCGGCGCCAAGTGGGAAAGGGTGGTTTTGAGCTTGAAGGCAGCAGGAAAGCCTGCAGCCCCCAGGTGTGTGGGGCTACGCAAGCGGTTCCCAAAGAGCTTTAGAAGAAGGCACAGTTTTCCCTGCTGGCTCTTTGGGCGTGGGACCAATCTCCAGCCATATGGCCATTGTTGTGCCTGGCGCGGTGCCAAGTGGGAAAGGGTGGTTTTGAGGCTGAAGGCAGCAGGAAAGCCTGCAGCCCCCAGGTGTGTGGGGCTACGCAAGCGGTTCCCAAAGAGCTTTAGAAGAAGGCATAGTTTTCCCTGCTGGCTCTTTGGGCGTGGGACCAATCTCCAGACATATGGCCATTTTTATGCCTGGCGCGGCGCCAAGTGGGAAAGGGTGGTTTTGAGGCTGAAGGCAGCAGGAAAGCCTGCAGCCCCCAGGTGTGTGGGGCTACGCAAGCGGTTCCCAAAGAGGTTTAGAAGAAGGCATAATTTTCCCTGCTGGCTCTTTGGGCATGGGACCCATCTCCAGACATATGGCCATTTTTGTGCCTGGCGTGGAGCCAAGTGGGAAAGGGTGGTTTTGAGGCTGAAGGCAGCAGGAAAGCCTGCAGCCCCCAGGTGTCTGGGGCTACGCAAGCGGTTCCCAAAGAGCTTTAGAAGAAGGCACAGTTTTCCCTGCTGGCTCTTTGGGCGTGGGACCAATCTCCAGCCATATGGCCATTTTTGTGCCTGGCGCGGCGCCAAGTGGGAAAGGGTGGTTTTGAGGCTGAAGGCAGCAGGAAAGCCTGCAGCCCCCAGGTGTGTGGGGCTACGCTAGCGGTTCCCAAAGATCTTTAGAAGAAGGCACAGTTTTCCCTGCTGGCTCTTTGGGCGTGGGACCAATCTCCAGACATATGGCCATTTTTGTGCCTGGCGCGGCGCCAAGTGGGAAAGGGTGGTTTTGAGGCTGAAGGCAGCAGGAAAGCCTGCAGCCCCCAGGTCTGGGAGCTATGCAAGCGGTTCCCAAAGAGCTTTAGAAGAAGGCATAGTTTTCCCTGCTGGCTCTTTGGGCGTGGGACCAAACTCCAGACATATGGCCATTTTTGTGCCTGGGGCGGCGCCAAGTGGGAAAGGGTGGTTTTGAGGCTGAAGGCAGCAGGAAAGCCTGCAGCCCCCAGGTGTGTGGGGCTACGCAAGCGGTTCCCAAAGAGCTTTAGAAGAAGGCATAGTTTTCCCTGCTGGCTCTTTGGGCGTGGGACCAATCTCCAGACATATGGCCATTGTTGTGCCTGGCGCGGCGCCAAGTGGGAAAGGGTGGTTTTGAGGCTGAAGGCAGCAGGAAAGCCTGCAGCCCCCAGGTGTGTGGGGCTACGCAAGCGGTTCCCAAAGATCTTTAGAAGAAGGCACAGTTTTCCCTGCTGGCTCTCTGGGCGTGGGACCAATCTCCAGACATATGGCCATTTTTGTGCCTGGCGCGGCGCCAAGTGGGAAAGGGTGGTTTTGAGGCTGAAGGCAGCAGGAAAGCCTGCAGCCCCCAGGTGTGTGGGGCTAGGCAAGCGGTTCCCAAAGAGCTTTAGAACAAGGCATAGTTTTCCCTGCTGGCTCTTTGGGCGTGGGACCAAACTCCAGACATATGGCCATTTTTGTCCCTGGCGCGGCGCCAAGTGGGAAAGGGTGGATTTGAGGCTGAAGGCAGCAGGAAAGCCTGCAGCCCCCAGGTGTGTGGGGCTACGCCAGCGGTTCCCAAAGATCTTTATAAGAAGGCACAGCTTTCCCTGCTGGCTCTTTGGGCGTGGGACCAATCTCCAGACATATGGCCGTTTTTGTGCCTGGCGCGGCGCCAAGTGGGAAAGGGTGGTTTTGAGGCTGAAGGCAGCAGGAAAGCCTGCAGCCCCCAGGTGTGTGGGGCTACGCAAGCGGTTCCCAAAGAGCTTTAGAACAAGGCATAGTTTTCCCTGCTGGCTCTTTGGGCGTGGGACCAATCTCCAGCCATATGGCCATTTTTGTGCCTGGCGCGGCGCCAAGTGGGAAAGGGTGGTTTTGAGTCTGAAGGCAGCAGGAAAGCCTGCAGCCCGCAGGTCTGTGGGGCTACGCAAGCGGTTCCCAAAGAGCTTTAGAAGAAGGCATAGTTTTCCCTGCTGGCTCTTTGGGCGTGGAACCAATCTCCAGCCATATGGCCATTTTTGTGCCTGGCGCGGCGCCAAGTGGGAAAGGGTGGTTTTGAGCTTGAAGGCAGCAGGAAAGCCTGCAGCCCCCAGGTGTGTGGGGCTACGCAAGCGGTTCCCAAAGAGCTTTAGAAGAAGGCACAGTTTTCCCTGCTGGCTCTTTGGGCGTGGGACCAATCTCCAGCCATATGGCCATTGTTGTGCCTGGCGCGGTGCCAAGTGGGAAAGGGTGGTTTTGAGGCTGAAGGCAGCAGGAAAGCCTGCAGCCCCCAGGTGTGTGGGGCTACGCAAGCGGTTCCCAAAGAGCTTTAGAAGAAGGCATAGTTTTCCCTGCTGGCTCTTTGGGCGTGGGACCAATCTCCAGACATATGGCCATTTTTATGCCTGGCGCGGCGCCAAGTGGGAAAGGGTGGTTTTGAGGCTGAAGGCAGCAGGAAAGCCTGCAGCCCCCAGGTGTGTGGGGCTACGCAAGCGGTTCCCAAAGAGGTTTAGAAGAAGGCATAATTTTCCCTGCTGGCTCTTTGGGCATGGGACCCATCTCCAGACATATGGCCATTTTTGTGCCTGGCGTGGAGCCAAGTGGGAAAGGGTGGTTTTGAGGCTGAAGGCAGCAGGAAAGCCTGCAGCCCCCAGGTGTCTGGGGCTACGCAAGCGGTTCCCAAAGAGCTTTAGAAGAAGGCACAGTTTTCCCTGCTGGCTCTTTGGGCGTGGGACCAATCTCCAGCCATATGGCCATTTTTGTGCCTGGCGCGGCGCCAAGTGGGAAAGGGTGGTTTTGAGGCTGAAGGCAGCAGGAAAGCCTGCAGCCCCCAGGTGTGTGGGGCTACGCAAGCGGTTCCCAAAGAGCTTTAGAACAAGGCATAGTTTTCCCTGCTGGCTCTTTGGGCGTGGGACCAACCTCCAGCCATATGGCCATTTTTGTGCCTGGCGCGGCGCCAAGTGGGAAAGGGTGGTTTTGCGGCTGAGGGCAGCAGGAAAGCCTGCAGCTCCCAGGTGTGTGGGGCTATGCAAGCGGTTCCCAAAGAGCTTTAGAAGAAGGCATAATTTTCCCTGCTGGCTCTTTGGGCGTGGGACCAAACTCCAGACATATGGCCATTGTTGTGCCTGGGGCGGCGCCAAGTGGGAAAGGGTGGTTTTGAGGCTGAAGGCAGCAGGAAAGCCTGCAGCCCCCAGGTGTGTGGGGCTACGCAAGCGGTTCCCAATGATCTTTAGAAGAAGGCACAGTTTTCCCTGCTGGCTCTTTGGGCGTGGGACCAATCTCCAGACATATGGCCGTTTTTGTGCCTGGCGCGGCGCCAAGTGGGAAAGGGTGGTTTTGAGGCTGAAGGCAGCAGGAAAGCCTGCAGCCCCCAGGTCTAGGGGCTATGCAAGAGGTTCCCAAAGAGCTTTAGAACAAGGCACAGTTTACCCTGCTGGCTCTTTGGGCGTGGGACCAATCTCCAGACATATGGCCATTTTTGTGCCTGGCGCGGCGCCAAGTGGGAAAGGGTGGTTTTGAGGCTGAAGGCAGCAGGAAAGCCTGCAGCCCCCAGGTCTGTGGGGCTACGCAAGCGGTTCCCAAAGAGCTTTAGAACAAGGCATAGTTTTCCCTGCTGGCTCTTTGGGCGTGGGACCAATCTCCAGACATATGGCCATTTTTGTGCCTGGCGCGGCGCCAAGTGGGAAAGGGTGGTTTTGAGGCTGAAGGCAGCAGGAAAGCCTGCAGCCCCCAGGTGTGTGGGGCTACGCAAGCGGTTCCCAAAGAGCTTTAGAAGAAGGCATAGTTTTCCCTGCTGGCTCTTTGGGCGTGGGACCAATCTCCAGCCATAAGGCCATTTTTGTGCCTGGCGCGGCGCCAAGTGGGAAAGGGTGGTTTTGAGGCTGAAGGCAGCAGGAAAGCCTGCAGCCCGCAGGTCTGTGGGGCTATGCAAGCAGTTCCCAAAGAGCTTTAGAAGAAGGCATAGTTTTCCCTGCTGGCTCTTTGGGCGTGGGACCAATCTCCAGACATATGGCCATTTTTGTGCCTGGCGCGGCGCCAAGTGGGAAAGGGTGGTTTTGAGGCTGAAGGCAGCAGGAAAGCCTGCAGCCCCCAGGTGTGTGGGGCTACGCAAGCGGTTCCCAAAGAGCTTTAGAAGAAGGCATAGTTTTCCCTGCTGGCTCTTTGGGCGTGGGACCAATCTCCAGACATATGGCCATTTTTGTGCCTGGCGCGGCGCCAAGTGGGAAAGGGTGGTTTTGAGGCTGAAGGCAGCAGGAAAGCCTGCAGCCCCCAGGTGTGTGGGGCTACGCAAGCGGTTCCCAAAGAGCTTTAGAAGAAGGCACAGTTTTCCCTGCTGGCTCTTTGGGCGTGGGACCAACCTCCAGCCATATGGCCATTTTTGTGCCTGGCGCGGCGCCAAGTGGGAAAGGGTGGTTTTGAGGCTGAAGGCAGCAGGAAAGCCTGCAGCCCCCAGGTCCGTGGGGCTATGCAAGCGGTTCCCAAAGAGCTTTAGAAGAAGGCATAATTTTCCCTGCTGGCTCTTTGGGCGTGGGACCAAACTCCAGACATATGGCCATTTTTGTGCCTGGCGTGGCGCCAAGTGGGAAAGGGTGGTTTTGAGGCTGAAGGCAGCAGGAAAGCCTGCAGCCCCCAGGTGTGTGGGGCTACGCAAGCGGTTCCCAAAGAGCTTTAGAAGAAGGCACAGTTTTCCCTGCTGGCTCTTTGGGCGTGGGACCAATCTCCAGACATATGGCCGTTTTTGTGCCTGGCGCGGCGCCAAGTGGGAAAGGGTGGTTTTGAGGCTGAAGGCAGCAGGAAAGCCTGCAGCCCCCAGGTCTGGGAGCTATGCAAGCGGTTCCCAAAGAGCTTTAGAAGAAGGCACAGTTTTCCCTGCTGGCTCTCTGGGTGTGGGACCAATCTAAAGACATATGGCCATTTTTGTGCCTGGCCTGGCGCCAAGTTTGAAAGGGTGGTTTTGCGGCTGAAGGCAGCAGGAAAGCCTGCAGCCCCCAGGTCTGTGGGGCTAGGCAAGCGGTTCCCAAAGAGCTTTAGAACAAGGCATAGTTTTCCCTGCTGGCTCTTTGGGCGTGGGACCAACCTCCAGACATATGGCCATTTTTGTGCCTGGTGCGGCGCCAAGTGGGAAAGGGTGGTTTTGAGGCTGAAGGCAGCAGGAAAGCCTGCAGCCCCCAGGTGTGTGGGGCTACGCAAGCGGTTCCCAAAGAGCTTTAGAAGAAGGCACAGTTTTCCCTGCTGGCTCTTTGGGCGTGGGACCAATCTCCAGACATATGGCCGTTTTTGTGCCTGGCGCGGCGCCAAGTGGGAAAGGGTGGTTTTGAGGTTGAAGGCAGCAGGAAAGCCTGCAGCCCCCAGGTCTGGGAGCTATGCAAGCGGTTCCCAAAGAGCTTTAGAAGAAGGCATAGTTTTCCCTGCTGGCTCTTTGGGCGTGGGACCAAACTCCAGACATATAGCCATTTTTGTGCCTGGCGCGGCGCCAAGTGCGAAAGGGTGGTTTTGAGGCTGAAGGCAGCAGGAAAGCCTGCAGCCCCCAGGTGTGTGGGGCTATGCAAGCGGTTCCCAAAGAGCTTTAGAAGAAGGCATAATTTTCCCTGCTGGCTCTTTGGGCGTGGGACCAAACTCCAGACATATGGCCATTTTTGTGCCTGGCGTGGCGCCAAGTGGGAAAGGGTGGTTTTGAGGCTGAAGGCAGCAGGAAAGCCTGCAGCCCCCAGGTGTCTGGGGCTACGCAAGCGGTTCCCAAAGAGCTTTAGAAGAAGGCACAGTTTTCCCTGCTGGCTCTTTGGGCGTGGGACCAATCTCCAGACATATGGCCGTTTTTGTGCCTGGCGCGGCGCCAAGTGGGAAAGGGTGGTTTTGAGGCTGAAGGCAGCAGGAAAGCCTGCAGCCCCCAGGTCTGGGAGCTATGCAAGCGGTTCCCAAAGAGCTTTAGAAGAAGGCACAGTTTTCCCTGCTGGCTCTCTGGGTGTGGGACCAATCTAAAGACATATGGCCATTTTTGTGCCTGGCCTGGCGCCAAGTTTGAAAGGGTGGTTTTGCGGCTGAAGGCAGCAGGAAAGCCTGCAGCCCCCAGGTCTGTGGGGCTAGGCAAGTGGTTCCCAAAGAGCTTTAGAACAAGGCATAGTTTTCCCTGCTGGCTCTTTGGGCGTGGGACCAACCTCCAGACATATGGCCATTTTTGTGCCTGGTGCGGCGCCAAGTGGGAAAGGGTGGTTTTGAGGCTGAAGGCAGCAGGAAAGCCTGCAGCCCCCAGGTGTGTGGGGCTACGCTAGCGGTTCCCAAAGATCTTTAGAACAAGGCACAGTTTTCCCTGCTGGCTCTTTGGGCGTGGGACCAATCTCCAGACATATGGCCATTTTTGTGCCTGGCGCGGCGCCAAGTGGGAAAGGGTGGTTTTGAGGTTGAAGGCAGCAGGAAAGCCTGCAGCCCCCAGGTCTGGGAGCTATGGAAGCGGTTCCCAAAGAGCTTTAGAAGAAGGCATAGTTTTCCCTGCTGGCTCTTTGGGCATGGGACCAAACTCCAGACATATGGCCATTTTTGTGCCTGGCGCGGCGCCAAGTGGGAAAGGGTGGTTTTGAGGCTGAAGGCAGCAGGAAAGCCTGCAGCCCCCAGGTGTGTGGGGCTACGCAAGCGGTTCCCAAAGAGCTTTAGAAGAAGGCATAGTTTTCCCTGCTGGCTCTTTGGGCGTGGGACCAATCTCCAGACATATGGCCATTTTTGTGCCTGGCGCGGCGCCAAGTGGGAAAGGGTGGTTTTGAGGCTGAAGGCAGCAGGAAAGCCTGCAGCCCGCAGGTCTGTGGGGCTATGCAAGCAGTTCCCAAAGAGCTTTAGAAGAAGGCATAGTTTTCCCTGCTGGCTCTTTGGGCGTGGGACCAATCTCCAGACATATGGCCGTTTTTGTGCCTGGCGCGGCGCCAAGTGGGAAAGGGTGGTTTTGAGGCTGAAGGCAGCAGGAAAGCCTGCAGCCCCCAGGTGTGTGGGGCTACGCAAGCGGTTCCCAAAGAGCTTTAGAAGAAGGCATAGTTTTCCCTGCTGGCTCTTTGGGCGTGGGACCAATCTCCAGACATATGGCCATTTTTGTGCCTGGCGCGGCGCCAAGTGGGAAAGGGTGGTTTTGAGGCTGAAGGCAGCAGGAAAGCCTGCAGCCCCCAGGTGTGTGGGGCTACGCAAGCGGTTCCCAAAGAGCTTTAGAAGAAGGCACAGTTTTCCCTGCTGGCTCTTTGGGCGTGGGACCAACCTCCAGCCATATGGCCATTTTTGTGCCTGGCGCGGCGCCAAGTGCGAAAGGGTGGTTTTGAGGCTGAAGGCAGCAGGAAAGCCTGCAGCCCCCAGGTGTGTGGGGCTATGCAAGCGGTTCCCAAAGAGCTTTAGAAGAAGGCATAATTTTCCCTGCTGGCTCTTTGGGCGTGGGACCAAACTCCAGACATATGGCCATTTTTGTGCCTGGCGTGGCGCCAAGTGGGAAAGGGTGGTTTTGAGGCTGAAGGCAGCAGGAAAGCCTGCAGCCCCCAGGTGTGTGGGGCTACGCAAGCGGTTCCCAAAGAGCTTTAGAAGAAGGCACAGTTTTCCCTGCTGGCTCTTTGGGCGTGGGACCAATCTCCAGACATATGGCCGTTTTTGTGCCTGGCGCGGCGCCAAGTGGGAAAGGGTGGTTTTGAGGCTGAAGGCAGCAGGAAAGCCTGCAGCCCCCAGGTCTGGGAGCTATGCAAGCGGTTCCCAAAGAGCTTTAGAAGAAGGCACAGTTTTCCCTGCTGGCTCTCTGGGTGTGGGACCAATCTAAAGACATATGGCCATTTTTGTGCCTGGCCTGGCGCCAAGTTTGAAAGGGTGGTTTTGCGGCTGAAGGCAGCAGGAAAGCCTGCAGCCCCCAGGTCTGTGGGGCTAGGCAAGCGGTTCCCAAAGAGCTTTAGAACAAGGCATAGTTTTCCCTGCTGGCTCTTTGGGCGTGGGACCAACCTCCAGACATATGGCCATTTTTGTGCCTGGTGCGGCGCCAAGTGGGAAAGGGTGGTTTTGAGGCTGAAGGCAGCAGGAAAGCCTGCAGCCCCCAGGTGTGTGGGGCTACGCAAGCGGTTCCCAAAGAGCTTTAGAAGAAGGCACAGTTTTCCCTGCTGGCTCTTTGGGCGTGGGACCAATCTCCAGACATATGGCCGTTTTTGTGCCTGGCGCGGCGCCAAGTGGGAAAGGGTGGTTTTGAGGTTGAAGGCAGCAGGAAAGCCTGCAGCCCCCAGGTCTGGGAGCTATGCAAGCGGTTCCCAAAGAGCTTTAGAAGAAGGCATAGTTTTCCCTGCTGGCTCTTTGGGCGTGGGACCAAACTCCAGACATATAGCCATTTTTGTGCCTGGCGCGGCGCCAAGTGCGAAAGGGTGGTTTTGAGGCTGAAGGCAGCAGGAAAGCCTGCAGCCCCCAGGTGTGTGGGGCTATGCAAGCGGTTCCCAAAGAGCTTTAGAAGAAGGCATAATTTTCCCTGCTGGCTCTTTGGGCGTGGGACCAAACTCCAGACATATGGCCATTTTTGTGCCTGGCGTGGCGCCAAGTGGGAAAGGGTGGTTTTGAGGCTGAAGGCAGCAGGAAAGCCTGCAGCCCCCAGGTGTGTGGGGCTACGCAAGCGGTTCCCAAAGAGCTTTAGAAGAAGGCACAGTTTTCCCTGCTGGCTCTTTGGGCGTGGGACCAATCTCCAGACATATGGCCGTTTTTGTGCCTGGCGCGGCGCCAAGTGGGAAAGGGTGGTTTTGAGGCTGAAGGCAGCAGGAAAGCCTGCAGCCCCCAGGTCTGGGAGCTATGCAAGCGGTTCCCAAAGAGCTTTAGAAGAAGGCACAGTTTTCCCTGCTGGCTCTCTGGGTGTGGGACCAATCTAAAGACATATGGCCATTTTTGTGCCTGGCCTGGCGCCAAGTTTGAAAGGGTGGTTTTGCGGCTGAAGGCAGCAGGAAAGCCTGCAGCCCCCAGGTCTGTGGGGCTAGGCAAGTGGTTCCCAAAGAGCTTTAGAACAAGGCATAGTTTTCCCTGCTGGCTCTTTGGGCGTGGGACCAACCTCCAGACATATGGCCATTTTTGTGCCTGGTGCGGCGCCAAGTGGGAAAGGGTGGTTTTGAGGCTGAAGGCAGCAGGAAAGCCTGCAGCCCCCAGGTGTGTGGGGCTACGCTAGCGGTTCCCAAAGATCTTTAGAAGAAGGCACAGTTTTCCCTGCTGGCTCTTTGGGCGTGGGACCAATCTCCAGACATATGGCCATTTTTGTGCCTGGCGCGGCGCCAAGTGGGAAAGGGTGGTTTTGAGGTTGAAGGCAGCAGGAAAGCCTGCAGCCCCCAGGTCTGGGAGCTATGGAAGCGGTTCCCAAAGAGCTTTAGAAGAAGGCATAGTTTTCCCTGCTGGCTCTTTGGGCATGGGACCAAACTCCAGACATATGGCCATTTTTGTGCCTGGGGCGGCGCCAAGTGGGAAAGGGTGGTTTTGAGGCTGAAGGCAGCAGGAAAGCCTGCAGCCCCCAGGTGTGTGGGGCTACGCAAGCGGTTCCCAAAGAGCTTTAGAAGAAGGCATAGTTTTCCCTGCTGGCTCTTTGGGCGTGGGACCAATCTCCAGACATATGGCCATTGTTGTGCCTGGCGCGGCGCCAAGTGGGAAAGGGTGGTTTTGAGGCTGAAGGCAGCAGGAAAGCCTGCAGCCCCCAGGTGTGTGGGGCTACGCAAGCGGTTCCCAAAGATCTTTAGAAGAAGGCACAGTTTTCCCTGCTGGCTCTTTGGGCGTGGGACCAATCTCCAGACATATGGCCATTTTTGTGCCTGGCGCGGCGCCAAGTGGGAAAGGGTGGTTTTGAGCTTGAAGGCAGCAGGAAAGCCTGCAGCCCCCAGGTGTGTGGGGCTACGCAAGCGGTTCCCAAAGATCTTTAGAAGAAGGCATAGTTTTCCCTGCTGGCTCTTTGGGCGTGGGACCAATCTCCAGACATATGGCCATTTTTGTGCCTGGCGCGGCGCCAAGTGGGAAAGGGTGGTTTTGAGGCTGAAGGCAGCAGGAAAGCCTGCAGCCCCCAGGTGTGTGGGGCTAGGCAAGCGGTTCCCAAAGAGCTTTAGAACAAGGCATAGTTTTCCCTGCTGGCTCTTTGGGCGTGGGACCAAACTCCAGACATATGGCCATTTTTGTGCCTGGCGCGGCGCCAAGTGGGAAAGGGTGGTTTTGAGGCTGAAGGCAGCAGGAAAGCCTGCAGCCCCCAGGTGTGTGGGGCTACGCAAGCGGTTCCCAAAGAGCTTTAGAAGAAGGCATAGTTTTCCCTGCTGGCTCTTTGGGCGTGGGACCAATCTCCAGACATATGGCCATTTTTATGCCTGGCGCGGCGCCAAGTGGGAAAGGGTGGTTTTGAGGCTGAAGGCAGCAGGAAAGCCTGCAGCCCCCAGGTGTGTGGGGCTACGCAAGCGGTTCCCAAAGAGCTTTAGAAGAAGGCATAATTTTCCCTGCTGGCTCTTTGGGCATGGGACCCATCTCCAGACATATGGCCATTTTTGTGCCTGGCGTGGAGCCAAGTGGGAAAGGGTGGTTTTGAGGCTGAAGGCAGCAGGAAAGCCTGCAGCCCCCAGGTGTGTGGGGCTACGCAAGCGGTTCCCAAAGAGCTTTAGAAGAAGGCATAGTTTTCCCTGCTGGCTCTTTGGGCGTGGGACCAATCTCCAGACATATGGCCATTTTTATGCCTGGCGCGGCGCCAAGTGGGAAAGGGTGGTTTTGAGGCTGAAGGCAGCAGGAAAGCCTGCAGCCCCCAGGTGTGTGGGGCTACGCAAGCGGTTCCCAAAGAGCTTTAGAAGAAGGCATAATTTTCCCTGCTGGCTCTTTGGGCATGGGACCCATCTCCAGACATATGGCCATTTTTGTGCCTGGCGTGGAGCCAAGTGGGAAAGGGTGGTTTTGAGGCTGAAGGCAGCAGGAAAGCCTGCAGCCCCCAGGTGTGTGGGGCTACGCAAGCGGTTCCCAAAGAGCTTTAGAAGAAGGCACAGTTTTCCCTGCTGACTCTTTGGGCGTGGGACCAATCTCCAGCCATATGGCCATTGTTGTGCCTGGCGCGGTGCCAAGTGGGAAAGGGTGGTTTTGAGGCTGAAGGCAGCAGGAAAGCCTGCAGCCCCCAGGTGTGTGGGGCTACGCAAGCGGTTCCCAAAGAGCTTTAGAAGAAGGCATAGTTTTCCCTGCTGGCTCTTTGGGCGTGGGACCAATCTCCAGACATATGGCCATTTTTATGCCTGGGGCGGCGCCAAGTGGGAAAGGGTGGTTTTGAGGCTGAAGGCAGCAGGAAAGCCTGCAGCCCCCAGGTGTGTGGGGCTACGCAAGCGGTTCCCAAAGAGCTTTAGAAGAAGGCATAATTTTCCCTGCTGGCTCTTTGGGCATGGGACCCATCTCCAGACATATGGCCATTTTTGTGCCTGGCGTGGAGCCAAGTGGGAAAGGGTGGTTTTGAGGCTGAAGGCAGCAGGAAAGCCTGCAGCCCCCAGGTGTGTGGGGCTACGCAAGCGGTTCCCAAACAGCTTTAGAAGAAGGCATAGTTTTCCCTGCTGGCTCTTTGGGCATGGGACCCATCTCCAGACATATGGCCATTTTTGTGCCTGGCGTGGAGCCAAGTGGGAAAGGGTGGTTTTGAGGCTGAAGGCAGCAGGAAAGCCTGCAGCCCCCAGGTCCGTGGGGCTACGCAAGCGGTTCCCAAAGAGCTTTAGAAGAAGGCATAGTTTTCCCTGCTGGCTCTTTGGGCATGGGACCCATCTCCAGACATATGGCCATTTTTGTGCCTGGCGTGGAGCCAAGTGGGAAAGGGTGGTTTTGAGGCTGAAGGCAGCAGGAAAGCCTGCAGCCCCCAGGTGTCTGGGGCTACGCAAGCGGTTCCCAAAGAGCTTTAGAAGAAGGCATAGTTTTCCCTGCTGGCTCTTTGGGCGTGGGACCAATCTCCAGACATATGGCCATTTTTGTGCCTGGCGCGGCGCCAAGTGGGAAAGGGTGGTTTTGAGGCTGAAGGCAGCAGGAAAGCCTGCAGCCCCCAGGTGTGTGGGGCTACGCAAGCGGTTCCCAAAGAGCTTTAGAACAAGGCATAGTTTTCCCTGCTGGCTCTTTGGGCGTGGGACCAACCTCCAGCCATATGGCCATTTTTGTGCCTGGCGCGGCGCCAAGTGGGAAAGGGTGGTTTTGCGGCTGAGGGCAGCAGGAAAGCCTGCAGCTCCCAGGTGTGTGGGGCTATGCAAGCGGTTCCCAAAGAGCTTTAGAAGAAGGCATAATTTTCCCTGCTGGCTCTTTGGGCGTGGGACCAAACTCCAGACATATGGCCATTTTTGTGCCTGGCGCGGCGCCAAGTGGGAAAGGGTGGTTTTGAGCTTGAAGGCAGCAGGAAAGCCTGCAGCCCCCAGGTGTGTGGGGCTACGCAAGCGGTTCCCAAAGAGCTTTAGAAGAAGGCACAGTTTTCCCTGCTGGCTCTTTGGGCGTGGGACCAATCTCCAGACATATGGCCATTTTTGTGCCTGGCGCGGCGCCAAGTGGGAAAGGGTGGTTTTGAGGCTGAAGGCAGCAGGAAAGCCTGCAGCCCCCAGGTGTGTGGGGCTACGCAAGCGGTTCCCAAAGAGCTTTAGAACAAGCCACAGTTTTCCCTGCTGACTCTTTGGGCGTGGGACCAATCTCCAGCCATATGGCCATTGTTGTGCCTGGCGCGGTGCCAAGTGGGAAAGGGTGGTTTTGAGGCTGAAGGCAGCAGGAAAGCCTGCAGCCCCCAGGTGTGTGGGGCTACGCAAGCGGTTCCCAAAGAGCTTTAGAAGAAGGCATAGTTTTCCCTGCTGGCTCTTTGGGCGTGGGACCAATCTCCAGACATATGGCCATTTTTATGCCTGGCGCGGCGCCAAGTGGGAAAGGGTGGTTTTGAGGCTGAAGGCAGCAGGAAAGCCTGCAGCCCCCAGGTGTGTGGGGCTACGCAAGCGGTTCCCAAAGAGCTTTAGAAGAAGGCATAATTTTCCCTGCTGGCTCTTTGGGCATGGGACCCATCTCCAGACATATGGCCATTTTTGTGCCTGGCGTGGAGCCAAGTGGGAAAGGGTGGTTTTGAGGCTGAAGGCAGCAGGAAAGCCTGCAGCCCCCAGGTGTGTGGGGCTACGCAAGCGGTTCCCAAAGAGCTTTAGAACAAGCCACAGTTTTCCCTGCTGACTCTTTGGGCGTGGGACCAATCTCCAGCCATATGGCCATTGTTGTGCCTGGCGCGGTGCCAAGTGGGAAAGGGTGGTTTTGAGGCTGAAGGCAGCAGGAAAGCCTGCAGCCCCCAGGTGTGTGGGGCTACGCAAGCGGTTCCCAAAGAGCTTTAGAAGAAGGCATAGTTTTCCCTGCTGGCTCTTTGGGCGTGGGACCAATCTCCAGACATATGGCCATTTTTATGCCTGGGGCGGCGCCAAGTGGGAAAGGGTGGTTTTGAGGCTGAAGGCAGCAGGAAAGCCTGCAGCCCCCAGGTGTGTGGGGCTACGCAAGCGGTTCCCAAAGAGCTTTAGAAGAAGGCATAATTTTCCCTGCTGGCTCTTTGGGCATGGGACCCATCTCCAGACATATGGCCATTTTTGTGCCTGGCGTGGAGCCAAGTGGGAAAGGGTGGTTTTGAGGCTGAAGGCAGCAGGAAAGCCTGCAGCCCCCAGGTGTGTGGGGCTACGCAAGCGGTTCCCAAAGAGCTTTAGAAGAAGGCATAGTTTTCCCTGCTGGCTCTTTGGGCGTGGGACCAATCTCCAGACATATGGCCATTTTTGTGCCTGGCGCGGCGCCAAGTGGGAAAGGGTGGTTTTGAGGCTGAAGGCAGCAGGAAAGCCTGCAGCCCCCAGGTGTGTGGGGCTACGCAAGCGGTTCCCAAAGAGCTTTAGAAGAAGGCACAGTTTTCCCTGCTGGCTCTTTGGGCGTGGGACCAACCTCCAGCCATATGGCCATTTTTGTGCCTGGCGCGGCGCCAAGTGGGAAAGGGTGGTTTTGAGGCTGAAGGCAGCAGGAAAGCCTGCAGCCCCCAGGTCCGTGGGGCTACGCAAGCGGTTCCCAAAGAGCTTTAGAAGAAGGCACAGTTTTCCCTGCTGGCTCTTTGGGCGTGGGACCAATCTCCAGACATATGGCCGTTTTTGTGCCTGGCGCGGCGCCAAGTGGGAAAGGGTGGTTTTGAGGCTGAAGGCAGCAGGAAAGCCTGCAGCCCCCAGGTCTGGGAGCTATGCAAGCGGTTCCCAAAGAGCTTTAGAAGAAGGCACAGTTTTCCCTGCTGGCTCTTTGGGTGTGGGACCAGTCTAAAGACATATGGCCATTTTTGTGCCTGGCCTGGCGCCAAGTTTGAAAGGGTGGTTTTGCGGCTGAAGGCAGCAGGAAAGCCTGCAGCCCCCAGGTCTGTGGGGCTAGGCAAGCGGTTCCCAAAGAGCTTTAGAACAAGGCATAGTTTTCCCTGCTGGCTCTTTGGGCGTGGGACCAACCTCCAGACATATGGCCATTTTTGTGCCTGGGGCGGCGCCAAGTGGGAAAGGGTGGTTTTGAGGCTGAAGGCAGCAGGAAAGCCTGCAGCCCCCAGGTGTGTGGGGCTACGCTAGCGGTTCCCAAAGATCTTTAGAAGAAGGCACAGTTTTCACTGCTGGCTCTTTGGGCGTGGGACCAATCTCCAGACATATGGCCATTTTTGTGCCTGGCGCGGCGCCAAGTGGGAAAGGGTGGTTTTGAGGTTGAAGGCAGCAGGAAAGCCTGCAGCCCCCAGGTCTGGGAGCTATGCAAGCGGTTCCCAAAGAGCTTTAGAAGAAGGCATAGTTTTCCCTGCTGGCTCTTTGGGCGTGGGACCAAACTCCAGACATATGGCCATTTTTGTGCCTGGGGCGGCGCCAAGTGGGAAAGGGTGGTTTTGAGGCTGAAGGCAGCAGGAAAGCCTGCAGCCCCCAGGTGTGTGGGGCTACGCAAGCGGTTCCCAAAGAGCTTTAGAAGAAGGCATAGTTTTCCCTGCTGGCTCTTTGGGCGTGTGACCAATCTCCAGACATATGGCCATTGTTGTGCCTGGCGTGGCGCCAAGTGGGAAAGGGTGGTTTTGAGGCTGAAGGCAGCAGGAAAGCCTGCAGCCCCCAGGTGTGTGGGGCTACGCAAGCGGTTCCCAAAGATCTTTAGAAGAAGGCACAGTTTTCCCTGCTGGCTCTTTGGGCGTGGGACCAGTCTCCAGACATATGGCCATTTTTGTGCCTGGCGCGGCGCCAAGTGGGAAAGGGTGGTTTTGAGGCTGAAGGCAGCAGGAAAGCCTGCAGCCCCCAGGTGTGTGGGGCTACGCAAGCGGTTCCCAAAGAGCTTTAGAAGAAGGCATAGTTTTCCCTGCTGGCTCTTTGGGCGTGGGACCAATCTCCAGACATATGGCCATTTTTGTGCCTGGCGCGGCGCCAAGTGGGAAAGGGTGGTTTTGAGGCTGAAGGCAGCAGGAAAGCCTGCAGCCCCCAGGTGTGTGGGGCTACGCAAGCGGTTCCCAAAGAGCTTTAGAAGAAGGCACAGTTTTCCCTGCTGGCTCTTTGGGCGTGGGACCAACCTCCAGCCATATGGCCATTTTTGTGCCTGGCGCGGCGCCAAGTGGGAAAGGGTGGTTTTGAGGCTGAAGGCAGCAGGAAAGCCTGCAGCCCCCAGGTCCGTGGGGCTACGCAAGCGGTTCCCAAAGAGCTTTAGAAGAAGGCACAGTTTTCCCTGCTGGCTCTTTGGGCGTGGGACCAATCTCCAGACATATGGCCGTTTTTGTGCCTGGCGCGGCGCCAAGTGGGAAAGGGTGGTTTTGAGGCTGAAGGCAGCAGGAAAGCCTGCAGCCCCCAGGTCTGGGAGCTATGCAAGCGGTTCCCAAAGAGCTTTAGAAGAAGGCACAGTTTTCCCTGCTGGCTCTTTGGGTGTGGGACCAGTCTAAAGACATATGGCCATTTTTGTGCCTGGCCTGGCGCCAAGTTTGAAAGGGTGGTTTTGCGGCTGAAGGCAGCAGGAAAGCCTGCAGCCCCCAGGTCTGTGGGGCTAGGCAAGCGGTTCCCAAAGAGCTTTAGAACAAGGCATAGTTTTCCCTGCTGGCTCTTTGGGCGTGGGACCAACCTCCAGACATATGGCCATTTTTGTGCCTGGGGCGGCGCCAAGTGGGAAAGGGTGGTTTTGAGGCTGAAGGCAGCAGGAAAGCCTGCAGCCCCCAGGTGTGTGGGGCTACGCTAGCGGTTCCCAAAGATCTTTAGAAGAAGGCACAGTTTTCACTGCTGGCTCTTTGGGCGTGGGACCAATCTCCAGACATATGGCCATTTTTGTGCCTGGCGCGGCGCCAAGTGGGAAAGGGTGGTTTTGAGGTTGAAGGCAGCAGGAAAGCCTGCAGCCCCCAGGTCTGGGAGCTATGCAAGCGGTTCCCAAAGAGCTTTAGAAGAAGGCATAGTTTTCCCTGCTGGCTCTTTGGGCGTGGGACCAAACTCCAGACATATGGCCATTTTTGTGCCTGGGGCGGCGCCAAGTGGGAAAGGGTGGTTTTGAGGCTGAAGGCAGCAGGAAAGCCTGCAGCCCCCAGGTGTGTGGGGCTACGCAAGCGGTTCCCAAAGAGCTTTAGAAGAAGGCATAGTTTTCCCTGCTGGCTCTTTGGGCATGGGACCCATCTCCAGACATATGGCCATTTTTGTGCCTGGCGTGGAGCCAAGTGGGAAAGGGTGGTTTTGAGGCTGAAGGCAGCAGGAAAGCCTGCAGCCCCCAGGTGTGTGGGGCTACGCAAGCGGTTCCCAAAGAGCTTTAGAAGAAGGCATAGTTTTCCCTGCTGGCTCTTTGGGCGTGGGACCAATCTCCAGACATATGGCCATTTTTGTGCCTGGCGCGGCGCCAAGTGGGAAAGGGTGGTTTTGAGGCTGAAGGCAGCAGGAAAGCCTGCAGCCCGCAGGTGTGTGGGGCTACGCAAGCGGTTCCCAAAGAGCTTTAGAACAAGGCATAGTTTTCCCTGCTGGCTCTTTGGGCGTGGGACCAACCTCCAGCCATATGGCCATTTTTGTGCCTGGCGCGGTGCCAAGTGGGAAAGGGTGGTTTTGCGGCTGAGGGCAGCAGGAAAGCCTGCAGCTCCCAGGTGTGTGGGGCTATGCAAGCGGTTCCCAAAGAGCTTTAGAAGAAGGCATAATTTTCCCTGCTGGCTCTTTGGGCGTGGGACCAAACTCCAGCCATATGGCCATTTTTGTGCCTGGCGCGGCGCCAAGTGGGAAAGGGTGGTTTTGAGGCTGAAGGCAGCAGGAAAGCCTGCAGCCCCCAGGTGTGTGGGGCTACGCAAGCGGTTCCCAAAGAGCTTTAGAAGAAGGCACAGTTTTCCCTGCTGGCTCTTTGGGCGTGGGACCAATCTCCAGCCATATGGCCATTTTTGTGCCTGGGGCGGCGCCAAGTGGGAAAGGGTGGTTTTGAGGCTGAAGGCAGCAGGAAAGCCTGCAGCCCGCAGGTGTGTGGGGCTACGCAAGCGGTTCCCAAAGAGCTTTAGAACAAGCCACAGTTTTCCCTGCTGGCTCTTTGGGCGTGGGACCAATCTCCAGCCATATGGCCATTGTTGTGCCTGGCGCGGTGCCAAGTGGGAAAGGGTGGTTTTGAGGCTGAAGGCAGCAGGAAAGCCTGCAGCCCCCAGGTGTGTGGGGCTACGCAAGCGGTTCCCAAAGAGCTTTAGAAGAAGGCATAGTTTTCCCTGCTGGCTCTTTGGGCGTCGGACCAATCTCCAGACATATGGCCATTTTTATGCCTGGCGCGGCGCCAAGTGGGAAAGGGTGGTTTTGAGGCTGAAGGCAGCAGGAAAGCCTGCAGCCCCCAGGTGTGTGGGGCTACGCAAGCGGTTCCCAAAGAGCTTTAGAAGAAGGCATAATTTTCCCTGCTGGCTCTTTGGGCATGGGACCAATCTCCAGACATATGGCCATTTTTGTGCCTGGCGTGGAGCCAAGTGGGAAAGGGTGGTTTTGAGGCTGAAGGCAGCAGGAAAGCCTGCAGCCCCCAGGTGTGTGGGGCTACGCAAGCGGTTCCCAAAGAGCTTTAGAAGAAGGCATAGTTTTCCCTGCTGGCTCTTTGGGCGTGGGACCAATCTCCAGACATATGGCCATTTTTGTGCCTGGCGCGGCGCCAAGTGGGAAAGGGTGGTTTTGAGGCTGAAGGCAGCAGGAAAGCCTGCAGCCCCCAGGTGTGTGGGGCTACGCAAGCGGTTCCCAAAGAGCTTTAGAACAAGGCACAGTTTTCCCTGCTGGCTCTTTGGGCGTGGGACCAACCTCCAGCCATATGGCCATTTTTGTGCCTGGCGCGGCGCCAAGTGCGAAAGGGTGGTTTTGAGGCTGAAGGCAGCAGGAAAGCCTGCAGCCCCCAGGTGTGTGGGGCTATGCAAGCGGTTCCCAAAGAGCTTTAGAAGAAGGCATAATTTTCCCTGCTGGCTCTTTGGGCGTGGGACCAAACTCCAGACATATGGCCATTTTTGTGCCTGGCGTGGCGCCAAGTGGGAAAGGGTGGTTTTGAGGCTGAAGGCAGCAGGAAAGCCTGCAGCCCCCAGGTGTGTGGGGCTACGCAAGCGGTTCCCAAAGAGCTTTAGAAGAAGGCACAGTTTTCCCTGCTGGCTCTTTGGGCGTGGGACCAATCTCCAGACATATGGCCGTTTTTGTGCCTGGCGCGGCGCCAAGTGGGAAAGGGTGGTTTTGAGGCTGAAGGCAGCAGGAAAGCCTGCAGCCCCCAGGTCTGGGAGCTATGCAAGCGGTTCCCAAAGAGCTTTAGAAGAAGGCACAGTTTTCCCTGCTGGCTCTTTGGGTGTGGGACCAATCTCCAGACATATGGCCATTTTTGTGCCTGGCCTGGCGCCAAGTTTGAAAGGGTGGTTTTGCGGCTGAAGGCAGCAGGAAAGCCTGCAGCCCCCAGGTCTGTGGGGCTAGGCAAGCGGTTCCCAAAGAGCTTTAGAACAAGGCATAGTTTTCCCTGCTGGCTCTTTGGGCGTGGGACCAACCTCCAGACATATGGCCATTTTTGTGCCTGGCGCGGCGCCAAGTGGGAAAGGGTGGTTTTGAGGCTGAAGGCAGCAGGAAAGCCTGCAGCCCCCAGGTGTGCGGGGCTACGCAAGCGGTTCCCAAAGATCTTTAGAAGAAGGCACAGTTTTCCCTGCTGGCTCTTTGGGCGTGGGACCAATCTCCAGACATATGGCCATTTTTGTGCCTGGCGCGGCGCCAAGTGGGAAAGGGTGGTTTTGAGGCTGAAGGCAGCAGGAAAGCCTGCAGCCCCCAGGTCTGGGAGCTATGCAAGCGGTTCCCAAAGAGCTTTAGAAGAAGGCATAGTTTTCCCTGCTGGCTCTTTGGGCGTGGGACCAAACTCCAGACATATGGCCATTTTTGTGCCTGGGGCGGCGCCAAGTGGGAAAGGGTGGTTTTGAGGCTGAAGGCAGCAGGAAAGCCTGCAGCCCCCAGGTGTGTGGGGCTACGCAAGCGGTTCCCAAAGAGCTTTAGAAGAAGGCATAGTTTTCCCTGCTGGCTCTTTGGGCGTGGGACCAATCTCCAGACATATGGCCATTGTTGTGCCTGGCGCGGCGCCAAGTGGGAAAGGGTGGTTTTGAGGCTGAAGGCAGCAGGAAAGCCTGCAGCCCCCAGGTGTGTGGGGCTACGCAAGCGGTTCCCAAAGATCTTTAGAAGAAGGCACAGTTTTCCCTGCTGGCTCTTTGGGCGTGGGACCAATCTCCAGACATATGGCCATTTTTGTGCCTGGCGCGGCGCCAAGTGGGAAAGGGTGGTTTTGAGGCTGAAGGCAGCAGGAAAGCCTGCAGCCCCCAGGTGTGTGGGGCTAGGCAAGCGGTTCCCAAAGAGCTTTAGAACAAGGCATAGTTTTCCCTGCTGGCTCTTTGGGCGTGGGACCAAACTCCAGACATATGGCCATTTTTGTCCCTGGCGCGGCGCCAAGTGGGAAAGGGTGGATTTGAGGCTGAAGGCAGCAGGAAAGCCTGCAGCCCCCAGGTGTGTGGGGCTACGCCAGCGGTTCCCAAAGATCTTTATAAGAAGGCACAGCTTTCCCTGCTGGCTCTTTGGGCGTGGGACCAATCTCCAGACATATGGCCGTTTTTGTGCCTGGCGCGGCGCCAAGTGGGAAAGGGTGGTTTTGAGGCTGAAGGCAGCAGGAAAGCCTGCAGCCCCCAGGTGTGTGGGGCTACGCAAGCGGTTCCCAAAGAGCTTTAGAACAAGGCATAGTTTTCCCTGCTGGCTCTTTGGGCGTGGGACCAATCTCCAGCCATATGGCCATTTTTGTGCCTGGCTCGGCGCCAAGTGGGAAAGGGTGGTTTTGAGGCTGAAGGCAGCAGGAAAGCCTGCAGCCCGCAGGTCTGTGGGGCTACGCAAGCGGTTCCCAAAGAGCTTTAGAAGAAGGCATAGTTTTCCCTGCTGGCTCTTTGGGCGTGGAACCAATCTCCAGCCATATGGCCATTTTTGTGCCTGGCGCGGCGCCAAGTGGGAAAGGGTGGTTTTGAGCTTGAAGGCAGCAGGAAAGCCTGCAGCCCCCAGGTGTGTGGGGCTACGCAAGCGGTTCCCAAAGAGCTTTAGAAGAAGGCACAGTTTTCCCTGCTGGCTCTTTGGGCGTGGGACCAATCTCCAGCCATATGGCCATTGTTGTGCCTGGCGCGGTGCCAAGTGGGAAAGGGTGGTTTTGAGGCTGAAGGCAGCAGGAAAGCCTGCAGCCCCCAGGTGTGTGGGGCTACGCAAGCGGTTCCCAAAGAGCTTTAGAAGAAGGCATAGTTTTCCCTGCTGGCTCTTTGGGCGTGGGACCAATCTCCAGACATATGGCCATTTTTATGCCTGGCGCGGCGCCAAGTGGGAAAGGGTGGTTTTGAGGCTGAAGGCAGCAGGAAAGCCTGCAGCCCCCAGGTGTGTGGGGCTACGCAAGCGGTTCCCAAAGAGGTTTAGAAGAAGGCATAATTTTCCCTGCTGGCTCTTTGGGCATGGGACCCATCTCCAGACATATGGCCATTTTTGTGCCTGGCGTGGAGCCAAGTGGGAAAGGGTGGTTTTGAGGCTGAAGGCAGCAGGAAAGCCTGCAGCCCCCAGGTGTGTGGGGCTACGCAAGCGGTTCCCAAAGAGCTTTAGAAGAAGGCACAGTTTTCCCTGCTGGCTCTTTGGGCGTGGGACCAATCTCCAGCCATATGGCCATTTTTGTGCCTGGCGCGGCGCCAAGTGGGAAAGGGTGGTTTTGAGGCTGAAGGCAGCAGGAAAGCCTGCAGCCCCCAGGTGTGTGGGGCTACGCAAGCGGTTCCCAAAGAGCTTTAGAACAAGGCATAGTTTTCCCTGCTGGCTCTTTGGGCGTGGGACCAACCTCCAGCCATATGGCCATTTTTGTGCCTGGCGCGGCGCCAAGTGGGAAAGGGTGGTTTTGCGGCTGAGGGCAGCAGGAAAGCCTGCAGCTCCCAGGTGTGTGGGGCTATGCAAGCGGTTCCCAAAGAGCTTTAGAAGAAGGTATAATTTTCCCTGCTGGCTCTTTGGGCGTGGGACCAAACTCCAGACATATGGCCATTGTTGTGCCTGGGGCGGCGCCAAGTGGGAAAGGGTGGTTTTGAGGCTGAAGGCAGCAGGAAAGCCTGCAGCCCCCAGGTGTGTGGGGCTACGCAAGCGGTTCCCAATGATCTTTAGAAGAAGGCACAGTTTTCCCTGCTGGCTCTTTGGGCGTGGGACCAATCTCCAGACATATGGCCGTTTTTGTGCCTGGCGCGGCGCCAAGTGGGAAAGGGTGGTTTTGAGGCTGAAGGCAGCAGGAAAGCCTGCAGCCCCCAGGTCTAGGGGCTATGCAAGAGGTTCCCAAAGAGCTTTAGAACAAGGCACAGTTTACCCTGCTGGCTCTTTGGGCGTGGGACCAATGTAAAGACATATGGCCATTGTTGTGCCTGGCGCGGCGCCAAGTGGGAAAGGGTGGTTTTGAGGTTGAAGGCAGCAGGAAAGCCTGCAGCCCCCAGGTCTGTGGGGCTACGCAAGCGGTTCCCAAAGAGCTTTAGAACAAGGCATAGTTTTCCCTGCTGGCTCTTTGGGCGTGGGACCAATCTCCAGACATATGGCCATTTTTGTGCCTGGCGCGGCGCCAAGTGGGAAAGGGTGGTTTTGAGGCTGAAGGCAGCAGGAAAGCCTGCAGCCCCCAGGTGTGTGGGGCTACGCAAGCGGTTCCCAAAGAGCTTTAGAAGAAGGCACAGTTTTCCCTGCTGGCTCTTTGGGCGTGGGACCAATCTCCAGCCATATGGCCATTTTTGTGCCTGGCGCGGCGCCAAGTGGGAAAGGGTGGTTTTGAGGCTGAAGGCAGCAGGAAAGCCTGCAGCCCGCAGGTCTGTGGGGCTATGCAAGCAGTTCCCAAAGAGCTTTAGAAGAAGGCATAGTTTTCCCTGCTGGCTCTTTGGGCGTGGGACCAATCTCCAGACATATGGCCATTTTTGTGCCTGGCGCGGCGCCAAGTGGGAAAGGGTGGTTTTGAGGCTGAAGGCAGCAGGAAAGCCTGCAGCCCCCAGGTGTGTGGGGCTACGCAAGCGGTTCCCAAAGAGCTTTAGAAGAAGGCATAGTTTTCCCTGCTGGCTCTTTGGGCGTGGGACCAATCTCCAGACATATGGCCATTTTTGTGCCTGGCGCGGCGCCAAGTGGGAAAGGGTGGTTTTGAGGCTGAAGGCAGCAGGAAAGCCTGCAGCCCCCAGGTGTGTGGGGCTACGCAAGCGGTTCCCAAAGAGCTTTAGAAGAAGGCACAGTTTTCCCTGCTGGCTCTTTGGGCGTGGGACCAACCTCCAGCCATATGGCCATTTTTGTGCCTGGCGCGGCGCCAAGTGCGAAAGGGTGGTTTTGAGGCTGAAGGCAGCAGGAAAGCCTGCAGCCCCCAGGTGTGTGGGGCTATGCAAGCGGTTCCCAAAGAGCTTTAGAAGAAGGCATAATTTTCCCTGCTGGCTCTTTGGGCGTGGGACCAAACTCCAGACATATGGCCATTTTTGTGCCTGGCGTGGCGCCAAGTGGGAAAGGGTGGTTTTGAGGCTGAAGGCAGCAGGAAAGCCTGCAGCCCCCAGGTGTGTGGGGCTACGCAAGCGGTTCCCAAAGAGCTTTAGAAGAAGGCACAGTTTTCCCTGCTGGCTCTTTGGGCGTGGGACCAATCTCCAGACATATGGCCGTTTTTGTGCCTGGCGCGGCGCCAAGTGGGAAAGGGTGGTTTTGAGGCTGAAGGCAGCAGGAAAGCCTGCAGCCCCCAGGTCTGGGAGCTATGCAAGCGGTTCCCAAAGAGCTTTAGAAGAAGGCACAGTTTTCCCTGCTGGCTCTCTGGGTGTGGGACCAATCTAAAGACATATGGCCATTTTTGTGCCTGGCCTGGCGCCAAGTTTGAAAGGGTGGTTTTGCGGCTGAAGGCAGCAGGAAAGCCTGCAGCCCCCAGGTCTGTGGGGCTAGGCAAGCGGTTCCCAAAGAGCTTTAGAACAAGGCATAGTTTTCCCTGCTGGCTCTTTGGGCGTGGGACCAACCTCCAGACATATGGCCATTTTTGTGCCTGGTGCGGCGCCAAGTGGGAAAGGGTGGTTTTGAGGCTGAAGGCAGCAGGAAAGCCTGCAGCCCCCAGGTGTGTGGGGCTACGCAAGCGGTTCCCAAAGAGCTTTAGAAGAAGGCACAGTTTTCCCTGCTGGCTCTTTGGGCGTGGGACCAATCTCCAGACATATGGCCATTTTTGTGCCTGGCGCGGCGCCAAGTGGGAAAGGGTGGTTTTGAGGTTGAAGGCAGCAGGAAAGCCTGCAGCCCCCAGGTCTGGGAGCTATGCAAGCGGTTCCCAAAGAGCTTTAGAAGAAGGCATAGTTTTCCCTGCTGGCTCTTTGGGCGTGGGACCAAACTCCAGACATATAGCCATTTTTGTGCCTGGCGCGGCGCCAAGTGCGAAAGGGTGGTTTTGAGGCTGAAGGCAGCAGGAAAGCCTGCAGCCCCCAGGTGTGTGGGGCTATGCAAGCGGTTCCCAAAGAGCTTTAGAAGAAGGCATAATTTTCCCTGCTGGCTCTTTGGGCGTGGGACCAAACTCCAGACATATGGCCATTTTTGTGCCTGGCGTGGCGCCAAGTGGGAAAGGGTGGTTTTGAGGCTGAAGGCAGCAGGAAAGCCTGCAGCCCCCAGGTGTCTGGGGCTACGCAAGCGGTTCCCAAAGAGCTTTAGAAGAAGGCACAGTTTTCCCTGCTGGCTCTTTGGGCGTGGGACCAATCTCCAGACATATGGCCGTTTTTGTGCCTGGCGCGGCGCCAAGTGGGAAAGGGTGGTTTTGAGGCTGAAGGCAGCAGGAAAGCCTGCAGCCCCCAGGTCTGGGAGCTATGCAAGCGGTTCCCAAAGAGCTTTAGAAGAAGGCACAGTTTTCCCTGCTGGCTCTCTGGGTGTGGGACCAATCTAAAGACATATGGCCATTTTTGTGCCTGGCCTGGCGCCAAGTTTGAAAGGGTGGTTTTGCGGCTGAAGGCAGCAGGAAAGCCTGCAGCCCCCAGGTCTGTGGGGCTAGGCAAGTGGTTCCCAAAGAGCTTTAGAACAAGGCATAGTTTTCCCTGCTGGCTCTTTGGGCGTGGGACCAACCTCCAGACATATGGCCATTTTTGTGCCTGGTGCGGCGCCAAGTGGGAAAGGGTGGTTTTGAGGCTGAAGGCAGCAGGAAAGCCTGCAGCCCCCAGGTGTGTGGGGCTACGCTAGCGGTTCCCAAAGATCTTTAGAAGAAGGCACAGTTTTCCCTGCTGGCTCTTTGGGCGTGGGACCAATCTCCAGACATATGGCCATTTTTGTGCCTGGCGCGGCGCCAAGTGGGAAAGGGTGGTTTTGAGGTTGAAGGCAGCAGGAAAGCCTGCAGCCCCCAGGTCTGGGAGCTATGGAAGCGGTTCCCAAAGAGCTTTAGAAGAAGGCATAGTTTTCCCTGCTGGCTCTTTGGGCATGGGACCAAACTCCAGACATATGGCCATTTTTGTGCCTGGCGCGGCGCCAAGTGGGAAAGGGTGGTTTTGAGGCTGAAGGCAGCAGGAAAGCCTGCAGCCCCCAGGTGTGTGGGGCTACGCAAGCGGTTCCCAAAGAGCTTTAGAAGAAGGCATAGTTTTCCCTGCTGGCTCTTTGGGCGTGGGACCAATCTCCAGACATATGGCCATTTTTGTGCCTGGCGCGGCGCCAAGTGGGAAAGGGTGGTTTTGAGGCTGAAGGCAGCAGGAAAGCCTGCAGCCCGCAGGTCTGTGGGGCTATGCAAGCAGTTCCCAAAGAGCTTTAGAAGAAGGCATAGTTTTCCCTGCTGGCTCTTTGGGCGTGGGACCAACCTCCAGACATATGGCCATTTTTGTGCCTGGCGCGGCGCCAAGTGGGAAAGGGTGGTTTTGAGGCTGAAGGCAGCAGGAAAGCCTGCAGCCCCCAGGTGTGTGGGGCTACGCAAGCGGTTCCCAAAGAGCTTTAGAAGAAGGCATAGTTTTCCCTGCTGGCTCTTTGGGCGTGGGACCAATCTCCAGACATATGGCCATTTTTGTGCCTGGCGCGGCGCCAAGTGGGAAAGGGTGGTTTTGAGGCTGAAGGCAGCAGGAAAGCCTGCAGCCCCCAGGTGTGTGGGGCTACGCAAGCGGTTCCCAAAGAGCTTTAGAAGAAGGCACAGTTTTCCCTGCTGGCTCTTTGGGCGTGGGACCAACCTCCAGCCATATGGCCATTTTTGTGCCTGGCGCGGCGCCAAGTGCGAAAGGGTGGTTTTGAGGCTGAAGGCAGCAGGAAAGCCTGCAGCCCCCAGGTGTGTGGGGCTATGCAAGCGGTTCCCAAAGAGCTTTAGAAGAAGGCATAATTTTCCCTGCTGGCTCTTTGGGCGTGGGACCAAACTCCAGACATATGGCCATTGTTGTGCCTGGCGTGGCGCCAAGTGGGAAAGGGTGGTTTTGAGGCTGAAGGCAGCAGGAAAGCCTGCAGCCCCCAGGTGTGTGGGGCTACGCAAGCGGTTCCCAAAGAGCTTTAGAAGAAGGCACAGTTTTCCCTGCTGGCTCTTTGGGCGTGGGACCAATCTCCAGACATATGGCCGTTTTTGTGCCTGGCGCGGCGCCAAGTGGGAAAGGGTGGTTTTGAGGCTGAAGGCAGCAGGAAAGCCTGCAGCCCCCAGGTCTGGGAGCTATGCAAGCGGTTCCCAAAGAGCTTTAGAAGAAGGCACAGTTTTCCCTGCTGGCTCTCTGGGTGTGGGACCAATCTAAAGACATATGGCCATTTTTGTGCCTGGCCTGGCGCCAAGTTTGAAAGGGTGGTTTTGCGGCTGAAGGCAGCAGGAAAGCCTGCAGCCCCCAGGTCTGTGGGGCTAGGCAAGCGGTTCCCAAAGAGCTTTAGAACAAGGCATAGTTTTCCCTGCTGGCTCTTTGGGCGTGGGACCAACCTCCAGACATATGGCCATTTTTGTGCCTGGTGCGGCGCCAAGTGGGAAAGGGTGGTTTTGAGGCTGAAGGCAGCAGGAAAGCCTGCAGCCCCCAGGTGTGTGGGGCTACGCAAGCGGTTCCCAAAGAGCTTTAGAAGAAGGCACAGTTTTCCCTGCTGGCTCTTTGGGCGTGGGACCAATCTCCAGACATATGGCCGTTTTTGTGCCTGGCGCGGCGCCAAGTGGGAAAGGGTGGTTTTGAGGTTGAAGGCAGCAGGAAAGCCTGCAGCCCCCAGGTCTGGGAGCTATGCAAGCGGTTCCCAAAGAGCTTTAGAAGAAGGCATAGTTTTCCCTGCTGGCTCTTTGGGCGTGGGACCAAACTCCAGACATATAGCCATTTTTGTGCCTGGCGCGGCGCCAAGTGCGAAAGGGTGGTTTTGAGGCTGAAGGCAGCAGGAAAGCCTGCAGCCCCCAGGTGTGTGGGGCTATGCAAGCGGTTCCCAAAGAGCTTTAGAAGAAGGCATAATTTTCCCTGCTGGCTCTTTGGGCGTGGGACCAAACTCCAGACATATGGCCATTTTTGTGCCTGGCGTGGCGCCAAGTGGGAAAGGGTGGTTTTGAGGCTGAAGGCAGCAGGAAAGCCTGCAGCCCCCAGGTGTGTGGGGCTACGCAAGCGGTTCCCAAAGAGCTTTAGAAGAAGGCACAGTTTTCCCTGCTGGCTCTTTGGGCGTGGGACCAATCTCCAGACATATGGCCGTTTTTGTGCCTGGCGCGGCGCCAAGTGGGAAAGGGTGGTTTTGAGGCTGAAGGCAGCAGGAAAGCCTGCAGCCCCCAGGTCTGGGAGCTATGCAAGCGGTTCCCAAAGAGCTTTAGAAGAAGGCACAGTTTTCCCTGCTGGCTCTCTGGGTGTGGGACCAATCTAAAGACATATGGCCATTTTAGTGCCTGGCCTGGCGCCAAGTTTGAAAGGGTGGTTTTGCGGCTGAAGGCAGCAGGAAAGCCTGCAGCCCCCAGGTCTGTGGGGCTAGGCAAGTGGTTCCCAAAGAGCTTTAGAACAAGGCATAGTTTTCCCTGCTGGCTCTTTGGGCGTGGGACCAACCTCCAGACATATGGCCATTTTTGTGCCTGGTGCGGCGCCAAGTGGGAAAGGGTGGTTTTGAGGCTGAAGGCAGCAGGAAAGCCTGCAGCCCCCAGGTGTGTGGGGCTACGCTAGCGGTTCCCAAAGATCTTTAGAAGAAGGCACAGTTTTCCCTGCTGGCTCTTTGGGCGTGGGACCAATCTCCAGACATATGGCCATTTTTGTGCCTGGCGCGGCGCCAAGTGGGAAAGGGTGGTTTTGAGGTTGAAGGCAGCAGGAAAGCCTGCAGCCCCCAGGTCTGGGAGCTATGGAAGCGGTTCCCAAAGAGCTTTAGAAGAAGGCATAGTTTTCCCTGCTGGCTCTTTGGGCATGGGACCAAACTCCAGACATATGGCCATTTTTGTGCCTGGGGCGGCGCCAAGTGGGAAAGGGTGGTT
Source organism: Larus michahellis (assembly GCF_964199755.1). Lineage (NCBI taxonomy): Eukaryota > Metazoa > Chordata > Aves > Charadriiformes > Laridae > Larus > Larus michahellis. The sequence continues at coordinate 171,627 of NW_027436052.1, forward strand.
TTGAGGCTGAAGGCAGCAGGAAAGCCTGCAGCCCCCAGGTGTGTGGGGCTACGCAAGCGGTTCCCAAAGAGCTTTAGAAGAAGGCATAGTTTTCCCTGCTGGCTCTTTGGGCGTGGGACCAATCTCCAGACATATGGCCAGTGTTGTGCCTGGCGCGGCGCCAAGTGGGAAAGGGTGGTTTTGAGGCTGAAGGCAGCAGGAAAGCCTGCAGCCCCCAGGTGTGTGGGGCTACGCAAGCGGTTCCCAAAGATCTTTAGAAGAAGGCACAGTTTTCCCTGCTGGCTCTTTGGGCGTGGGACCAATCTCCAGACATATGGCCATTTTTGTGCCTGGCGCGGCGCCAAGTGGGAAAGGGTGGTTTTGAGCTTGAAGGCAGCAGGAAAGCCTGCAGCCCCCAGGTGTGTGGGGCTACGCAAGCGGTTCCCAAAGATCTTTAGAAGAAGGCATAGTTTTCCCTGCTGGCTCTTTGGGCGTGGGACCAATCTCCAGACATATGGCCATTTTTGTGCCTGGCGCGGCGCCAAGTGGGAAAGGGTGGTTTTGAGGCTGAAGGCAGCAGGAAAGCCTGCAGCCCCCAGGTGTGTGGGGCTAGGCAAGCGGTTCCCAAAGAGCTTTAGAACAAGGCATAGTTTTCCCTGCTGGCTCTTTGGGCGTGGGACCAAACTCCAGACATATGGCCATTTTTGTGCCTGGCGCGGCGCCAAGTGGGAAAGGGTGGTTTTGAGGCTGAAGGCAGCAGGAAAGCCTGCAGCCCCCAGGTGTGTGGGGCTACGCAAGCGGTTCCCAAAGAGCTTTAGAAGAAGGCATAGTTTTCCCTGCTGGCTCTTTGGGCGTGGGACCAATCTCCAGACATATGGCCATTTTTATGCCTGGCGCGGCGCCAAGTGGGAAAGGGTGGTTTTGAGGCTGAAGGCAGCAGGAAAGCCTGCAGCCCCCAGGTGTGTGGGGCTACGCAAGCGGTTCCCAAAGAGCTTTAGAAGAAGGCATAATTTTCCCTGCTGGCTCTTTGGGCATGGGACCCATCTCCAGACATATGGCCATTTTTGTGCCTGGCGTGGAGCCAAGTGGGAAAGGGTGGTTTTGAGGCTGAAGGCAGCAGGAAAGCCTGCAGCCCCCAGGTGTGTGGGGCTACGCAAGCGGTTCCCAAAGAGCTTTAGAACAAGGCATAGTTTTCCCTGCTGGCTCTTTGGGCGTGGGACCAATCTCCAGACATATGGCCATTTTTATGCCTGGCGCGGCGCCAAGTGGGAAAGGGTGGTTTTGAGGCTGAAGGCAGCAGGAAAGCCTGCAGCCCCCAGGTGTGTGGGGCTACGCAAGCGGTTCCCAAAGAGCTTTAGAAGAAGGCATAATTTTCCCTGCTGGCTCTTTGGGCATGGGACCCATCTCCAGACATATGGCCATTTTTGTGCCTGGCGTGGAGCCAAGTGGGAAAGGGTGGTTTTGAGGCTGAAGGCAGCAGGAAAGCCTGCAGCCCCCAGGTGTGTGGGGCTACGCAAGCGGTTCCCAAAGAGCTTTAGAAGAAGGCACAGTTTTCCCTGCTGACTCTTTGGGCGTGGGACCAATCTCCAGCCATATGGCCATTGTTGTGCCTGGCGCGGTGCCAAGTGGGAAAGGGTGGTTTTGAGGCTGAAGGCAGCAGGAAAGCCTGCAGCCCCCAGGTGTGTGGGGCTACGCAAGCGGTTCCCAAAGAGCTTTAGAAGAAGGCATAGTTTTCCCTGCTGGCTCTTTGGGCGTGGGACCAATCTCCAGACATATGGCCATTTTTATGCCTGGGGCGGCGCCAAGTGGGAAAGGGTGGTTTTGAGGCTGAAGGCAGCAGGAAAGCCTGCAGCCCCCAGGTGTGTGGGGCTACGCAAGCGGTTCCCAAAGAGCTTTAGAAGAAGGCATAATTTTCCCTGCTGGCTCTTTGGGCATGGGACCCATCTCCAGACATATGGCCATTTTTGTGCCTGGCGTGGAGCCAAGTGGGAAAGGGTGGTTTTGAGGCTGAAGGCAGCAGGAAAGCCTGCAGCCCCCAGGTGTGTGGGGCTACGCAAGCGGTTCCCAAAGAGCTTTAGAAGAAGGCATAGTTTTCCCTGCTGGCTCTTTGGGCATGGGACCCATCTCCAGACATATGGCCATTTTTGTGCCTGGCGTGGAGCCAAGTGGGAAAGGGTGGTTTTGAGGCTGAAGGCAGCAGGAAAGCCTGCAGCCCCCAGGTCCGTGGGGCTACGCAAGCGGTTCCCAAAGAGCTTTAGAAGAAGGCATAGTTTTCCCTGCTGGCTCTTTGGGCATGGGACCCATCTCCAGACATATGGCCATTTTTGTGCCTGGCGTGGAGCCAAGTGGGAAAGGGTGGTTTTGAGGCTGAAGGCAGCAGGAAAGCCTGCAGCCCCCAGGTGTCTGGGGCTACGCAAGCGGTTCCCAAAGAGCTTTAGAAGAAGGCATAGTTTTCCCTGCTGGCTCTTTGGGCGTGGGACCAATCTCCAGACATATGGCCATTTTTGTGCCTGGCGCGGCGCCAAGTGGGAAAGGGTGGTTTTGAGGCTGAAGGCAGCAGGAAAGCCTGCAGCCCCCAGGTGTGTGGGGCTACGCAAGCGGTTCCCAAAGAGCTTTAGAACAAGGCATAGTTTTCCCTGCTGGCTCTTTGGGCGTGGGACCAACCTCCAGCCATATGGCCATTTTTGTGCCTGGCGCGGCGCCAAGTGGGAAAGGGTGGTTTTGCGGCTGAGGGCAGCAGGAAAGCCTGCAGCTCCCAGGTGTGTGGGGCTATGCAAGCGGTTCCCAAAGAGCTTTAGAAGAAGGCATAATTTTCCCTGCTGGCTCTTTGGGCGTGGGACCAAACTCCAGACATATGGCCATTTTTGTGCCTGGCGCGGCGCCAAGTGGGAAAGGGTGGTTTTGAGCTTGAAGGCAGCAGGAAAGCCTGCAGCCCCCAGGTGTGTGGGGCTACGCAAGCGGTTCCCAAAGAGCTTTAGAAGAAGGCACAGTTTTCCCTGCTGGCTCTTTGGGCGTGGGACCAATCTCCAGACATATGGCCATTTTTGTGCCTGGCGCGGCGCCAAGTGGGAAAGGGTGGTTTTGAGGCTGAAGGCAGCAGGAAAGCCTGCAGCCCCCAGGTGTGTGGGGCTACGCAAGCGGTTCCCAAAGAGCTTTAGAACAAGCCACAGTTTTCCCTGCTGACTCTTTGGGCGTGGGACCAATCTCCAGCCATATGGCCATTGTTGTGCCTGGCGCGGTGCCAAGTGGGAAAGGGTGGTTTTGAGGCTGAAGGCAGCAGGAAAGCCTGCAGCCCCCAGGTGTGTGGGGCTACGCAAGCGGTTCCCAAAGAGCTTTAGAAGAAGGCATAGTTTTCCCTGCTGGCTCTTTGGGCGTGGGACCAATCTCCAGACATATGGCCATTTTTATGCCTGGCGCGGCGCCAAGTGGGAAAGGGTGGTTTTGAGGCTGAAGGCAGCAGGAAAGCCTGCAGCCCCCAGGTGTGTGGGGCTACGCAAGCGGTTCCCAAAGAGCTTTAGAAGAAGGCATAATTTTCCCTGCTGGCTCTTTGGGCATGGGACCCATCTCCAGACATATGGCCATTTTTGTGCCTGGCGTGGAGCCAAGTGGGAAAGGGTGGTTTTGAGGCTGAAGGCAGCAGGAAAGCCTGCAGCCCCCAGGTGTGTGGGGCTACGCAAGCGGTTCCCAAAGAGCTTTAGAACAAGCCACAGTTTTCCCTGCTGACTCTTTGGGCGTGGGACCAATCTCCAGCCATATGGCCATTGTTGTTTCTGGCGCGGTGCCAAGTGGGAAAGGGTGGTTTTGAGGCTGAAGGCAGCAGGAAAGCCTGCAGCCCCCAGGTGTGTGGGGCTACGCAAGCGGTTCCCAAAGAGCTTTAGAAGAAGGCATAGTTTTCCCTGCTGGCTCTTTGGGCGTGGGACCAATCTCCAGACATATGGCCATTTTTATGCCTGGGGCGGCGCCAAGTGGGAAAGGGTGGTTTTGAGGCTGAAGGCAGCAGGAAAGCCTGCAGCCCCCAGGTGTGTGGGGCTACGCAAGCGGTTCCCAAAGAGCTTTAGAAGAAGGCATAATTTTCCCTGCTGGCTCTTTGGGCATGGGACCCATCTCCAGACATATGGCCATTTTTGTGCCTGGCGTGGAGCCAAGTGGGAAAGGGTGGTTTTGAGGCTGAAGGCAGCAGGAAAGCCTGCAGCCCCCAGGTGTGTGGGGCTACGCAAGCGGTTCCCAAAGAGCTTTAGAAGAAGGCATAGTTTTCCCTGCTGGCTCTTTGGGCGTGGGACCAATCTCCAGACATATGGCCATTTTTGTGCCTGGCGCGGCGCCAAGTGGGAAAGGGTGGTTTTGAGGCTGAAGGCAGCAGGAAAGCCTGCAGCCCCCAGGTGTGTGGGGCTACGCAAGCGGTTCCCAAAGAGCTTTAGAAGAAGGCACAGTTTTCCCTGCTGGCTCTTTGGGCGTGGGACCAATCTCCAGACATATGGCCATTTTTGTGCCTGGCGCGGCGCCAAGTGGGAAAGGGTGGTTTTGAGGCTGAAGGCAGCAGGAAAGCCTGCAGCCCCCAGGTCCGTGGGGCTACGCAAGCGGTTCCCAAAGAGCTTTAGAAGAAGGCACAGTTTTCCCTGCTGGCTCTTTGGGCGTGGGACCAATCTCCAGACATATGGCCGTTTTTGTGCCTGGCGCGGCGCCAAGTGGGAAAGGGTGGTTTTGAGGCTGAAGGCAGCAGGAAAGCCTGCAGCCCCCAGGTCTGGGAGCTATGCAAGCGGTTCCCAAAGAGCTTTAGAAGAAGGCACAGTTTTCCCTGCTGGCTCTTTGGGTGTGGGACCAGTCTAAAGACATATGGCCATTTTTGTGCCTGGCCTGGCGCCAAGTTTGAAAGGGTGGTTTTGCGGCTGAAGGCAGCAGGAAAGCCTGCAGCCCCCAGGTCTGTGGGGCTAGGCAAGCGGTTCCCAAAGAGCTTTAGAACAAGGCATAGTTTTCCCTGCTGGCTCTTTGGGCGTGGGACCAACCTCCAGACATATGGCCATTTTTGTGCCTGGGGCGGCGCCAAGTGGGAAAGGGTGGTTTTGAGGCTGAAGGCAGCAGGAAAGCCTGCAGCCCCCAGGTGTGTGGGGCTACGCTAGCGGTTCCCAAAGATCTTTAGAAGAAGGCACAGTTTTCACTGCTGGCTCTTTGGGCGTGGGACCAATCTCCAGACATATGGCCATTTTTGTGCCTGGCGCGGCGCCAAGTGGGAAAGGGTGGTTTTGAGGTTGAAGGCAGCAGGAAAGCCTGCAGCCCCCAGGTCTGGGAGCTATGCAAGCGGTTCCCAAAGAGCTTTAGAAGAAGGCATAGTTTTCCCTGCTGGCTCTTTGGGCGTGGGACCAAACTCCAGACATATGGCCATTTTTGTGCCTGGGGCGGCGCCAAGTGGGAAAGGGTGGTTTTGAGGCTGAAGGCAGCAGGAAAGCCTGCAGCCCCCAGGTGTGTGGGGCTACGCAAGCGGTTCCCAAAGAGCTTTAGAAGAAGGCATAGTTTTCCCTGCTGGCTCTTTGGGCGTGTGACCAATCTCCAGACATATGGCCATTGTTGTGCCTGGCGTGGCGCCAAGTGGGAAAGGGTGGTTTTGAGGCTGAAGGCAGCAGGAAAGCCTGCAGCCCCCAGGTGTGTGGGGCTACGCAAGCGGTTCCCAAAGATCTTTAGAAGAAGGCACAGTTTTCCCTGCTGGCTCTTTGGGCGTGGGACCAATCTCCAGACATATGGCCATTTTTGTGCCTGGCGCGGCGCCAAGTGGGAAAGGGTGGTTTTGAGGCTGAAGGCAGCAGGAAAGCCTGCAGCCCCCAGGTGTGTGGGGCTACGCAAGCGGTTCCCAAAGATCTTTAGAAGAAGGCACAGTTTTCCCTGCTGGCTCTTTGGGCGTGGGACCAATCTCCAGACATATGGCCATTTTTGTGCCTGGCGCGGCGCCAAGTGGGAAAGGGTGGTTTTGAGGCTGAAGGCAGCAGGAAAGCCTGCAGCCCCCAGGTCTGTGGGGCTAGGCAAGCGGTTCCCAAAGAGCTTTAGAACAAGGCATAGTTTTCCCTGCTGGCTCTTTGGGCGTGGGACCAAACTCCAGACATATGGCCATTTTTGTCCCTGGCGCGGCGCCAAGTGGGAAAGGGTGGTTTTGAGGCTGAAGGCAGCAGGAAAGCCTGCAGCCCCCAGGTGTGTGGGGCTACGCAAGCGGTTCCCAAAGAGCTTTAGAAGAAGGCATAGTTTTCCCTGCTGGCTCTTTGGGCGTGGGACCAAACTCCAGACATATGGCCATTTTTATGCCTGGCGCGGCGCCAAGTGGGAAAGGGTGGTTTTGAGGCTGAAGGCAGCAGGAAAGCCTGCAGCCCCCAGGTGTGTGGGGCTACGCAAGCGGTTCCCAAAGAGCTTTAGAAGAAGGCATAATTTTCCCTGCTGGCTCTTTGGGCATGGGACCCATCTCCAGACATATGGCCATTTTTGTGCCTGGCGTGGAGCCAAGTGGGAAAGGGTGGTTTTGAGGCTGAAGGCAGCAGGAAAGCCTGCAGCCCCCAGGTCTGTGGGGCTACGCAAGCGGTTCCCAAAGAGCTTTAGAAGAAGGCATAGTTTTCCCTGCTGGCTCTTTGGGCGTGGGACCAATCTCCAGACATATGGCCATTTTTGTGCCTGGCGCGGCGCCAAGTGGGAAAGGGTGGTTTTGAGGCTGAAGGCAGCAGGAAAGCCTGCAGCCCGCAGGTGTGTGGGGCTACGCAAGCGGTTCCCAAAGAGCTTTAGAACAAGGCATAGTTTTCCCTTCTGGCTCTTTGGGCGTGGGACCAACCTCCAGCCATATGGCCATTTTTGTGCCTGGCGCGGTGCCAAGTGGGAAAGGGTGGTTTTGCGGCTGAGGGCAGCAGGAAAGCCTGCAGCTCCCAGGTGTGTGGGGCTATGCAAGCGGTTCCCAAAGAGCTTTAGAAGAAGGCATAATTTTCCCTGCTGGCTCTTTGGGCGTGGGACCAAACTCCAGCCATATGGCCATTTTTGTGCCTGGCGCGGCGCCAAGTGGGAAAGGGTGGTTTTGAGGCTGAAGGCAGCAGGAAAGCCTGCAGCCCCCAGGTGTGTGGGGCTACGCAAGCGGTTCCCAAAGAGCTTTAGAAGAAGGCACAGTTTTCCCTGCTGGCTCTTTGGGCGTGGGACCAATCTCCAGCCATATGGCCATTTTTGTGCCTGGGGCGGCGCCAAGTGGGAAAGGGTGGTTTTGAGGCTGAAGGCAGCAGGAAAGCCTGCAGCCCGCAGGTGTGTGGGGCTACGCAAGCGGTTCCCAAAGAGCTTTAGAACAAGCCACAGTTTTCCCTGCTGGCTCTTTGGGCGTGGGACCAATCTCCAGCCATATGGCCATTGTTGTGCCTGGCGCGGTGCCAAGTGGGAAAGGGTGGTTTTGAGGCTGAAGGCAGCAGGAAAGCCTGCAGCCCCCAGGTCTGTGGGGCTACGCAAGCGGTTCCCAAAGAGCTTTAGAAGAAGGCATAGTTTTCCCTGCTGGCTCTTTGGGCGTCGGACCAATCTCCAGACATATGGCCATTTTTATGCCTGGCGCGGCGCCAAGTGGGAAAGGGTGGTTTTGAGGCTGAAGGCAGCAGGAAAGCCTGCAGCCCCCAGGTGTGTGGGGCTACGCAAGCGGTTCCCAAAGAGCTTTAGAAGAAGGCATAATTTTCCCTGCTGGCTCTTTGGGCATGGGACCAATCTCCAGACATATGGCCATTTTTGTGCCTGGCGTGGAGCCAAGTGGGAAAGGGTGGTTTTGAGGCTGAAGGCAGCAGGAAAGCCTGCAGCCCCCAGGTGTGTGGGGCTACGCAAGCGGTTCCCAAAGAGCTTTAGAAGAAGGCATAGTTTTCCCTGCTGGCTCTTTGGGCGTGGGACCAATCTCCAGACATATGGCCATTTTTGTGCCTGGCGCGGCGCCAAGTGGGAAAGGGTGGTTTTGAGGCTGAAGGCAGCAGGAAAGCCTGCAGCCCCCAGGTGTGTGGGGCTACGCAAGCGGTTCCCAAAGAGCTTTAGAACAAGGCATAGTTTTCCCTGCTGGCTCTTTGGGCGTGGGACCAACCTCCAGCCATATGGCCATTTTTGTGCCTGGCGCGGCGCCAAGTGGGAAAGGGTGGTTTTGCGGCTGAGGGCAGCAGGAAAGCCTGCAACTCCCAGGTGTGTGGGGCTATGCAAGCGGTTCCCAAAGAGCTTTAGAAGAAGGCATAATTTTCCCTGCTGGCTCTTTGGGCGTGGGACCAAACTCCAGCCATATGGCCATTTTTGTGCCTGGCGCGGCGCCAAGTGGGAAAGGGTGGTTTTGAGGCTGAAGGCAGCAGGAAAGCCTGCAGCCCCCAGGTGTGTGGGGCTACGCAAGCGGTTCCCAAAGAGCTTTAGAAGAAGGCACAGTTTTCCCTGCTGGCTCTTTGGGCGTGGGACCAATCTCCAGACATATGGCCATTTTTGTGCCTGGGGCGGCGCCAAGTGGGAAAGGGTGGTTTTGAGGCTGAAGGCAGCAGGAAAGCCTGCAGCCCGCAGGTGTGTGGGGCTACGCAAGCGGTTCCCAAAGAGCTTTAGAACAAGCCACAGTTTTCCCTGCTGGCTCTTTGGGCGTGGGACCAATCTCCAGCCATATGGCCATTGTTGTGCCTGGCGTGGCGCCAAGTGGGAAAGGGTGGTTTTGAGGCTGAAGGCAGCAGGAAAGCCTGCAGCCCCCAGGTGTGTGGGGCTACGCAAGCGGTTCCCAAAGAGCTTTAGAAGAAGGCATAGTTTTCCCTGCTGGCTCTTTGGGCGTGGGACCAATCTCCAGACATATGGCCATTTTTATGCCTGGCGCGGCGCCAAGTGGGAAAGGGTGGTTTTGAGGCTGAAGGCAGCAGGAAAGCCTGCAGCCCCCAGGTGTGTGGGGCTACGCAAGCGGTTCCCAAAGAGCTTTAGAAGAAGGCATAGTTTTCCCTGCTGGCTCTTTGGGCATGGGACCAATCTCCAGACATATGGCCATTTTTGTGCCTGGCGTGGAGCCAAGTGGGAAAGGGTGGTTTTGAGGCTGAAGGCAGCAGGAAAGCCTGCAGCCCCCAGGTGTCTGGGGCTACGCAAGCGGTTCCCAAAGAGCTTTAGAACAAGGCATAGTTTTCCCTGCTGGCTCTTTGGGCGTGGGACCAATCTCCAGACATATGGCCATTTTTGTGCCTGGCGCGGCGCCAAGTGGGAAAGGGTGGTTTTGAGGCTGAAGGCAGCAGGAAAGCCTGCAGCCCCCAGGTGTGTGGGGCTACGCAAGCGGTTCCCAAAGAGCTTTAGAACAAGGCATAGTTTTCCCTGCTGGCTCTTTGGGCGTGGGACCAACCTCCAGCCATATGGCCATTTTTGTGCCTGGCGCGGCGCCAAGTGGGAAAGGGTGGTTTTGCGGCTGAGGGCAGCAGAAAAGCCTGCAGCTCCCAGGTGTGTGGGGCTATGCAAGCGGTTCCCAAAGAGCTTTAGAAGAAGGCATAATTTTCCCTGCTGGCTCTTTGGGCGTGGGACCAAACTCCAGACATATGGCCATTGTTGTGCCTGGCGCGGCGCCAAGTGGGAAAGGGTGGTTTTGAGGCTGAAGGCAGCAGGAAAGCCTGCAGCCCCCAGGTGTGTGGGGCTACGCAAGCGGTTCCCAAAGATCTTTAGAAGAAGGCACAGTTTTCCCTGCTGGCTCTTTGGGCGTGGGACCAATCTCCAGACATATGGCCGTTTTTGTGCCTGGCGCGGCGCCAAGTGGGAAAGGGTGGTTTTGAGGCTGAAGGCAGCAGGAAAGCCTGCAGCCCCCAGGTCTAGGGGCTATGCAATAGGTTCCCAAAGAGCTTTAGAACAAGGCACAGTTTACCCTGCTGGCTCTTTGGGCGTGGGACCAATCTAAAGACATATGGCCATTGTTGTGCCTGGCGCGGCGCCAAGTGGGAAAGGGTGGTTTTGAGGTTGAAGGCAGCAGGAAAGCCTGCAGCCCCCAGGTCTGTGGGGCTACGCAAGCGGTTCCCAAAGAGCTTTAGAACAAGGCATAGTTTTCCCTGCTGGCTCTTTGGGCGTGGGACCAATCTCCAGACATATGGCCATTTTTGTGCCTGGCGCGGCGCCAAGTGGGAAAGGGTGGTTTTGAGGCTGAAGGCAGCAGGAAAGCCTGCAGCCCCCAGGTGTGTGGGGCTACGCAAGCGGTTCCCAAAGAGCTTTAGAAGAAGGCATAGTTTTCCCTGCTGGCTCTTTGGGCGTGGGACCAATCTCCAGCCATATGGCCATTTTTGTGCCTGGCGCGGCGCCAAGTGGGAAAGGGTGGTTTTGAGGCTGAAGGCAGCAGGAAAGCCTGCAGCCCGCAGGTCTGTGGGGCTATGCAAGCGGTTCCCAAAGAGCTTTAGAAGAAGGCATAGTTTTCCCTGCTGGCTCTTTGGGCGTGGGACCAAACTCCAGACATATGGCCATTTTTGTGCCTGGCGCGGCGCCAAGTGGGAAAGGGTGGTTTTGAGGCTGAAGGCAGCAGGAAAGCCTGCAGCCCCCAGGTCTGGGAGCTATGCAAGTGGTTCCCAAAGAGCTTTAGAAGAAGGCATAGTTTTCCCTGCTGGCTCTTTGGGCGTGGGACCAGTCTCCAGACATATGGCCATTTTTGTGCCTGGCGCGGCGCCAAGTGGGAAAGGGTGGTTTTGAGGTTGAAGGTAGCAGGAAAGCCTGCAGCCCCCAGGTGTGTGAGGCTACGCAAGCGGTTCCCAAAGAGCTTTAGAACAAGGCACAGTTTTCCCTGCTGGCTCTTTGGGCGTGGGACCAATCTCCAGACATATGGCCGTTTTTGTGCCTGGGGCGGCGCCAAGTGGGAAAGGGTGGTTTTGAGGCTGAAGGCAGCAGGAAAGCCTGCAGCCCGCAGGTGTGTGGGGCTACGCAAGCGGTTCCCAAAGAGCTTTAGAAGAAGGCATAGTTTTCCCTGCTGGCTCTTTGGGCGTGGGACCAATCTCCAGACATATGGCCATTTTTGTGCCTGGCGCGGCGCCAAGTGGGAAAGGGTGGTTTTGAGCTTGAAGGCAGCAGGAAAGCCTGCAGCCCCCAGGTGTGTGGGGCTACGCAAGCGGTTCCCAAAGAGCTTTAGAAGAAGGCATAGTTTTCCCTGCTGGCTCTTTGGGCGTGGGACCAATCTCCAGACATATGGCCATTTTTATGCCTGGCGCGGCGCCAAGTGGGAAAGGGTGGTTTTGAGGCTGAAGGCAGCAGGAAAGCCTGCAGCCCCCAGGTGTGTGGGGCTACGCAAGCGGTTCCCAAAGAGCTTTAGAAGAAGGCATAATTTTCCCTGCTGGCTCTTTGGGCATGGGACCCATCTCCAGACATATGGCCATTTTTGTGCCTGGCGTGGAGCCAAGTGGGAAAGGGTGGTTTTGAGGCTGAAGGCAGCAGGAAAGCCTGCAGCCCCCAGGTGTGTGGGGCTACGCAAGCGGTTCCCAAAGAGCTTTAGAAGAAGGCATAGTTTTCCCTGCTGGCTCTTTGGGCGTGGGACCAATCTCCAGACATATGGCCATTTTTGTGCCTGGCGCGGCGCCAAGTGGGAAAGGGTGGTTTTGAGGCTGAAGGCAGCAGGAAAGCCTGCAGCCCCCAGGTGTGTGGGGCTACGCAAGCGGTTCCCAAAGAGCTTTAGAAGAAGGCATAGTTTTCCCTGCTGGCTCTTTGGGCGTGGGACCAACCTCCAGCCATATGGCCATTTTTGTGCCTGGCGCGGCGTCAAGTGGGAAAGGGTGGTTTTGCGGCTGAGGGCAGCAGGAAAGCCTGCAGCTCCCAGGTGTGTGGGGCTATGCAAGCGGTTCCCAAAGAGCTTTAGAAGAAGGCATAATTTTCCCTGCTGGCTCTTTGGGCGTGGGACCAATCTCCAGACATATGGCCATTTTTGTGCCTGGCGCGGCGCCAAGTGGGAAAGGGTGGTTTTGAGCTTGAAGGCAGCAGGAAAGCCTGCAGCCCGCAGGTGTGTGGGGCTACGCAAGCGGTTCCCAAAGAGCTTTAGAAGAAGGCACAGTTTTCCCTGCTGGCTCTTTGGGCGTGGGACCAATCTCCAGCCATATGGCCATTTTTGTGCCTGGGGCGGCGCCAAGTGGGAAAGGGTGGTTTTGAGGCTGAAGGCAGCAGGAAAGCCTGCAGCCCGCAGGTGTGTGGGGCTACGCAAGCGGTTCCCAAAGAGCTTTAGAACAAGCCACAGTTTTCCCTGCTGGCTCTTTGGGCGTGGGACCAATCTCCAGACATATGGCCATTGTTGTGCCTGGCGCGGCGCCAAGTGGGAAAGGGTGGTTTTGAGGCTGAAGGCAGCAGGAAAGCCTGCAGCCCCCAGGTGTGTGGGGCTACGCAAGCGGTTCCCAAAGATCTTTAGAAGAAGGCACAGTTTTCCCTGCTGGCTCTTTGGGCGTGGGACCAATCTCCAGACATATGGCCGTTTTTGTGCCTGGCGCGGCGCCAAGTGGGAAAGGGTGGTTTTGAGGCTGAAGGCAGCAGGAAAGCCTGCAGCCCCCAGGTCTAGGGGCTATGCAATAGGTTCCCAAAGAGCTTTAGAACAAGGCACAGTTTACCCTGCTGGCTCTTTGGGCGTGGGACCAATCTAAAGACATATGGCCATTGTTGTGCCTGGCGCGGCGCCAAGTGGGAAAGGGTGGTTTTGAGGTTGAAGGCAGCAGGAAAGCCTGCAGCCCCCAGGTCTGTGGGGCTACGCAAGCGGTTCCCAAAGAGCTTTAGAACAAGGCATAGTTTTCCCTGCTGGCTCTTTGGGCGTGGGACCAATCTCCAGACATATGGCCATTTTTGTGCCTGGCGCGGCGCCAAGTGGGAAAGGGTGGTTTTGAGGCTGAAGGCAGCAGGAAAGCCTGCAGCCCCCAGGTGTGTGGGGCTACGCAAGCGGTTCGCAAAGAGCTTTAGAAGAAGGCATAGTTTTCCCTGCTGGCTCTTTGGGCGTGGGACCAATCTCCAGCCATATGGCCATTTTTGTGCCTGGCGCGGCGCCAAGTGGGAAAGGGTGGTTTTGAGGCTGAAGGCAGCAGGAAAGCCTGCAGCCCGCAGGTCTGTGGGGCTATGCAAGCGGTTCCCAAAGAGCTTTAGAAGAAGGCATAGTTTTCCCTGCTGGCTCTTTGGGCGTGGGACCAAACTCCAGACATATGGCCATTTTTGTGCCTGGCGCGGCGCCAAGTGGGAAAGGGTGGTTTTGAGGCTGAAGGCAGCAGGAAAGCCTGCAGCCCGCAGGTGTGTGGGGCTACGCAAGCGGTTCCCAAAGAGCTTTAGAACAAGCCACAGTTTTCCCTGCTGGCTCTTTGGGCGTGGGACCAATCTCCAGACATATGGCCATTGTTGTGCCTGGCGCGGTGCCAAGTGGGAAAGGGTGGTTTTGAGGCTGAAGGCAGCAGGAAAGCCTGCAGCCCCCAGGTGTGTGGGGCTACGCAAGCGGTTCCCAAAGAGCTTTAGAAGAAGGCATAGTTTTCCCTGCTGGCTCTTTGGGCGTGGGACCAATCTCCAGACATATGGCCATTTTTATGCCTGGCGCGGCGCCAAGTGGGAAAGGGTGGTTTTGAGGCTGAAGGCAGCAGGAAAGCCTGCAGCCCCCAGGTGTGTGGGGCTACGCAAGCGGTTCCCAAAGAGCTTTAGAAGAAGGCATAATTTTCCCTGCTGGCTCTTTGGGCATGGGACCCATCTCCAGACATATGGCCATTTTTGTGCCTGGCGTGGAGCCAAGTGGGAAAGGGTGGTTTTGAGGCTGAAGGCAGCAGGAAAGCCTGCAGCCCCCAGGTGTCTGGGGCTACGCAAGCGGTTCCCAAAGAGCTTTAGAAGAAGGCATAGTTTTCCCTGCTGGCTCTTTGGGCGTGGGACCAATCTCCAGACATATGGCCATTTTTGTGCCTGGCGCGGCGCCAAGTGGGAAAGGGTGGTTTTGAGGCTGAAGGCAGCAGGAAAGCCTGCAGCCCCCAGGTGTGTGGGGCTACGCAAGCGGTTCCCAAAGAGCTTTAGAAGAAGGCATAGTTTTCCCTGCTGGCTCTTTGGGCGTGGGACCAACCTCCAGCCATATGGCCATTTTTGTGCCTGGCGCGGCGCCAAGTGGGAAAGGGTGGTTTTGCGGCTGAGGGCAGCAGGAAAGCCTGCAGCTCCCAGGTGTGTGGGGCTATGCAAGCGGTTCCCAAAGAACTTTAGAAGAAGGCATAATTTTCCCTGCTGGCTCTTTGGGCGTGGGACCAAACTCCAGACATATGGCCATTGTTGTGCCTGGCGCGGCGCCAAGTGGGAAAGGGTGGTTTTGAGGCTGAAGGCAGCAGGAAAGCCTGCAGCCCCCAGGTGTGTGGGGCTACGCAAGCGGTTCCCAAAAATCTTTAGAAGAAGGCACAGTTTTCCCTGCTGGCTCTTTGGGCGTGGGACCAATCTCCAGACATATGGCCATTTTTGTGCCTGGCGCGGCGCCAAGTGGGAAAGGGTGGTTTTGAGGCTGAAGGCAGCAGGAAAGCCTGCAGCCCCCAGGTCTGGGAGCTATGCAAGCGGTTCCCAAAGAGCTTTAGAAGAAGGCATAGTTTTCCCTGCTGGCTCTTTGGGCGTGGGACCAAACTCCAGACATATGGCCATTTTTGTGCCTGGGGCGGCGCCAAGTGGGAAAGGGTGGTTTTGAGGCTGAAGGCAGCAGGAAAGCCTGCAGCCCCCAGGTCTGTGGGGCTACGCAAGCGGTTCCCAAAGAGCTTTAGAAGAAGGCATAATTTTCCCTGCTGGCTCTTTGGGCGTGGGACCAATCTCCAGACATATGGCCATTGTTGTGCCTGGCGCGGTGCCAAGTGGGAAAGGGTGGTTTTGAGGCTGAAGGCAGCAGGAAAGCCTGCAGCCCCCAGGTGTGTGGGGCTACGCAAGCGGTTCCCAAAGAGCTTTAGAAGAAGGCATAGTTTTCCCTGCTGGCTCTTTGGGCGTGGGACCAAACTCCAGACATATGGCCATTTTTGTGCCTGGGGCGGCGCCAAGTGGGAAAGGGTGGTTTTGAGGCTGAAGGCAGCAGGAAAGCCTGCAGCCCCCAGGTCTGGGAGCTATGCAAGCGGTTCCCAAAGAGCTTTAGAAGAAGGCACAGTTTTCCCTGCTGGCTCTTTGGGCGTGGGACCAATCTCCAGACATATGGCCATTTTTGTGCCTGGCGTGGAGCCAAGTGGGAAAGGGTGGTTTTGAGGCTGAAGGCAGCAGGAAAGCCTGCAGCCCCCAGGTGTGTGGGGCTACGCAAGCGGTTCCCAAAGAGCTTTAGAACAAGCCACAGTTTTCCCTGCTGGCTCTTTGGGCGTGGGACCAATCTCCAGACATATGGCCATTGTTGTGCCTGGCGCGGTGCCAAGTGGGAAAGGGTGGTTTTGAGGCTGAAGGCAGCAGGAAAGCCTGCAGCCCCCAGGTGTGTGGGGCTACGCAAGCGGTTCCCAAAGAGCTTTAGAAGAAGGCATAGTTTTCCCTGCTGGCTCTTTGGGCGTGGGACCAATCTCCAGACATATGGCCATTTTTATGCCTGGCGCGGCGCCAAGTGGGAAAGGGTGGTTTTGAGGCTGAAGGCAGCAGGAAAGCCTGCAGCCCCCAGGTGTGTGGGGCTACGCAAGCGGTTCCCAAAGAGCTTTAGAAGAAGGCATAATTTTCCCTGCTGGCTCTTTGGGCATGGGACCCATCTCCAGACATATGGCCATTTTTGTGCCTGGCGTGGAGCCAAGTGGGAAAGGGTGGTTTTGAGGCTGAAGGCAGCAGGAAAGCCTGCAGCCCCCAGGTGTGTGGGGCTACGCAAGCAGTTCCCAAAGAGCTTTAGAAGAAGGCACAGTTTTCCCTGCTGGCTCTTTGGGCGTGGGACCAATCTCCAGACATATGGCCATATTTGTGCCTGGCGCGGCGCCAAGTGGGAAAGGGTGCTTTTGAGGCTGAAGGCAGCAGGAAAGCCTGCAACCCCCAGGTGTGTGGGGCTACGCAAGCGGTTCCCAAAGAGCTTTAGAACAAGGCATAGTTTTCCCTGCTGGCTCTTTGGGCGTGGGACCAACCTCCAGACATATGGCCGTTTTTGTGCCTGGCTTGGCGCCAAGTGGGAAAGGGTGGTTTTGAGGCTGAAGGCAGCAGGAAAGCCTGCAGCCCGCAGGTCTGTGGGACTACGCAAGCGGTTCCCAAAGAGCTTTAGAACAAGGCATAGTTTTCCCTGCTGGCTCTTTGGGCGTGGGACCAATCTCCAGCCATATGGCCATTTTTGTGCCTGGCGCGGCGCCAAGTGGGAAAGGGTGGTTTTGAGGCTGAAGGCAGCAGGAAAGCCTGCAGCCCGCAGGTCTGTGGGGCTACGCAAGCGGTTCCGAAAGAGCTTTAGAACAAGGCATAGTTTTCCCTGCTGGCTCTTTGGGCGTGGGACCAATCTCCAGACATATGGCCATTGTTGTGCCTGGCGCGGTGCCAAGTGGGAAAGGGTGGTTTTGAGGCTGAAGGCAGCAGGAAAGCCTGCAGCCCCCAGGTGTGTGGGGCTACGCAAGCGGTTCCCAAAGAGCTTTAGAAGAAGGCATAGTTTTCCCTGCTGGCTCTTTGGGCGTGGGACCAATCTCCAGCCATATGGCCATTTTTGTGCCTGGCGCGGCGCCAAGTGGGAAAGGGTGGTTTTGAGGCTGAAGGCAGCAGGAAAGCCTGCAGCCCCCAGGTGTGTGGGGCTACGCAAGCGGTTCCCAAAGAGCTTTAGAAGAAGGCACAGTTTTCCCTGCTGGCTCTTTGGGCGTGGGACCAATCTCCAGCCATATGGCCATTTTTGTGCCTTGCGCGGCGCCAAGTGGGAAAGGGTGGTTTTGAGGCTGAAGGCAGCAGGAAAGCCTGCAGCCCGCAGGTCTGTGGGGCTACGCAAGCGGTTCCCAAAGAGCTTTAGAACAAGGCATAGTTTTCCCTGCTGGCTCTTTGGGCATGGGACCAATCTCCAGACATATGGCCGTTTTTGTTCCTGGGGCGGCGCCAAGTGGGAAAGGGTGGTTTTGAGGCTGAAGGCAGCAGGAAAGCCTGCAGCCCCCAGGTGTGTGGGGCTAGGCAAGCGGTTCCCAAAGAGCTTTAGAAGAAGGCATAGTTTTCCGTGCTGGCTCTTTGGGCGTGGGACCAATCTCCAGACATATGGCCATTTTTGTGCCTGGCGCGGCGCCAAGTGGGAAAGGGTGGTTTTGAGGTTGAAGGCAGCAGGAAAGCCTGCAGCCCCCAGGTCTGTGTGGCTAGGCAAGCAGTTCCCAAAGAGCTTTAGAACAAGGCATAGTTTTCCCTGCTGGCTCTTTGGGCGTGGGACCAATCTCCAGACATATGGCCATTTTTGTGCCTGGCGTGGCGCCAAGTGGGAAAGGGTGGTTTTGAGGCTGAAGGCAGCAGGAAAGCCTGCAGCTCCCAGGTGTGTGGGGCTACGCAAGCGGTTCCCAAAGAGCTTTAGAACAAGGCATAGTTTTCCCTGCTGGCTCTTTGGGCGTGGGAGCCATCTCCAGACATATGGCCATTTTTGTGCCTTGCGCGGCGCCAAGTGGGAAAGGGTGGTTTTGAGGCTGAAGGCAGCAGGAAAGCCTGCAGCCCCCAGGTCTGTGGGGCTACACAAGCGGTTCCCAAAGAGCTTTAGAACAAGGCATAGTTTTCCCTGCTGGCTCTTTGGGCGTGGGACCAATCTCCAGACATATGGCCATTGTTGTGCCTGGCGCGGCGCCAAGTGGGAAAGGGTGGTTTTGAGGCTGAAGGCAGCAGGAAAGCCTGCAGCCCCCAGGTCTGTGGGGCTACGCAAGCCGTTCCCAAAGAGCTTTAGAAGAAGGCATAGTTTTCCCTGCTGGCTCTTTGGGCATGGGACCAATCTCCAGACATATGGCCGTTTTTGTGCCTGGCGCGGCGCCAAGTGGGAAAGGGTGGTTTTGAGGCTGAAGGCAGCAGGAAAGCCTGCAGCCCGCAGGTCTGTGGGGCTACGCAAGCGGTTCCCAAAGAGCTTTAGAACAAGGCATAGTTTTCCCTGCTGGCTCTTTGGGCGTGGGACCAATCTCCAGCCATATGGCCATTTTTGTGCCTGGCGCGGCGCCAAGTGGGAAAGGGTGGTTTTGAGGCTGAAGGCAGCAGGAAAGCCTGCAGCCCCCAGGTCTGGGAGCTATGCAAGCGGTTCCCAAAGAGCTTTAGAAGAAGGCATAGTTTTCCCTGCTGGCTCTTTGGGCGTGGGACCAATCTCCAGACATATGGCCATTTTTGTGCCTGGCGCGGCGCCAAGTGGGAAAGGGTGGTTTTGAGCTTGAAGGCAGCAGGAAAGCCTGCAGCCCCCAGGTCTGTGGGGCTACGCAAGCGGTTCCCAAAGAGCTTTAGAAGAAGGCACAGTTTTCCCTGCTGGCTCTTTGGGCGTGGGACCAATCTCCAGCCATATGGACATTTTTGTGCCTGGCGCGGCGCCAAGTGGGAAAGGGTGGTTTTGAGGCTGAAGGCAGCAGGAAAGCCTGCAGCCCCCAGGTGTGTGGGGCTACGCAAGCGGTTCCCAAAGAGCTTTAGAACAAGCCACATTTTTCCCTGCTGGCTCTTTGGGCGTGGGACCAGTCTCCAGACATATGGCCATTGTTGTGCCTGGCGCGGTGCCAAGTGGGAAAGGGTGGTTTTGAGGCTGAAGGCAGCAGGAAAGCCTGCAGCCCCCAGGTGTGTGGGGCTACGCAAGCGGTTCCCAAAGAGCTTTAGAAGAAGGCATAGTTTTCCCTGCTGGCTCTTTGGGCGTGGGACCAATCTCCAGACATATGGCCATTTTTATGCCTGGCGCGGCGCCAAGTGGGAAAGGGTGGTTTTGAGGCTGAAGGCAGCAGGAAAGCCTGCAGCCCCCAGGTGTGTGGGGCTACGCAAGCGGTTCCCAAAGAGCTTTAGAAGAAGGCATAATTTTCCCTGCTGGCTCTTTGGGCATGGGACCCATCTCCAGACATATGGCCATTTTTGTGCCTGGCGCGGCGCCAAGTGGGAAAGGGTGGTTTTGAGGCTGAAGGCAGCAGGAAAGCCTGCAGCCCCCAGGTGTGTGGGGCTACGCAAGCGGTTCCCAAAGAGCTTTAGAAAAAGGCATAGTTTTCCCTGCTGGCTCTTTGGGCGTGGGACCAATCTCCAGACATATGGCCATTTTTGTGCCTGGCGCGGCGCCAAGTGGGAAAGGGTGGTTTTGAGCTTGAAGGCAGCAGGAAAGCCTGCAGCCCCCAGGTGTGTGGGGCTACGCAAGCGGTTCCCAAAGATCTTTAGAACAAGGCACAGTTTTCCCTGCTGGCTCTTTGGGCGTGGGACCAATCTCCAGACATATGGCCATATTTGTGCCTGGCGCGGCGCCAAGTGGGAAAGGGTGCTTTTGAGGCTGAAGGCAGCAGGAAAGCCTGCAACCCCCAGGTGTGTGGGGCTACGCAAGCGGTTCCCAAAGAGCTTTAGAACAAGGCATAATTGTCCCTGCTGGCTCTTTGGGCGTGGGACCAACCTCCAGACATATGGCCGGTTTTGTGCCTGGCGCGGCGCCAAGTGGGAAAGGGTGGTTTTGAGGCTGAAGGCAGCAGGAAAGCCTGCAGCCCCCAGGTCTGTGGGGCTATGTAAGCGGTTCCCAAACAGCTTTAGAAGAAGGCATAGTTTTCCCTGCTGGCTCTCTGGGTGTGGAACCAACCTCCAGACATATGGCCATTTTTGTGCCTGGCGCGGCGCCAAGTGGGAAAGGGTGGTTTTGCGGCTGAGGGCAGCAGGAAAGCCTGCAGCCCGCAGGTCTGTGGGACTACGCAAGCGGTTCCCAAAGAGCTTTAGAAGAAGGCATAGTTTTCCCTGCTGGCTCTTTGGGCGTGGGACCAATCTCCAGCCATATGGCCATTTTTGTGCCTGGCGCGGCGCCAAGTGGGAAAGGGTGGTTTTGAGGCTGAAGGCAGCAGGAAAGCCTGCAGCCCCCAGGTCTGTGGGGCTACGCAAGCGGTTCCCAAAGAGCTTTAGAAGAAGGCATAGTTTTCCCTGCTGGCTCTTTGGGTGTGGAACCAACCTCCAGACATATGGCCATTTTTGTGCCTGGCGCGGCGCCAAGTGGGAAAGGGTGGTTTTGAGGTTGAAGGCAGCAGGAAAGCCTGCAGCCCCCAGGTGTGTGGGGTCACGCAAGCCGTTCCCAAAGAGCTTTAGAAGAAGGCATAGTTTTCCCTGGTGGCTCTTTGGGCGTGGGACCAATCTCCAGACATATGGCCATTTTTGTGCCTGGCGTGGCACCAAGTGGGAAAGTGTGGTTTTGAGGTTGAAGGCAGCAGGAAATCCTGCAGCCCCCAGGTCTGTGGGGCTAGGCAAGCAGTTCCCAAAGAGATTTAGAACAAGGCATAGTTTTCCCTGCTGGCTCTTTGGGCGTGGGACCAATCTCCAGACATATGTCCATTTTTGTGCCTGGCGTGGCGCCAAGAGGGAAAGGGTGGTTTTGAGGCTGAAGGCAGCAGGAAAGCCTGCAGCTCCCAGGTGTGTAGGGCTACGCAAGCGGTTCCCAAAGAGCTTTAGAAGAAGGCATAGTTTTCCCTGCTGGCTCTTTGGGCGTGGGACCAATCTCCAGACATATGGCCATTTTTGTGCCTGGGGCGGCGCCAAGTGGGAAAGGGTGGTTTTGAGGCTGAAGGCAGCAGGAAAGCCTGCAGCCCGCAGGTGTGTGGGGCTACGCAAGCGGTTCCCAAAGAGCTTTAGAACAAGGCATAGTTTTCCCTGCTGGCTCTTTGGGCGTGGGACCAATCTCCAGACATATGGCCGTTTTTGTTCCTGGGGCGGCGCCAAGTGTGACCAGGGTGGTTTTGAGGCTGAAGGCAGCAGGAAAGCCTGCAGCCCCCAGGTGTGTGGGGCTAGGCGAGCGGTTCCCAAAGAGCTTTAGAAGAAGGCATAGTTTTCCCTGCTGGCTCTTTGGGCGTGGGACCAGTCTCCAGACATATGGCCATTTTTGTGCCTGGCGCGGCGCCAAGTGGGAAAGGGTGGTTTTGAGGTTGAAGGCAGCAGGAAAGCCTGCAGCCCCCAGGTCTGTGTGGCTAGGCAAGCAGTTCCCAAAGAGCTTTAGAACAAGGCATAGTTTTCCCTGCTGGCTCTTTGGGCGTGGGACCAATCTCCAGACATATGGCCATTTTTGTGCCTGGCGTGGCGCCAAGTGGGAAAGGGTGGTTTTGAGGCTGAAGGCAGCAGGAAAGCCTGCAGCTCCCAGGTGTGTGGGGCTACGCAAGCGGTTCCCAAAGAGCTTTAGAACAAGGCATAGTTTTCCCTGCTGGCTCTTTGGGCGTGGGAGCCATCTCCAGACATATGGCCATTTTTGTGCCTTGCGCGGCGCCAAGTGGGAAAGGGTGGTTTTGAGGCTGAAGGCAGCAGGAAAGCCTGCAGCCCGCAGGTGTGTGGGGCTACACAAGCGGTTCCCAAAGAGCTTTAGAACAAGGCATAGTTTTCCCTGCTGGCTCTTTGGGCGTGGGACCAATCTCCAGACATATGGCCATTTTTGTGCCTGGCGCGGCGCCAAGTGGGAAAGGGTGGTTTTGAGGCTGAAGGCAGCAGGAAAGCCTGCAGCCCCCAGGTCTGTGGGGCTACGCAAGCGGTTCCCAAAGAGCTTTAGAAGAAGGCATAGTTTTCCCTGCTGGCTCTTTGGGCATGGGACCAATCTCCAGACATATGGCCGTTTTTGTGCCTGGCGCGGCGCCAAGTGGGAAAGGGTGGTTTTGAGGCTGAAGGCAGCAGGAAAGCCTGCAGCCCGCAGGTCTGTGGGGCTACGCAAGCGGTTCCCAAAGAGCTTTAGAACAAGGCATAGTTTTCCCTGCTGGCTCTTTGGGCGTGGGACCAATCTCCAGACATATGGCCATTTTTGTGCCTGGCGCGGCGCCAAGTGGGAAAGTGTGGTTTTTAGGCTGAAGGCAGCAGGAAAGCCTGCAGCCCCCAGGTGTGTGGGGCTACGCAAGCGGTTCCCAAAGAGCTTTAGAAGAAGGCATAGTTTTCCCTGCTGGCTCTTTGGGCGTGGGACCAATCTCCAGACATATGGCCATTTTTGTGCCTGGCGCGGCGCCAAGTGGGAAAGGGTGGTTTTGAGGCTGAAGGCAGCAGGAAAGCCTGCAGCCCCCAGGTGTGTGGGGCTACGCAAGCGGTTCCCAAAGAGCTTTAGAAGAAGGCACAGTTTTCCCTGCTGGCTCTTTGGGCATGGGACCAATCTCCAGACATATGGCCATTTTTGTGCCTGGCGCGGGGCCAAGTGGGAAAGGGTGGTTTTGAGGCTGAAGGCAGCAGGAAAGCCTGCAGCTCGCAGGTCTGGGGGCTACGCAAGCGGTTCCCAAAGAGCTTTAGAACAAGGCATAGTTTTCCCTGCTGGCTCTTTGGGCATGGGACCAATCTCCAGACATTTTTGTGCCTGGCGCCTTTTTTGTGCCTGGCGCGGCGCCAAGTGGGAAAGGGTGGTTTTGAGGTTGAAGGCAGCAGGAAAGCCTGCAGCCCCCAGGTGTGTGGGGCTACGCAAGTGGTTCCCAAAGAGCTTTAGAAGAAGGCATAGTTTTCCCTGCTGGCTCTTTGGGCGTGGGACCAATCTCCAGACATATGGCCATTTTTGTGCCTGGCGCGGCGCCAAGTGGGAAAGGGTGGTTTTGAGGCTGAAGGCAGCAGGAAAGCCTGCAGCCCCCAGGTGTGTGGGGCTACGCAAGCGGTTCCCAAAGAGCTTTAGAAGAAGGCATAGTTTTCCCTGCTGGCTCTTTGGGCGTGGGACCAATCTCCAGACATATGGCCATTTTTGTGCCTGGCGCGGCGCCAAGTGGGAAAGGGTGGTTTTGAGGCTGAAGGCAGCAGGAAAGCCTGCAGCCCCCAGGTGTGTAGGGCTACGCAAGCGGTTCTCAAAGAGCTTTAGAACAAGCCACAGTTTTCCCTGCTGGCTCTTTGGGCGTGGGACCAATCTCCAGATATATGGCCATTTTTGTGCCTGGCGCGGCGCCAAGTGGGAAAGGGTGGTTTTGAGGCTGAAGGCAGCAGGAAAGCCTGCAGCCCCCAGGTGTGTGGGGCTACGCAAGCGGTTCCCAAAGGGCTTTAGAACAAGGCATAATTTTCCCTGCTGGCTCTTTGGGCGTGGGACGAATCTCCAGACATATGGCCATTTTTGTGCCTGGCGCGGCGCCAAGTGGGAAAGGGTGGTTTTGAGGCTGAAGGCAGCAGGAAAGCCTGCAGCCCGCAGGTCTGGGGGCTACGCAAGCGGTTCCCAAAGAGCTTTAGAACAAGGCATAGTTTTCCCTGCTGGCTCTTTGGGCATGGGACCAATCTCCAGACATATGGCCATTTTTGTGCCTGGCGTGGCGCCAAGTGGGAAAGGGTGGTTTTGAGGCTGAAGGCAGCAGGAAAGCCTGCAGCCCGCAGGTCTGGGGGCTACGCAAGCGGTTCCCAAAGAGCTTTAGAAGAAGGCATATTTTTCCCTGCTGGCTCTTTGGGCGTGGGACCAATCTCCAGACATATGGCCATTTTTGTGCCTGGCGTGGCGCCAAGTGGGAAAGGGTGGTTTGAGGCTGAAGGCAGCAGGAAAGCCTGCAGCCCCCAGGTGTGTGGGGCTACGCAAGCGGTTCCCAAAGAGCTTTAGAAGAAGGCATAGTTTTCCCTGCTGGCTCTTTGGGCGTGGGACCAATCTCCAGACATATGGCCATTTTTGTGCCTGGCGCGGCGCCAAGTGGGAAAGGGTGGTTTTGAGGCTGAAGGCAGCAGGAAAGCCTGCAGCCCCCAGGTGTGTGGGGCTACGCAAGCAGTTCCCAAAGAGCTTTAGAAGAAGGCATAGTTTTCCCTGCTGGCTCTTTGGGCGTGGGACCAATCTCCAGACATATGGCCATTGTTTTGCCTGGCGCGGCGCCAAGTGGGAAAGGGTGGTTTTGAGGCTGAAGGCAGCAGGAAAGCCTGCAGCTCCCAGGTGTGTGGGGCTACGCAAGCGGTTCCCAAATATCTTTAGAAGAAGGCACAGTTTTCCCTGGTGGCTCTTTGGGCGTGGGACCAATCTCCAGACATATGGCCATTTTTGTGCCTGGTGCGGCGCCAAGTGGGAAAGGGTGGTTTTGAGGCTGAAGGCAGCAGGAAAGCCTGCAGCCCGCAGGTGTGTGGGGCTACGCAAGCAGTTCCCAAAGAGCTTTAGAAGAAGGCATAGTTTTCCCTGCTGGCTCTTTGGGCGTGGGACCAATCTCCAGACATATGGCCATTTTTGTGCCTGGCGCGGCGCCAAGTGGGAAAGGGTGGTTTTGAGGCTGAAGGCAGCAGGAAATCCTGCAGCCCCCAGGTCCGTGGGGCTACGCAAGCAGTTCCCAAAGATCTTTAGAAGAAGGCACAGTTTTCCCTGCTGGCTCTTTGGGCGTGGGACCAATCTCCAGACATACGGCCATTTTTGTGCCTGGTGAGGTGCCAAGTGGGAAAGGGTGGTTTTGAGGCTGAAGGCAGCAGGAAAGCCTGCAGCCCCCAGGTGTGTGGGGCTACGCAAGCAGTTCCCAAAGAGCTTTAGAAGAAGGCATAGTTTTCCCTGCTGGCTCTTTGGGCGTGGGACCAATCTCCAGACATATGGCCATTGTTTTGCCTGGCGCGGCGCCAAGTGGGAAAGGGTGGTTTTGAGGCTGAAGGCAGCAGGAAAGCCTGCAGCTCCCAGGTGTGTGGGGCTACGCAAGCGGTTCCCAAATATCTTTAGAAGAAGGCACAGTTTTCCCTGGTGGCTCTTTGGGCGTGGGACCAATCTCCAGACATATGGCCATTTTTGTGCCTGGTGCGGCGCCAAGTGGGAAAGGGTGGTTTTGAGGCTGAAGGCAGCAGGAAAGCCTGCAGCCCGCAGGTGTGTGGGGCTACGCAAGCAGTTCCCAAAGAGCTTTAGAAGAAGGCATAGTTTTCCCTGCTGGCTCTTTGGGCGTGGGACCAATCTCCAGACATATGGCCATTTTTGTGCCTGGCGCGGCGCCAAGTGGGAAAGGGTGGTTTTGAGGCTGAAGGCAGCAGGAAATCCTGCAGCCCCCAGGTCCGTGGGGCTACGCAAGCAGTTCCCAAAGATCTTTAGAAGAAGGCACAGTTTTCCCTGCTGGCTCTTTGGGCGTGGGACCAATCTCCAGACATACGGCCATTTTTGTGCCTGGTGAGGTGCCAAGTGGGAAAGGGTGGTTTTGAGGCTGAAGGCAGCAGGAAAGCCTGCAGCCCCCAGGTGTGTGGGGCTACGCAAGCGGTTCCCAAAGAGCTGTAGAACAAGGCATAGTTTTCCCTGCTGGCTCTTTGGGCGTGGGACCAATCTCCAGACATATGGCCATTTTTGTGCCTGGGGCGGCGCCAAGTGGGAAAGGGTGGTTTTGAGGCTGAAGGCAGCAGGAAAGCCTGCAGCCCCCAGGTCTGTGGGGCTACGCAAGCGGTTCCCAAAGAGCTTTAGAACAAGGCATATTTTTCCCTGCTGGCTCTTTGGGCGTGGGACCAGTCTCCAGACATATGGCCATTTTTGTGCCTGGCGCGGCGCCAAGTGGGAAAGGGTGGTTTTGAGGCTGAAGGCAGCAGGAAAGCCTGCAGCCCCCAGGTGTGTGGGGCTACGCAAGCGGTTCCCAAAGAGCTTTAGAAGAAGGCATAGTTTTCCCTGCTGGCTCTTTGGGCATGGGACCAATCTCCAGACATATGGCCATTTTTGTGCCTGGCGCAGCGCCAAGTGGGAAAGGGTGGTTTTGAGGCTGAAGGCAGCAGGAAAGCCTGCAGCCCCCAGGTGTGTGGGGCTACGCAAGCGGTTCCCAAAGAGCTTTAGAAGAAGGCATAGTTTTCCCTGCTGGCTCTTTGGGCGTGGGACCAATCTCCAGACATATGGCCATTTTTGTGCCTGGCGCGGCGCCAAGTGGGAAAGGGTGGTTTTGAGGCTGAAGGCAGCAGGAAAGCCTGCAGCCCGCAGGTCTGTGGGGCTATGCAAGCGGTTCCCAAAGAGCTTTAGAACAAGGCATAGTTTTCCCTGCTGGCTCTTTGGGCGTGGGACCAATCTCCAGACATATGGCCATTTTTGTGCCTGGCGCAGCGCCAAGTGGGAAAGGGTGTTTTGAGGCTGAAGGCAGCAGGAAAGCCTGCAGTCCGCAGGTGTGTGGGGTTACGCAAGCGGTTCCCAAAGAGCTTTAGAAGAAGGCGTAGTTTTCCCTGCTGGCTCTTTGGGTGTGGGACCAATCTCCAGACATATGGCCATTTTTGTGCCTGGCGCGGCGCCAAGTGGGAAAGGGTGGTTTTGAGGCTGAAGGCAGCAGGAAAGCCTGCAGCCCCCAGGTCTGTGGGGCTACGCAAGCGTTTCCCTAAGAGCTTTATGACAAGGCATAGTTTTCCCTGCTGGCTCTTTGGGTGTGGGACCAATCTCCAGACATATGGCCATTTTTGTGCCTGGCGCGGCGCCAAGTGGGAAAGGGTGGTTTTGAGGCTGAAGGCAGCAGGAAAGCCTGCAGCCCTCAGGTCTGTGGGGCTACGCAAGCGGTTCCCAAAGAGCTTTAGAACAAGGCATAGTTTTCCCTGCTGGCTCTTTGGGCGTGGGACCAATCTCCAGACATATGGCCATTTTTGTGCCTGGCGCAGCGCCAAGTGGGAAAGGGTGTTTTGAGGCTGAAGGCAGCAGGAAAGCCTGCAGCCCCCAGGTGTGTGGGGTTACGCAAGCGGTTCCCAAAGAGCTTTAGAAGAAGGCATAGTTTTCCCTGCTGGCTCTTTGGGCGTGGGACCAATCTCCAGACATATGGCCGTTTTTGTGCCTGGCACGGCGCCAAGTGGGAAAGGGTGGTTTTGAGGCTGAAGGCAGCAGGAAAGCCTGCAGCCCGCAGGTCTGGGGGCTACGCAAGCGGTTCCCAAAGAGCTTTAGAAGAAGGCATAGTTTTCCCTGCTGGCTCTTTGGGCGTGGGACCAATCTCCAGACATATGGCCATTTTTGTGCCTGGCGCAGCGCCAAGTGGGAAAGGGTGTTTTGAGGCTGAAGGCAGCAGGAAAGCCTGCAGCCCGCAGGTGTGTGGGGTTACGCAAGCGATTCCCAAAGAGCTTTAGAAGAAGGCACAGTTTTCCCTGCTGGCTCTTTGGGCGTGGGACCAATCTCCAGACATATGGCCATTTTTGTGCCTGGCGCGGCGCCAAGTGGGAAAGGGTGGTTTTGAGGCTGAAGGCAGCAGGAAAGCCTGCAGCCCCCAGGTCTGTGGGGCTACGCAAGCAGTTCCCAAAGATCTTTAGAAGAAGGCACAGTTTTCCCTGCTGGCTCTTTGGGCGTGGGACCAATCTCCAGACATATGGCCATTTTTGTGCCTGGTGAGGTGCCAAGTGGGAAAGGGTGGTTTTGAGGTTGAAGGCAGCAGGAAAGCCTGCAGCCCCCAGGTGTGTGGGGCTACGCAAGCGGTTCCCAAATAGCTTTAGAAGAAGGCATAGTTTTCCCTGCTGGCTCTTTGGGCGTGGGACCAATCTCCAGACAGATGGCCATTTTTGTGCCTGGCGCGGCGCCAAGTGGGAAAGGGTGGTTTTGAGGCTGAAGGCAGCAGGAAAGCCTGCAGCCCCAAGGTGTGTGGGGCTACGCAAGCGGTTCCCAAAGAGCTTTAGAACAAGGCATAGTTTTCCCTGCTGGCTCTTTGGGCGTGGGACCAATCTCCAGACATATGGCCATTTTTGTGCCTGGCGCGGCGCCAAGTGGGAAAGGGTGGTTTTGAGGCTGAAGGCAGCAGGAAAGCCTGCAGCCCCCAGGTGTGTGGGGTTACGCAAGCGTTTCCCAAAGAGCTTTAGAACAAGGCATAGTTTTCCCTGCTGGCTCTTTGGGCGTGGGACCAATCTCCAGCCATATGGCCATTTTTGTGCCTGGCGCGGCGCCAAGTGGGAAAGGGTGGTTTTGAGGCTGAAGGCAGCAGGAAAGCCTGCAACCCTCAGGTGTGTGGGGCTACGCAAGCGGTTCCCAAAGAGCTTTAGAACAAGGCATAGTTTTCCCTGCTGGCTCTTTGGGCGTGGGACCAATCTCCAGACATATGGCCATTTTTGTGCCTGGCGCAGCGCCAAGTGGGAAAGGGTGTTTTGAGGCTGAAGGCAGCAGGAAAGCCTGCAGCCCGCAGGTGTGTGGGGTTACGCAAGCGGTTCCCAAAGAGCTTTAGAAGAAGGCATAGTTTTCCCTGCTGGCTCTTTGGGCGTGGGACCAATCTCCAGACATATGGCCATTTTTGTGCCTGGGGCGGCGCCAAGTGGGAAAGGGTGGTTTTGAGGCTGAAGGCAGCAGGAAAGCCTGCAGCCCGCAGGTCTGGGGGCTACGCAAGCGGTTCCCAAAGAGCTTTAGAACAAGGCATAGTTTTCCCTGCTGGCTCTTTGGGCGTGGGACCAATCTCCAGACATATGGCCATTTTTGTGCCTGGCGCGGCGCCAAGTGGGAAAGGGTGGTTTTGAGGCTGAAGGCAGCAGGAAAGCCTGCAGCCCCCAGGTCTGTGGGGCTACGCAAGCGGTTCCCAAAGAGCTTTAGAACAAGGCATAGTTTTCCCTGCTGGCTCTTTGGGCATGGGACCAGTCTCCAGACATATGGCCATTTTTCTGCCTGGCGCGGCGCCAAGTGGGAAAGGGTGGTTTTGAGGCTGAAGGCAGTAGGAAAGCCTGCAGCCCCCAGGTGTGTGGGGCTACGCAAGCGTTTCCCTAAGAGCTTTAGGACAAGGCATAATTTTCCCTCCTGGCTCTTTGGGCGTGGGACCAATCTCCAGACATATGGCCATTTTTGTGCCTGGCGCGGCGCCAAGTGGGAAAGGGTGGTTTTGAGGCTGAAGGCAGCAGGAAAGCCTGCAGCCCGCAGGTCTGTGGGGCTACGCAAGCGGTTCCCAAAGAGCTTTAGAACAAGGCATAGTTTTCCCTGCTGGCTCTTTGGGCGTGGGACCAATCTCCAGACATACGGCCATTTTTGTGCCTGGTGAGGTGCCAAGTGGGAAAGGGTGGTTTTGAGGCTGAAGGCAGCAGGAAAGCCTGCAGCCCCCAGGTGTGTGGGGCTACGCAAGCGGTTCCCAAAGAGCTGTAGAACAAGGCATAGTTTTCCCTGCTGGCTCTTTGGGCGTGGGACCAATCTCCAGACATATGGCCATTTTTGTGCCTGGCGCAGCGCCAAGTGGGAAAGGGTGTTTTGAGGCTGAAGGCAGCAGGAAAGCCTGCAGCCCGCAGGTCTGTGGGGCTACGCAAGCGGTTCCCAAAGAGCTTTAGAAGAAGGCATAGTTTTCCCTGCTGGCTCTTTGGGCGTGGGACCAATCTCCAGACAGATGGCCATTTTTGTGCCTGGCGCGGCGCCAAGTGGGAAAGGGTGGTTTTGAGGCTGAAGGCAGCAGGAAAGCCTGCAGCCCCAAGGTGTGTGGGGCTACGCAAGCGGTTCCCAAAGAGCTTTAGAACAAGGCATAGTTTTCCCTGCTGGCTCTTTGGGCGTGGGACCAATCTCCAGACATATGGCCATTTTTGTGCCTGGCGCGGCGCCAAGTGGGAAAGGGTGGTTTTGAGGCTGAAGGCAGCAGGAAAGCCTGCAGCCCCCAGGTCTGTGGGGCTACGCAAGCGGTTCCCAAAGAGCTTTAGAACAAGGCATATTTTTTCCCTGCTGGCTCTTTGGGCGTGGGACCAGTCTCCAGACATATGGCCATTTTTGTGCCTGGCGCGGCGCCAAGTGGGAAAGGGTGGTTTTGAGGCTGAAGGCAGCAGGAAAGCCTGCAGCCCCCAGGTGTGTGGGGCTACGCAAGCGGTTCCCAAAGAGCTTTAGAACAAGGCATAGTTTTCCCTGCTGGCTCTTTGGGCATGGGACCAATCTCCAGACATATGGCCATTTTTGTGCCTGGCGCAGCGCCAAGTGGGAAAGGGTGGTTTTGAGGCTGAAGGCAGCAGGAAAGCCTGCAGCCCGCAGGTCTGTGGGGCTACGCAAGCGGTTCCCAAAGAGCTTTAGAACAAGGCATAGTTTTCCCTGCTGGCTCTTTGGGCGTGGGACCAATCTCCAGACATATGGCCATTTTTGTGCCTGGCGCAGCGCCAAGTGGGAAAGGGTGTTTTGAGGCTGAAGGCAGCAGGAAAGCCTGCAGCCCGCAGGTGTGTGGGGTTACGCAAGCGGTTCCCAAAGAGCTTTAGAAGAAGGCGTAGTTTTCCCTGCTGGCTCTTTGGGTGTGGGACCAATCTCCAGACATATGGCCATTTTTGTGCCTGGCGCGGCGCCAAGTGGGAAAGGGTGGTTTTGAGGCTGAAGGCAGCAGGAAAGCCTGCAGCCCCCAGGTGTGTGGTGCCACGACAGCGGTTCCCAAAGACCTTTAGAACAAGGCATAGTTTTCCCTGCTGGCTCTTTGGGCGTGGGACCAATCTCCAGACATATGGCCATTTTTGTGCCTGGCGCGGCGCCAAGTGGGAAAGGGTGGTTTTGAGGCTGAAGGCAGCAGGAAAGCCTGCAGCCCTCAGG
The DNA here is from genome assembly GCF_964199755.1 of Larus michahellis. NCBI lineage: Eukaryota > Metazoa > Chordata > Aves > Charadriiformes > Laridae > Larus > Larus michahellis. Next base: position 201,898 of record NW_027436052.1, read on the forward strand.
TCTGTGGGGCTACGCAAGCGGTTCCCAAAGAGCTTTAGAAGAAGGCATAGTTTTCCCTGCTGGCTCTTTGGGCGTGGGACCAATCTCCAGACATATGGCCATTTTTGTGCCTGGCGCAGCGCCAAGTGGGAAAGGGTGTTTTGAGGCTGAAGGCAGCAGGAAAGCCTGCAGCCCCCAGGTGTGTGGGGTTACGCAAGCGGTTCCCAAAGAGCTTTAGAAGAAGGCATAGTTTTCCCTGCTGGCTCTTTGGGCGTGGGACCAATCTCCAGACATATGGCCGTTTTTGTGCCTGGCGCGGCGCCAAGTGGGAAAGGGTGGTTTTGAGGCTGAAGGCAGCAGGAAAGCCTGCAGCCCGCAGGTCTGGGGGCTACGCAAGCGGTTCCCAAAGAGCTTTAGAACAAGGCATAGTTTTCCCTGCTGGCTCTTTGGGCGTGGGACCAATCTCCAGACATATGGCCATTTTTGTGCCTGGCGCAGCGCCAAGTGGGAAAGGGTGTTTTGAGGCTGAAGGCAGCAGGAAAGCCTGCAGCCCGCAGGTGTGTGGGGTTACGCAAGCGATTCCCAAAGAGCTTTAGAAGAAGGCACAGTTTTCCCTGCTGGCTCTTTGGGCGTGGGACCAATCTCCAGACATATGGCCATTTTTGTGCCTGGCGCGGCGCCAAGTGGGAAAGGGTGGTTTTGAGGCTGAAGGCAGCAGGAAAGCCTGCAGCCCCCAGGTCTGTGGGGCTACGCAAGCAGTTCCCAAAGATCTTTAGAAGAAGGCACAGTTTTCCCTGCTGGCTCTTTGGGCGTGGGACCAATCTCCAGACATATGGCCATTTTTGTGCCTGGTGAGGTGCCAAGTGGGAAAGGGTGGTTTTGAGGCTGAAGGCAGCAGGAAAGCCTGCAGCCCCCAGGTGTGTGGGGCTACGCAAGCGGTTCCCAAAGAGCTGTAGAACAAGGCATAGTTTTCCCTGCTGGCTCTTTGGGCGTGGGACCAATCTCCAGACATATGGCCATTTTTGTGCCTGGCGCAGCGCCAAGTGGGAAAGGGTGTTTTGAGGCTGAAGGCAGCAGGAAAGCCTGCAGCCCGCAGGTCTGTGGGGCTACGCAAGCGGTTCCCAAATAGCTTTAGAAGAAGGCATAGTTTTCCCTGCTGGCTCTTTGGGCGTGGGACCAATCTCCAGACAGATGGCCATTTTTGTGCCTGGCGCGGCGCCAAGTGGGAAAGGGTGGTTTTGAGGCTGAAGGCAGCAGGAAAGCCTGCAGCCCCAAGGTGTGTGGGGCTACGCAAGCGGTTCCCAAAGAGCTTTAGAACAAGGCATAGTTTTCCCTGCTGGCTCTTTGGGCGTGGGACCAATCTCCAGACATATGGCCATTTTTGTGCCTGGCGCGGCGCCAAGTGGGAAAGGGTGGTTTTGAGGCTGAAGGCAGCAGGAAAGCCTGCAGCCCCCAGGTCTGTGGGGCTACGCAAGCGTTTCCCAAAGAGCTTTAGAACAAGGCATAGTTTTCCCTGCTGGCTCTTTGGGCGTGGGACCAATCTCCAGACATATGGCCATTTTTGTGCCTGGCGCGGCGCCAAGTGGGAAAGGGTGGTTTTGAGGCTGAAGGCAGCAGGAAAGCCTGCAACCCTCAGGTCTGTGGGGCTACGCAAGCGGTTCCCAAAGAGCTTTAGAACAAGGCATAGTTTTCCCTGCTGGCTCTTTGGGCGTGGGACCAATCTCCAGACATATGGCCATTTTTGTGCCTGGCGCAGCGCCAAGTGGGAAAGGGTGTTTTGAGGCTGAAGGCAGCAGGAAAGCCTGCAGCCCGCAGGTGTGTGGGGTTACGCAAGCGGTTCCCAAAGAGCTTTAGAAGAAGGCATAGTTTTCCCTGCTGGCTCTTTGGGCGTGGGACCAATCTCCAGACATATGGCCATTTTTGTGCCTGGGGCGGCGCCAAGTGGGAAAGGGTGGTTTTGAGGCTGAAATCAGCAGGAAAGCCTGCAGCCCGCAGGTCTGGGGGCTACGCAAGCGGTTCCCAAAGAGCTTTAGAACAAGGCATAGTTTTCCCTGCTGGCTCTTTGGGCGTGGGACCAATCTCCAGACATATGGCCATTTTTGTGCCTGGCGCGGCGCCAAGTGGGAAAGGGTGGTTTTGAGGCTGAAGGCAGCAGGAAAGCCTGCAGCCCCCAGGTCTGTGGGGCTACGCAAGCGGTTCCCAAAGAGCTTTAGAACAAGGCATAGTTTTCCCTGCTGGCTCTTTGGGCATGGGACCAGTCTCCAGACATATGGCCATTTTTCTGCCTGGCGCGGCGCCAAGTGGGAAAGGGTGGTTTTGAGGCTGAAGGCAGTAGGAAAGCCTGCAGCCCCCAGGTGTGTGGGGCTACGCAAGCGTTTCCCTAAGAGCTTTAGGACAAGGCATAATTTTCCCTCCTGGCTCTTTGGGCGTGGGACCAATCTCCAGACATATGGCCATTTTTGTGCCTGGCGCGGCGCCAAGTGGGAAAGGGTGGTTTTGAGGCTGAAGGCAGCAGGAAAGCCTGCAGCCCGCAGGTCTGTGGGGCTACGCAAGCGGTTCCCAAAGAGCTTTAGAACAAGGCATAGTTTTCCCTGCTGGCTCTTTGGGCGTGGGACCAATCTCCAGACATATGGCCATTTTTGTGCCTGGCGCAGCGCCAAGTGGGAAAGGGTGGTTTTGAGGCTGAAGGCAGCAGGAAAGCCTGCAGCCCGCAGGTGTGTGGGGTTACGCAAGCGGTTCCCAAAGAGCTTTAGAAGAAGGCATAGTTTTCCCTGCTGGCTCTTTGGGCGTGGGACCAATCTCCAGACATATGGCCATTTTTGTGCCTGGCGCGGCGCCAAGTGGGAAAGGGTGGTTTTGAGGCTGAAGGCAGCAGGAAAGCCTGCAGCCCGCAGGTCTGTGGGGCTACGCAAGCGGTTCCCAAAGAGCTTTAGAAGAAGGCATAGTTTTCCATGCTGGCTCTTTGGGCGTGGGACCAATCTCCAGACATATGGCCATTTTTGTGCCTGGCGCAGCGCCAAGTGGGAAAGAGTGGTTTTGAGGCTGAAGGCAGCAGGAAATCCTGCAGCTCCCAGGTGTGTGGGGCTACGCAAGCGCTTCCCAAAGATCTTTAGAAGAAGGCACAGTTTTCCCTGCTGGCTCTTTGGGCGTGGGACCAATCTCCAGACATATGGCCATTTTTGTGCCTGGCGCGGCGCCAAGTGGGAAAGGGTGGTTTTGAGGCTGAAGGCAGCAGGAAAGCCTGCAGCCCCCAGGTCTGTGGGGCTACGCAAGCGGTTCCCAAAGAGCTTTAGAACAAGGCATAGTTTTCCCTGCTGGCTCTTTGGGCATGGGACCAGTCTCCAGACATATGGCCATTTTTCTGCCTGGCGCGGCGCCAAGTGGGAAAGGGTGGTTTTGAGGCTGAAGGCAGTAGGAAAGCCTGCAGCCCGCAGGTGTGTGGGGCTACGCAAGCGTTTCCCTAAGAGCTTTAGGACAAGGCATAATTTTCCCTCATGGCTCTTTGGGCGTGGGACCAATCTCCAGACATATGTCCATTTTTGTGCCTGGCGCGGCGCCAAGTGGGAAAGGGTGGTTTTGAGGCTGAAGGCAGCAGGAAAGCCTGCAGCCCCCAGGTCTGTGGGGCTACGCAAGCGGTTCCCAAAGAGCTTTAGAAAAAGGCATAGTTTTCCCTGCTGGCTCTTTGGGCGTGGGACCAATCTCCAGACATATGGCCATTTTTGTGCCTGGCGCGGCGCCAAGTGGGAAAGGGTGCTTTTGAGGCTGAAGGCAGCAGTAAAGCCTGCAGCCCCCAGGTGTGTGGGGCTACGCAAGCGGTTCCAAAAGAGCTTTAGAACAAGGCATATTTTTCCCTGCTGGCTCTTTTGGTGTGGAACCAACCTCCAGACATATGGCCATTTTTGTGCCTGGCGCGGCGCCAAGTGGGAAAGGGTGGTTTTGAGGCTGAAGGCAGCAGGAAAGCCTGCAGCCCCCAGGTCTGGGGGCTACGCAAGCGGTTCCCAAAGAGCTTTAGAACAAGGCATAATTTTCCATGCTGGCTCTTTGGGCGTGGGACCAATCTCCAGACATATGGCCATTTTTGTGCCTGGCGCGGCGCCAAGTGGGAAAGGGTGGTTTTGAGGCTGAAGGCAGCAGGAAAGCCTGCAGCCCCCAGGTGTGTGGGGCTACGCAAGCGGTTCCCAAAGAGCTTTAGAAGAAGGCATATTTTTCCCTGCTGGCTCTTTGGGTGTGGAACCAACCTCCAGACATATGGCCATTTTTGTGCCTGGCGCGGCGCCAAGTGGGAAAGGGTGGTTTTGAGGCTGAAGGCAGCAGGAAAGCCTGCAGCTCCCAGGTGTGTGGGGCTACGCAAGCGGTTCCCAAAGAGCTTTAGAAGAAGGCACAGTTTTCCCTGCTGGCTCTTTGGGCGTGGGACCAATCTCCAGACATATGGCCATTTTTGTGCCTGGCGCGGCGCCAAGTGGGAAAGGGTGGTTTTGAGGCTGAAGGCAGCAGGAAAGCCTGCAGCCCGCAGGTCTGGGGGCTACGCAAGCGGTTCCCAAAGAGCTTTAGAAGAAGGCATAGTTTTCCCTGCTGGCTCTTTGGGCGTGGGACCAATCTCCAGACTTATGGCCATTTTTGTGCCTGGCGCAGCGCCAAGTGGGAAAGGGTGTTTTGAGGCTGAAGGCAGCAGGAAAGCCTGCAGCCCGCAGGTGTGTGGGGTTACGCAAGCGGTTCCCAAAGAGCTTTAGAAGAAGGCATAGTTTTCCCTGCTGGCTCTTTGGGCGTGGGACCAATCTCCAGACATATGGCCATTTTTGTGCCTGGCGCGGCGCCAAGTGGGAAAGGGTGGTTTTGAGGCTGAAGGCAGCAGGAAAGCCTGCAGCCCCCAGGTCTGTGGGGCTACGCAAGCGGTTCCCAAAGAGCTTTAGAACAAGGCATAGTTTTCCCTGCTGGCTCTTTGGGCATGGGACCAGTCTCCAGACATATGGCCATTTTTCTGCCTGGCGCGGCGCCAAGTGGGAAAGGGTGGTTTTGAGGCTGAAGGCAGTAGGAAAGCCTGCAGCCCCCAGGTGTGTGGGGCTACGCAAGCGTTTCCCTAAGAGCTTTAGGACAAGGCATAGTTTTCCCTCCTGGCTCTTTGGGCGTGGGACCAATCTCCAGACATATGGCCATTTTTGTGCCTGGCGCAGCGCCAAGTGGGAAAGGGTGTTTGGAGGCTGAAGGCAGCAGGAAAGCCTGCAGCCCCCAGGTGTGTGGGGTTACGCAAGCGGTTCCCAAAGAGCTTTAGAAGAAGGCATAGTTTTCCCTGCTGGCTCTTTGGGCATGGGACCAATCTCCAGACATATGGCCATTTTTGTGCCTGGCGCGGCGCCAAGTGGGAAAGGGTGGTTTTGAGGCTGAAGGCAGCAGGAAAGCCTGCAGCCCGCAGGTCTGTGGGGCTACGCAAGCGGTTCCCAAAGAGCTTTAGAAGAAGGCATAGTTTTCCCTGCTGGCTCTTTGGGCGTGGGACCAATCTCCAGACATATGGCCATTTTTGTGCCTGGCGCAGCGCCAAGTGGGAAAGAGTGGTTTTGAGGCTGAAGGCAGCAGGAAATCCTGCAGCTCCCAGGTGTGTGGGGCTACGCAAGCGCTTCCCAAAGATCTTTAGAAGAAGGCACAGTTTTCCCTGCTGGCTCTTTGGGCGTGGGACCAATCTCCAGACATATGGCCATTTTTGTGCCTGGCGCGGCGCCAAGTGGGAAAGGGTGGTTTTGAGGCTGAAGGCAGCAGGAAAGCCTGCAGCCCCCAGGTCTGTGGGGCTACGCAAGCGGTTCCCAAAGAGCTTTAGAACAAGGCATAGTTTTCCCTGCTGGCTCTTTGGGCATGGGACCAGTCTCCAGACATATGGCCATTTTTCTGCCTGGCGCAGCGCCAAGTGGGAAAGGGTGGTTTGGAGGCTGAAGGCAGTAGGAAAGCCTGCAGCCCGCAGGTGTGTGGGGCTACGCAAGCGTTTCCCTAAGAGCTTTAGGACAAGGCATAATTTTCCCTCATGGCTCTTTGGGCGTGGGACCAATCTCCAGACATATGTCCATTTTTGTGCCTGGCGCGGCGCCAAGTGGGAAAGGGTGGTTTTGAGGCTGAAGGCAGCAGGAAAGCCTGCAGCCCCCAGGTCTGTGGGGCTACGCAAGCGGTTCCCAAAGAGCTTTAGAAAAAGGCATAGTTTTCCCTGCTGGCTCTTTGGGCGTGGGACCAATCTCCAGACATATGGCCATTTTTGTGCCTGGCGCGGCGCCAAGTGGGAAAGGGTGGTTTTGAGGCTGAAGGCAGCAGTAAAGCCTGCAGCCCCCAGGTCTGTGGGGCTACGCAAGCGGTTCCCAAAGAGCTTTAGAACAAGGCATATTTTTCCCTGCTGGCTCTTTTGGTGTGGAACCAATCTCCAGACATATGGCCATTTTTGTGCCTGGCGCGGCGCCAAGTGGGAAAGGGTGGTTTTGAGGCTGAAGGCAGCAGGAAAGCCTGCAGCCCCCAGGTCTGGGGGCTACGCAAGCGGTTCCCAAAGAGCTTTATAACAAGGCATAATTTTCCCTGCTGGCTCTTTGGGCGTGGGACCAATCTCCAGACATATGGCCATTTTTGTGCCTGGCGCGGCGCCAAGTGGGAAAGGGTGGTTTTGAGGCTGAAGGCAGCAGGAAAGCCTGCAGCCCCCAGGTGTGTGGGGCTACGCAAGCGGTTCCCAAAGAGCTTTAGAAGAAGGCATATTTTTCCCTGCTGGCTCTTTGGGTGTGGAACCAACCTCCAGACATATGGCCATTTTTGTGCCTGGCGCGGCGCCAAGTGGGAAAGGGTGGTTTTGAGGCTGAAGGCAGCAGGAAAGCCTGCAGCTCCCAGGTGTGTGGGGCTACGCAAGCGGTTCCCAAAGAGCTTTAGAAGAAGGCACAGTTTTCCCTGCTGGCTCTTTGGGCGTGGGACCAATCTCCAGACATATGGCCATTTTTGTGCCTGGCGCGGCGCCAAGTGGGAAAGGGTGGTTTTGAGGCTGAAGGCAGCAGGAAAGCCTGCAGCCCCCAGGTGTGTGGGGCTACGTAAGCGGTTCCCAAAGAGCTTTAGAAGAAGGCATAGTTTTCCCTGCTGGCTCTTTGGGCGTGGGACCAATCTCCAGACATATGGCCATTTTTGTGCCTGGCGCAACGCCAAGTGGGAAAGGGTGTTTTGAGGATGAAGGCAGCAGGAAAGCCTGCAGCCCGCAGGTGTGTGGGGCTACGCAAGCGGTTCCCAAAGAGCTTTAGAAGAAGGCATAGTTTTCCCTGCTGGCTCTTTGGGCGTGGGACCAATCTCCAGACATATGGCCATTTTTGTGCCTGGGGCGGCGCCAAGTGGGAAAGGGTGGTTTTGAGGCTGAAGGCAGCAGGAAAGCCTGCAGCCCCCAGGTGTGTGGGGCTACGCAAGCGGTTCCCAAAGAGCTTTAGAAGAAGGCATAGTTTTCCCTGCTGGCTCTTTGGGCATGGGACCAATCTCCAGACATATGGCCATTTATGTGCCTGGCGCGGCGCCAAGTGGGAAAGGGTGGTTTTGAGGCTGAAGGCAGCAGGAAAGCCTGCAGCCCCCAGGTGTGTGGGGCTACGCAAGCGGTTCCCAAAGAGCTTTAGAAGAAGGCATAGTTTTCCCTGCTGGCTCTTTGGGCGTGGGACCAATCTCCAGACATATGGCCATTTTTGTGCCTGGCGCAGCGCCAAGTGGGAAAGGGTGTTTTGAGGCTGAAGGCAGCAGGAAAGCCTGCAGCCCGCAGGTCTGTGGGGCTACGCAAGCGGTTCCCAAAGAGCTTTAGAAGAAGGCATAGTTTTCCCTGCTGGCTCTTTGGGCGTGGGACCAATCTCCAGACATATGGCCATTTTTGTGCCTGGCGCGGCGCCAAGTGGGAAAGGGTGGTTTTGAGGCTGAAGGCAGCAGGAAAGCCTGCAGCCCGCAGGTCTGTGGGGCTACGCAAGCGGTTCCCAAAGAGCTTTAGAAGAAGGCATAGTTTTCCCTGCTGGCTCTTTGGGCGTGGGACCAATCTCCAGACATATGGCCATTTTTGTGCCTGGCGCGGCGCCAAGTGGGAAAGGGTGGTTTTGAGGCTGAAGGCAGCAGGAAAGCCTGCAGCCCGCAGTTGTGTGGGGCTACGCAAGCGGTTCCCAAAGAGCTTTAGAAGAAGGCATAGTTTTCCCTGCTGGCTCTTTGGGCGTGGGACCAATCTCCAGACATATGGCCATTTTTGTGCCTGGCGCAGCGCCAAGTGGGAAAGAGTGGTTTTGAGGCTGAAGGCAGCAGGAAATCCTGCAGCTCCCAGGTGTGTGGGGCTACGCAAGCGCTTCCCAAAGATCTTTAGAAGAAGGCACAGTTTTCCCTGCTGGCTCTTTGGGCGTGGGACCAATCTCCAGACATATGGCCATTTTTGTGCCTGGCGCGGCGCCAAGTGGGAAAGGGTGTTTTGAGGCTGAAGGCAGCAGGAAAGCCTGCAGCCCGCAGGTCTGTGGGGCTACGCAAGCGGTTCCCAAAGAGCTTTAGAAGAAGGCATAGTTTTCCCTGCTGGCTCTTTGGGCGTGGGACCAATCTCCAGACATATGGCCATTTTTGTGCCTGGCGCGGCGCCAAGTGGGAAAGGGTGGTTTTGAGGCTGAAGGCAGCAGTAAAGCCTGCAGCCCCCAGGTCTGTGGGGCTACGCAAGCGGTTCCCAAAGAGCTTTAGAAGAAGGCATATTTTTCCCTGCTGGCTCTTTTGGTGTGGAACCAACCTCCAGACATATGGCCATTTTTGTGCCTGGCGCGGCGCCAAGTGGGAAAGGGTGGTTTTGAGGCTGAAGGCAGCAGGAAAGCCTGCAGCCCCCAGGTCTGGGGGCTACGCAAGCGGTTCCCAAAGAGCTTTAGAACAAGGCATAATTTTCCCTGCTGGCTCTTTGGGCGTGGGACCAATCTCCAGACATATGGCCATTTTTGTGCCTGGCGCGGCGCCAAGTGGGAAAGGGTGGTTTTGAGGCTGAAGGCAGCAGGAAAGCCTGCAGCCCCCAGGTGTGTGGGGCTACGCAAGCGGTTCCCAAAGAGCTTTAGAAGAAGGCACAGTTTTCCCTGCTGGCTCTTTGGGCGTGGGACCAATCTCCAGACATATGGCCATTTTTGTGCCTGGCGCGGCGCCAAGTGGGAAAGGGTGGTTTTGAGGCTGAAGGCAGCAGGAAAGCCTGCAGCCCCCAGGTCTGTGGGGCTACGCAAGCCGTTCCCAAAGAGCTTTAGAACAAGGCATAGTTTTCCCTGCTGGCTCTTTGGGCGTGGGACCAATCTCCAGACATATGGCCATTTTTGTGCCTGGCGCAGCGCCAAGTGGGAAAGGGTGTTTTGAGGATGAAGGCAGCAGGAAAGCCTGCAGCCCGCAGGTGTGTGGGGCTACGCAAGCGGTTCCCAAAGAGCTTTAGAAGAAGGCATAGTTTTCCCTGCTGGCTCTTTGGGCGTGGGACCAATCTCCAGACATATGGCCATTTTTGTGCCTGGGGCGGCGCCAAGTGGGAAAGGGTGGTTTTGAGGCTGAAGGCAGCAGGAAAGCCTGCAGCCCCCAGGTGTGTGGGGCTACGCAAGCGGTTCCCAAAGAGCTTTAGAAGAAGGCATAGTTTTCCCTGCTGGCTCTTTGGGCGTGGGACCAATCTCCAGACATATGGCCATTTATGTGCCTGGCGCGGCGCCAAGTGGGAAAGGGTGGTTTTGAGGCTGAAGGCAGCAGGAAAGCCTGCAGCCCCCAGGTGTGTGGGGCTACGCAAGCGGTTCCCAAAGAGCTTTAGAAGAAGGCATAGTTTTCCCTGCTGGCTCTTTGGGCGTGGGACCAATCTCCAGACATATGGCCATTTTTGTGCCTGGCGCAGCGCCAAGTGGGAAAGGGTGTTTTGAGGCTGAAGGCAGCAGGAAAGCCTGCAGCCCGCAGGTCTGTGGGGCTACGCAAGCGGTTCCCAAAGAGCTTTAGAAGAAGGCATAGTTTTCCCTGCTGGCTCTTTGGGCGTGGGACCAATCTCCAGACATATGGCCATTTTTGTGCCTGGCGCGGCGCCAAGTGGGAAAGGGTGGTTTTGAGGCTGAAGGCAGCAGGAAAGCCTGCAGCCCGCAGGTCTGTGGGGCTACGCAAGCGGTTCCCAAAGAGCTTTAGAAGAAGGCATAGTTTTCCCTGCTGGCTCTTTGGGCGTGGGACCAATCTCCAGACATATGGCCATTTTTGTGCCTGGCGCGGCGCCAAGTGGGAAAGGGTGGTTTTGAGGCTGAAGGCAGCAGGAAAGCCTGCAGCTCCCAGGTCTGTGGGGCTACGCAAGCGGTTCCCAAAGAGCTTTAGAACAAGGCATAGTTTTCCCTGCTGGCTCTTTGGGCATGGGACCAGTCTCCAGACTTATGGCCATTTTTCTGCCTGGCGCGGCGCCAAGTGGGAAAGGGTGGTTTTGAGGCTGAAGGCAGTAGGAAAGCCTGCAGCCCGCAGGTGTGTGGGGCTACGCAAGCGTTTCCCTAAGAGCTTTAGGACAAGGCATAATTTTCCCTCATGGCTCTTTGGGCGTGGGACCAATCTCCAGACATATGTCCATTTTTGTGCCCGGCGCGGCGCCAAGTGGGAAAGGGTGGTTTTGAGGCTGAAGGCAGCAGGAAAGCCTGCAGCCCCCAGGTCTGTGGGGCTACGCAAGCGGTTCCCAAAGAGCTTTAGAAAAAGGCATAGTTTTCCCTGCTGGCTCTTTGGGCGTGGGACCAATCTCCAGACATATGGCCATTTTTGTGCCTGGCGCGGCGCCAAGTGGGAAAGGGTGGTTTTGAGGCTGAAGGCAGCAGGAAAGCCTGCAGCCCCCAGGTGTGTGGGGCTACGCAAGCGGTTCCCAAAGAGCTTTAGAAGAAGGCATAGTTTTCCCTGCTGGCTCTTTGGGCGTGGGACCAATCTCCAGACATATGGCCATTTTTGTGCCTGGCGCAGCGCCAAGTGGGAAAGGGTGTTTTGAGGCTGAAGGCAGCAGGAAAGCCTGCAGCCCGCAGTTGTGTGGGGCTACGCAAGCGGTTCCCAAAGAGCTTTAGAAGAAGGCATAGTTTTCCCTGCTGGCTCTTTGGGCGTGGGACCAATCTCCAGACATATGGCCATTTTTGTGCCTGGCGCGGCGCCAAGTGGGAAAGGGTGGTTTTGAGGCTGAAGGCAGCAGGAAAGCCTGCAGCCCGCAGGTCTGTGGGGCTACGCAAGCGGTTCCCAAAGAGCTTTAGAAGAAGGCATAGTTTTCCCTGCTGGCTCTTTGGGCGTGGGACCAATCTCCAGACATATGGCCATTTTTGTGCCTGGCGCGGCGCCAAGTGGGAAAGGGTGGTTTTGAGGCTGAAGGCAGCAGGAAAGCCTGCAGCCCGCAGTTGTGTGGGGCTACGCAAGCGGTTCCCAAAGAGCTTTAGAAGAAGGCATAGTTTTCCCTGCTGGCTCTTTGGGCGTGGGACCAATCTCCAGACATATGGCCATTTTTGTGCCTGGTGCAGCGCCAAGTGGGAAAGAGTGGTTTTGAGGCTGAAGGCAGCAGGAAATCCTGCAGCTCCCAGGTGTGTGGGGCTACGCAAGCGCTTCCCAAAGATCTTTAGAAGAAGGCACAGTTTTCCCTGCTGGCTCTTTGGGCGTGGGACCAATCTCCAGACATATGGCCATTTTTGTGCCTGGCGCGGCGCCAAGTGGGAAAGGGTGGTTTTGAGGCTGAAGGCAGCAGGAAAGCCTGCAGCCCCCAGGTGTGTGGGGCTACGCAAGCGGTTCCCAAAGAGCTTTAGAACAAGGCATAGTTTTCCCTGCTGGCTCTTTGGGCGTGGGACCAGTCTCCAGACATATGGCCATTTTTCTGCCTGGCGCGGCGCCAAGTGGGAAAGGGTGGTTTTGAGGCTGAAGGCAGTAGGAAAGCCTGCAGCCCGCAGGTGTGTGGGGCTACGCAAGCGTTTCCCTAAGAGCTTTAGGACAAGGCATAATTTTCCCTCATGGCTCTTTGGGCGTGGGACCAATCTCCAGACATATGTCCATTTTTGTGCCCGGCGCGGCGCCAAGTGGGAAAGGGTGGTTTTGAGGCTGAAGGCAGCAGGAAAGCCTGCAGCCCCCAGGTCTGTGGGGCTACGCAAGCGGTTCCCAAAGAGCTTTAGAAAAAGGCATAGTTTTCCCTGCTGGCTCTTTGGGCGTGGGACCAATCTCCAGACATATGGCCATTTTTGTGCCTGGCGCGGCGCCAAGTGGGAAAGGGTGGTTTTGAGGCTGAAGGCAGCAGTAAAGCCTGCAGCCCCCAGGTCTGTGGGGCTACGCAAGCGGTTCCCAAAGAGCTTTAGAAGAAGGCATATTTTTCCCTGCTGGCTCTTTTGGTGTGGAACCAACCTCCAGACATATGGCCATTTTTGTGCCTGGCGCGGCGCCAAGTGGGAAAGGGTGGTTTTGAGGCTGAAGGCAGCAGGAAAGCCTGCAGCCCCCAGGTCTGGGGGCTACGCAAGCGGTTCCCAAAGAGCTTTAGAACAAGGCATAATTTTCCCTGCTGGCTCTTTGGGCGTGGGACCAATCTCCAGACATATGGCCATTTTTGTGCCTGGCGCGGCGCCAAGTGGGAAAGGGTGGTTTTGAGGCTGAAGGCAGCAGGAAAGCCTGCAGCCCCCAGGTGTGTGGGGCTACGCAAGCGGTTCCCAAAGAGCTTTAGAAGAAGGCACAGTTTTCCCTGCTGGCTCTTTGGGCGTGGGACCAATCTCCAGACATATGGCCATTTTTGTGCCTGGCGCGGCGCCAAGTGGGAAAGGGTGGTTTTGAGGCTGAAGGCAGCAGGAAAGCCTGCAGCCCCCAGGTCTGTGGGGCTACGCAAGCCGTTCCCAAAGAGCTTTAGAACAAGGCATAGTTTTCCCTGCTGGCTCTTTGGGCGTGGGACCAATCTCCAGACATATGGCCATTTTTGTGCCTGGCGCAGCGCCAAGTGGGAAAGGGTGTTTTGAGGATGAAGGCAGCAGGAAAGCCTGCAGCCCGCAGGTGTGTGGGGCTACGCAAGCGGTTCCCAAAGAGCTTTAGAAGAAGGCATAGTTTTCCCTGCTGGCTCTTTGGGCGTGGGACCAATCTCCAGACATATGGCCATTTTTGTGCCTGGGGCGGCGCCAAGTGGGAAAGGGTGGTTTTGAGGCTGAAGGCAGCAGGAAAGCCTGCAGCCCCCAGGTGTGTGGGGCTACGCAAGCGGTTCCCAAAGAGCTTTAGAAGAAGGCATAGTTTTCCCTGCTGGCTCTTTGGGCATGGGACCAATCTCCAGACATATGGCCATTTATGTGCCTGGCGCGGCGCCAAGTGGGAAAGGGTGGTTTTGAGGCTGAAGGCAGCAGGAAAGCCTGCAGCCCCCAGGTGTGTGGGGCTACGCAAGCGGTTCCCAAAGAGCTTTAGAAGAAGGCATAGTTTTCCCTGCTGGCTCTTTGGGCGTGGGACCAATCTCCAGACATATGGCCATTTTTGTGCCTGGCGCAGCGCCAAGTGGGAAAGGGTGTTTTGAGGCTGAAGGCAGCAGGAAAGCCTGCAGCCCGCAGGTCTGTGGGGCTACGCAAGCGGTTCCCAAAGAGCTTTAGAAGAAGGCATAGTTTTCCCTGCTGGCTCTTTGGGCGTGGGACCAATCTCCAGACATATGGCCATTTTTGTGCCTGGCGCGGCGCCAAGTGGGAAAGGGTGGTTTTGAGGCTGAAGGCAGCAGGAAAGCCTGCAGCCCGCAGGTCTGTGGGGCTACGCAAGCGGTTCCCAAAGAGCTTTAGAAGAAGGCATAGTTTTCCCTGCTGGCTCTTTGGGCGTGGGACCAATCTCCAGACATATGGCCATTTTTGTGCCTGGCGCGGCGCCAAGTGGGAAAGGGTGGTTTTGAGGCTGAAGGCAGCAGGAAAGCCTGCAGCTCCCAGGTCTGTGGGGCTACGCAAGCGGTTCCCAAAGAGCTTTAGAACAAGGCATAGTTTTCCCTGCTGGCTCTTTGGGCATGGGACCAGTCTCCAGACTTATGGCCATTTTTCTGCCTGGCGCGGCGCCAAGTGGGAAAGGGTGGTTTTGAGGCTGAAGGCAGTAGGAAAGCCTGCAGCCCGCAGGTGTGTGGGGCTACGCAAGCGTTTCCCTAAGAGCTTTAGAAGAAGGCATAGTTTTCCCTGCTGGCTCTTTGGGCGTGGGACCAATCTCCAGACATATGGCCATTTTTGTGCCTGGCGCGGCGCCAAGTGGGAAAGGGTGGTTTTGAGGCTGAAGGCAGCAGGAAAGCCTGCAGCCCCCAGGTGTGTGGGGCTACGCAAGCGGTTCCCAAAGAGCTTTAGAACAAGGCATATTTTTCCCTGCTGGCTCTTTTGGTGTGGAACCAACCTCTAGACATATGGCCATTTTTGTGCCTGGCGCGGCGCCAAGTGGGAAAGGGTGGTTTTGAGGCTGAAGGCAGCAGGAAAGCCTGCAGCCCCCAGGTCTGGGGGCTACGCAAGCGGTTCCCAAAGAGCTTTAGAACAAGGCATAATTTTCCCTGCTGGCTCTTTGGGCGTGGGACCAATCTCCAGACATATGGCCATTTTTGTGCCTGGCGCGGCGCCAAGTGGGAAAGGGTGGTTTTGAGGCTGAAGGCAGCAGGAAAGCCTGCAGCCCCCAGGTTTGTGGGGCTACGCAAGCGGTTCCCAAAGAGCTTTAGAACAAGGCATATTTTTCCCTGCTGGCTCTTTGGGTGTGGAACCAACCTCCAGACATATGGCCATTTTTGTGCCTGGCGCGGCGCCAAGTGGGAAAGGGTGGTTTTGAGGCTGAAGGCAGCAGGAAAGCCTGCAGCTCCCAGGTGTGTGGGGCTACGCAAGCGGTTCCCAAAGAGCTTTAGAAGAAGGCACAGTTTTCCCTGCTGGCTCTTTGGGCGTGGGACCAATCTCCAGACATATGGCCATTTTTGTGCCTGGCGCGGCGCCAAGTGGGAAAGGGTGGTTTTGAGGCTGAAGGCAGCAGGAAAGCCTGCAGCCCCCAGGTGTGTGGGGCTACGCAAGCGGTTCCCAAAGAGCTTTAGAAGAAGGCATAGTTTTCCCTGCTGGCTCTTTGGGCGTGGGACCAATCTCCAGACATATGGCCATTTTTGTGCCTGGCGCAGCGCCAAGTGGGAAAGGGTGTTTTGAGGCTGAAGGCAGCAGGAAAGCCTGCAGCCCGCAGGGCTGTGGGGCTACGCAAGCGGTTCCCAAAGAGCTTTAGAAGAAGGCATAGTTTTCCCTGCTGGCTCTTTGGGCGTGGGACCAATCTCCAGACAGATGGCCATTTTTGTGCCTGGCACGGCGCCAAGTGGGAAAGGGTGGTTTTGAGGCTGAAGGCAGCAGGAAAGCCTGCAGCCTGCAGGTCTGTGGGGCTACGCAAGCGGTTCCCAAAGAGCTTTAGAAGAAGGCATAGTTTTCCCTGCTGGCTCTTTGGGCGTGGGACCAATCTCCAGACATATGGCCATTGTTGTGCCTGGCGCAGCGCCAAGTGGGAAAGGGTGGTTTTGAGGCTGAAGGCAGCAGGAAAGCCTGCAGCCCCCAGGTGTGTGGGGCTACGCAAGCGCTTCCCAAATATCTTTAGAAGAAGGCACAGTTTTCCCTGCTGGCTCTTTGGGCGTGGGACCCATCTCCAGACATATGGCCATTTTTGTGCCTGGTGCGGTGCCAAGTGGGAAAGGGTGGTTTTGAGGCTGAAGGCAGCAGGAAAGCCTGCAGCCCCCAGGTCTGTGGGGCTACGCAAGCGTTTCCCAAAGAGCTTAAGAACAAGGCATAGTTTTCCCTGCTGGCTCTTTGGGCATGGGACCAACCTCCAGACATATGGCCATTTTTGTGCCTGGCGCAGCGCCAAGTGGGAAAGGGTGGTTTTGAGCTTGAAGGCAGCAGGAAAGCCTGCAGCTCCCAGGTGTGTGGGGCTACGCAAGCGGTTCCCAAATATCTTTAGAAGAAGGCACAGTTTTCCCTGCTGGCTCTTTGGGCGTGGGACCAATCTCCAGACATATGGCCATTTTTGTGCCTGGCGTGGCGCCAAGTGGGAAAGGGTGGTTTTGAGGCTGAAGGCAGCAGGAAAGCCTGCAGCCCCCAGGTCTGTGGGGCTACGCAAGCGGTTCCCAAAGAGCTTTAGAAGAAGGCATAGTTTTCCCTGCTGGCTCTTTGGGCATGGGACCAATCTCCAGACATATGGCCATTTATGTGCCTGGCGCGGCGCCAAGTGGGAAAGTGTGGTTTTGAGGCTGAAGGCAGCAGGAAAGCCTGCAGCCCCCAGGTCCGTGGGGCTACGCAAGCGGTTCCCAAAGAGCTTTAGAACAAGGCATATTTTTCCCTGCTGGCTCTTTTGGTGTGGGACCAATCTCCAGACATATGGCCATTTTTGTGCCTGGCGCGGCGCCAAGTGGGAAAGGGTGGTTTTGAGGCTGAAGGCAGCAGGAAAGCCTGCAGCCCCCAGGTGTGTGGGGCTACGCAAGCGGTTCCCAAAGAGCTTTAGAACAAGGCATAATTTTCCCTGCTGGCTCTTTGGGCGTGGGACCAATCTCCAGACATATGGCCATTTTTGTGCCTGGGGCGGCGCCAAGTGGGAAAGGGTGGTTTTGAGGCTGAAGGCAGCAGGAAAGCCTGCAGCCCCCAGGTGTGTGGGGCTACGCAAGCGGTTCCCAAAGAGCTTTAGAAGAAGGCATATTTTTCCCTGCTGGCTCTTTGGGTGTGGAACCAACCTCCAGACATATGGCCATTGTTGTGCCTGGCGCGGCGCCAAGTGGGAAAGGGTGGTTTTGAGGCTGAAGGCAGCAGGCAAGCCTGCAGCCCCCAGGTCTGGGGGCTATGCAAGCGGTTCCCAAAGAGCTTTAGGACAAGGCATAATTTTCCCTCATGGCTCTTTGGGCGTGGGACCAATCTCCAGACATATGGCCATTTTTGTGCCTGGCGCGGCGCCAAGTGGGAAAGGGTGGTTTTGAGGCTGAAGGCAGCAGGAAAGCCTGCAGCTCCCAGGTGTGTGGGGCTACGCCAGCGGTTCCCAAATATCTTTAGAAGAAGGCACAGTTTTCCCTGCTGGCTCTTTGGGCGTGGGACCAATCTCCAGACATATGGCCATTGTTGTGCCTGGCGCGGCGCCAAGTGGGAAAGGGTGGTTTTGAGGCTGAAGGCAGCAGGAAAGCCTGCAGCCCCCAGGTCTGTGGGGCTACGCAGGCGGTTCCCAAAGAGCTTTAGAAGAAGGCATAGTTTTCCCTGCTGGCTCTTTGGGCATGGGACCAATCGCCAGACATATGGCCATTTATGTGCCTGGCGCGGCGCCAAGTGGGAAAGGGTGGTTTTGAGGCTGAAGGCAGCAGGAAAGCCTGCAGCCCCCAGGTGTGTGGGGCTACGCAAGCGGTTCCCAAAGAGCTTTAGAACAAGGCATATTTTTCCCTGCTGGCTCTTTTGGTGTGGAACCAACCTCCAGATATATGGCCATTTTTGTGCCTGGCGCGGCGCCAAGTGGGAAAGGGTGGTTTTGAGGCTGAAGGCAGCAGGAAAGCCTGCAGCTCCCAGGTGTGTGGGGCTACGCAAGCGGTTCCCAAAGAGCTTTAGAACAAGGCAGTTTTCCCTGCTGGCTCTTTGGGCGTGGGACCAATCTCCAGACATATGGCCATTTTTGTGCCTGGCGCGGCGCCAAGTGGGAAAGGGTGGTTTTGAGGCTGAAGGCAGCAGGAAAGCCTGCAGCTCCCAGATGTGTGGGGCTACGCAAGCGGTTCCCAAAGAGCTTTAGAACAAGGCATAGTTTTCCCTGCTGGCTCTTTGGGCGTTGGACCAATCTCCAGCCATATGGCCATTTTTGTGCCTGGCGCGGCGCCAAGTGGGAAAGGGTGGTTTTGAGGCTGAAGGCAGCAGGAAAGCCTGCAGCCCGCAGGTCTGGGGGCTACGCAAGCGGTTCCCAAAGAGCTTTAGAACAAGGCATAGTTTTCCCTGCTGGCTCTTTGGGCGTGGGACCAATCTCCAGACATATGGCCATTTTTGTGCCTGGCGCGGCGCCAAGTGGGAAAGGGTGGTTTTGAGGCTGAAGGCAGCAGGAAAGCCTGCAGCCCCCAGGTGTGTGGGGCTACGCAAGCGGTTCCCAAAGAGCTTTAGAAGAAGGCACAGTTTTCCCTGCTGGCTCTTTGGGCATGGGACCAATCTCCAGCCATATGGCCATTTATGTGCCTGGCGCGGTGTCAAGTGGGAAAGGGTGGTTTTGAGGCTGAAGGCAGCAGGAAAGCCTGCAGCCCCCAGGTGTGTGGGGCTACGCAAGCGGTTCCCAAAGAGCTTTAGAAGAAGGCATAGTTTTCCCTGCTGGCTCTTTGGGCGTGGGACCAATCTCCAGACATATGGCCATTTTTGTGCCTGGCGCAGCGCCAAGTGGGAAAGGGTGTTTTGAGGCTGAAGGCAGCAGGAAAGCCTGCAGCCCCCAGGTGTGTGGGGCTACGCAAGCAGTTCCCAAAGAGCTTTAGAAGAAGGCATAGTTTTCCCTGCTGGCTCTTTGGGCGTGGGACCAATCTCCAGACATATGGCCATTGTTGTGCCTGGCGTGGCGCCAAGTGGGAAAGGGTGGTTTTGAGGCTGAAGGCAGCAGGAAAGCCTGCAGCCCCCAGGTCTGGGGGCTACGCAAGCGGTTCCCAAAGAGCTTTAGAACAAGGCATATTTTTCCCTGCTGGCTCTTTTGGTGTGGAACCAACCTCCAGACATATGGCCATTTTTGTGCCTGGCGCGGCGCCAAGTGGGAAAGGGTGGTTTTGAGGTTAAAGGCAGCAGGAAATCCTGCAGCCCCCAGGTGTGTGGGGCTACGCAAGCGGTTCCCAAAGAGCTTTAGAACAAGGCATAATTTTCCCTGCTGGCTCTTTGGGCGTGGGACCAATCTCCAGACATATGGCCATTTTTGTGCCTGGCGCGGCGCCAAGTGGGAAAGGGTGGTTTTGAGGCTGAAGGCAGCAGGAAAGCCTGCAGCCCGCAGGTCTGGGGGCTACGCAAGCGGTTCCCAAAGAGCTTTAGAACAAGGCATAGTTTTCCCTCATGGCTCTTTGGGCGTGGGACCAATCTCCAGACATACGGCCATTTTTGTGCCTGGCGCGGCGCCAAGTGGGAAAGGGTGGTTTTGAGGTTGAAGGCAGCAGGAAAGCCTGCAGCCCCCAGGTGTGTGGGGCTACGCAAGCGGTTCCCAAAGAGCTTTAGAAGAAGGCATAGTTTTCCCTGCTGGCTCTTTGGGCGTGGGACCAATCTCCAGACATATGGCCATTTTTGTGCCTGGCGTGGAGCCAAGTGGGAAAGGGTGGTTTTGAGGCTGAAGGCAGCAGGAAAGCCTGCAGCTCCCAGGTGTGTGGGGCTACGCAAGCGGTTCCCAAATATCTTTAGAAGAAGGCACAGTTTTCCCTGCTGGCTCTTTGGGCGTGGGACCAATCTCCAGACATATGGCCATTTTTGTGCCTGGCGCGGCGCCAAGTGGGAAAGGGTGGTTTTGAGGCTGAAGGCAGCAGGAAAGCCTGCAGCCCCCAGGTCTGTGGGGCTACGCAAGCGGTTCCCAAAGAGCTTTAGAACAAGGCAGTTTTCCCTGCTGGCTCTTTGGGCGTGGGACCAATCTCCAGACATATGGACATTTTTGTGCCTGGCGCGGCGCCAAGTGGGAAAGGGTGGTTTTGAGGCTGAAGGCAGCAGGAAAGCCTGCAGCTCCCAGGTGTGTGGGGCTACGCAAGCGGTTCCCAAATATCTTTAGAAGAAGGCACAGTTTTCCCTGCTGGCTCTTTGGGCGTGGGACCAATCTCCAGACATATGGCCATTTTTGTGCCTGGCGCGGCGCCAAGTGGTAAAGGGTGGTTTTGAGGCTGAAGGCAGCAGGAAAGCCTGCAGCCCCCAGGTCTGTGGGGATACGCAAGCGGTTCCCAAAGAGCTTTAGAAGAAGGCATAGTTTTCCCTGCTGGCTCTTTGGGCGTGGGACCAGTCTCCAGACATATGGCCATTTTTGTGCCTGGCGCGGCGCCAAGTGGGAAAGGGTGGTTTTGAGGCTGAAGGCAGCAGGAAAGCCTGCAGCCCCCAGGTGTGTGGGGCTACGCAAGCGGTTCCCAAAGAGCTTTAGAAGAAGGCATAGTTTTCCCTGCTGGCTCTTTGGGCGTGGGACCAATCTCCAGACATATGGCCATTTTTGTGCCTGGCGCAGCGCCAAGTGGGAAAGGGTGGTTTTGAGGCTGAAGGCAGCAGGAAAGCCTGCAGCCCGCAGGGCTGTGGGGCTACGCAAGCAGTTCCCAAAGAGCTTTAGAAGAAGGCATAGTTTTCCCTGCTGGCTCTTTGGGCGTGGGACCAATCTCCAGACATATGGCCATTGTTGTGCCTGGCGCGGCGCCAAGTGGGAAAGGGTGGTTTTGAGGCTGAAGGCAGCAGGAAAGCCTGCAGCCCCCAGGTCTGGGGGCTACGCAAGCGGTTCCCAAACAGCTTTAGAACAAGGCATATTTTTCCCTGCTGGCTCTTTGGGCGTGGGACCAACCTCCAGACATATGGCCATTTTTGTGCCTGGCGCGGCGCCAAGTGGGAAAGGGTGGTTTTGAGGTTAAAGGCAGCAGGAAAGCCTGCAGCCCCCAGGTCTGGGGGCTACGCAAGCGGTTCCCAAAGAGCTTTAGAACAAGGCATAATTTTCCCTGCTGGCTCTTTGGGCGTGGGACCAATCTCCAGACATATGGCCATTTTTGTGCCTGGCGCGGGGCCAAGTGGGAAAGGGTGGTTTTGAGGCTGAAGGCAGCAGGAAAGCCTGCAGCCCCCAGGTCTGTGGGGCTACGCAAGCGGTTCCCAAAGAGCTTTAGAACAAGGCAGTTTTCCCTGTTGGCTCTTTGGGCGTGGGACCAATCTCCAGACATATGGACATTTTTGTGCCTGGCGCGGCGCCAAGTGGGAAAGGCTGGTTTTGAGGCTGAAGGCAGCAGGAAAGCCTGCAGCCCCCAGGTGTGTGGGGCTACGCAAGCGGTTCCCAAAGAGCTTTAGAAGAAGGCATAATTTTCCCTGCTGGCTCTTTGGGCGTTGGACCAATCTCCAGCCATATGGCCATTTTTGTGCCTGGCGCGGCGCCAAGTGGGAAAGGGTGGTTTTGAGGCTGAAGGCAGCAGGAAAGCCTGCAGCTCCCAGGTGTGTGGGGCTACACAAGCGGTTCCCAAATATCTTTAGAAGAAGGCACAGT
The DNA here is from genome assembly GCF_964199755.1 of Larus michahellis. Taxonomy (NCBI): domain Eukaryota; kingdom Metazoa; phylum Chordata; class Aves; order Charadriiformes; family Laridae; genus Larus; species Larus michahellis. The sequence goes on from NW_027436052.1 coordinate 222,973, forward strand.
TTTCCCTGCTGGCTCTTTGGGCGTGGGACCAATCTCCAGACATATGGCCATTTTTGTGCCTGGCGCGGCGCCAAGTGGGAAAGGGTGGTTTTGAGGCTGAAGGCAGCAGGAAAGCCTGCAGCCCCCAGGTGTGTGGGGCTACGCAAGCGGTTCCCAAAGAGCTTTAGAAGAAGGCCTAGTTTTCCCTGCTGGCTCTTTGGGCGTGGGACCAGTCTCCAGACATATGGCCATTTTTGTGCCTGGCGCAGCGCCAAGTGGGAAAGGGTGTTTTGAGGCTGAAGGCAGCAGGAAAGCCTGCAGCCCGCAGGTCTGGGGGCTACGCAAGCGGTTCCCAAAGAGCTTTAGAACAAGGCATAGTTTTCCCTGCTGGCTCTTTGGGCGTGGGACCAGTCTCCAGACATATGGCCATTTTTCTGCCTGGCGCAGCGCCAAGTGGGAAAGGGTGTTTTGAGGCTGAAGGCAGCAGGAAAGCCTGCAGCCCGCAGGGCTGTGGGGCTACGCAAGCAGTTCCCAAAGAGCTTTAGAAGAAGGCATAGTTTTCCCTGCTGGCTCTTTGGGTGTGGGACCAATCTCCAGACATATGGCCATTTTTGTGCCTGGCGCAGCGCCAAGTGGGAAAGGGTGGTTTTGAGGCTGAAGGCAGCAGGAAATCCTGCAGCCCCCAGGTGTGTGGGGCTACGCAAGCGCTTCCCAAAGATCTTTAGAAGAAGGCACAGTTTTCCCTGCTGGCTCTTTGGGCGTGGGACCAATCTCCAGACATATGGCCATTTTTGTGCCTGGTGCGGTGCCAAGTGGGAAAGGGTGGTTTTGAGGCTGAAGGCAGCAGGAAAGCCTGCAGCCCCCAGGTCTGTGGGGCTACGCAAGCGGTTCCCAAAGAGCTTTAGAACAAGGCATAGTTTTCCCTGCTGGCTCTTTGGGCATGGGACCAGTCTCCAGACATATGGCCATTTTTCTGCCTGGCGCGGCGCCAAGTGGGAAAGGGTGGTTTTGAGGCTGAAGGCAGTAGGAAAGCCTGCAGCCCCCAGGTCTGGGGGCTACGCAAGCGGTTCCCTAAGAGCTTTAGGACAAGGCATAATTTTCCCTCATGGCTCTTTGGGCGTGGGACCAATCTCCAGACATATGTCCATTTTTGTGCCTGGCGCGGCGCCAAGTGGGAAAGGGTGGTTTTGAGGCTGAAGGCAGCAGGAAAGCCTGCAGCCCCCAGGTGTGTGGGGCTACGCAAGCGGTTCCCAAATATCTTTAGAACAAGGCATAGTTTTCCCTGCTGGCTCTTTGGGCGTGGGACCAATCTCCAGACATATGGCCATTTTTGTGCCTGGCGTGGCGCCAAGTGGGAAAGGGCGGTTTTGAGGCTGAAGGCAGCAGGAAAGCCTGCAGCCCCCAGGTGTGTGGGGCTACGCAAGCGGTTCCCAAAGAGCTTTAGAAGAAGGCATAGTTTTCCCTGCTGGCTCTTTGGGCATGGGACCAATATCCAGACATATGGCCATTTATGTGCCTGGCGCGGCGCCAAGTGGGAAAGTGTGGTTTTGAGGCTGAAGGCATCAGGAAAGCCTGCAGCCCCCAGGTGTGTGGGGCTACACAAGCGGTTCCCAAAGAGCTTTAGAACAAGGCATATTATTCCCTGCTGGCTCTTTTGGTGTGGAACCAAGCTCCAGACATATGGCCATTTTTGTGCCTGGCGCGGCGCCAAGTGGGAAAGGGTGGTTTTGAGGCTGAAGGCAGCAGGAAAGCCTGCAGCCCCCAGGTCTGGGGGCTACGCAAGCGGTTCCCAAAGAGCTTTAGAACAAGGCATAGTTTTCCCTGCTGGCTCTTTGGGCGTGGGACCAATCTCCAGACATATGGCCATTTTTGTGCCTGGCGCGGCGCCAAGTGGGAAAGGGTGGTTTTGAGGCTGAAGGCAGCAGGAAAGCCTGCAGCCCCCAGGTCTGTGGGGCTACGCAAGCGGTTCCCAAAGAGCTTTAGAACAAGGCATATTTTTCCCTGCTGGCTCTTTGGGTGTGGAACCAACCTCCAGACATATGGCCATTTTTGTGCCTGGCGCGGCGCCAAGTGGGAAAGGGTGGTTTTGAGGCTGAAGGCAGCAGGAAAGCCTGCAGCCCCCAGGTCTGGGGGCTACGCAAGCGGTTCCCAAAGAGCTTTAGGACAAGGCATAATTTTCCCTGCTGGCTCTTTGGGCGTGGGACCAATCTCCAGACATATGGCCATTTTTGTGCCTGGCGCAGCGCCAAGTGGGAAAGGGCGGTTTTGAGGTTGAAGGCAGCAGGAAAACCTGCAGCCCCCAGGTGTGTGGGGCTACGCAAGCGGTTCCCAAAGAGCTTTAGAAGAAGGCATAGTTTTCCCTGCTGGCTCTTTGGGCGTGGGACCAATCTCCAGACATATGGTCATTTTTGTGCCTGGGGCGGCGCCAAGTGGGAAAGGGTGGTTTTGAGGCTGAAGGCAGCAGGAAAGCCTGCAGCTCCCAGGTGTGTGGGGCTACGCAAGCGGTTCCCAAATATCTTTAGAAGAAGGCACAGTTTTCCCTGCTGGCTCTTTGGGCGTGGGACCAATCTCCAGACATATGGCCATTTTTGTGCCTGGCGCGGCGCCAAGTGGGAAAGGGTGGTTTTGAGGCTGAAGGCAGCAGGAAAGCCTGCAGCCCCCAGGTGTGTGGGGCTACGCAAGCGGTTCCCAAAGAGCTTTAGAAGAAGGCATAGTTTTCCCTGCTGGCTCTTTGGGCGTGGGACCAATCTCCAGACATATGGCCATTTTTGTGCCTGGCGCGGCGCCAAGTGGGAAAGGGTGGTTTTGAGGCTGAAGGCAGCAGGAAAGCCTGCAGCTCCCAGGTCCGTGGGGCTACGCAAGCGGTTCCCAAATATCTTTAGAAGAAGGCACAGTTTTCCCTGCTGGCTCTTTGGGCGTGGGACCAATCTCCAGACATATGGCCATTTTTGTGCCTGGCGCGGCGCCAAGTGGGAAAGGGTGGTTTTGAGGCTGAAGGCAGCAGGAAAGCCTGCAGCTCCGAGGTGTGTGGGGCTACGCAAGCGGTTCCCAAAGAGCTTTAGAAGAAGGCATAGTTTTCCCTGCTGGCTCTTTGGGCGTGGGACCAATCTCCAGACATATGGCCATTTTTGTGCCTGGCGCGGCGCCAAGTGGGAAAGGGTGGTTTTGAGGCTGAAGGCAGCAGGAAAGCCTGCAGCTCCCAGGTCTGTGGGGCTACGCAAGCGGTTCCCAAATAACTTTAGAAGAAGGCACAGTTTTCCCTGCTGGCTCTTTGGGCGTGGGACCAATCTCCAGACATATGGCCATTTTTGTGCCTGGCACGGCGCCAAGTGGGAAAGGGTGGTTTTGAGGCTGAAGGCAGCAGGAAAGCCTGCAGCCCCCAGGTGTGTGGGGCTACGCAAGCGGTTCCCAAATATCTTTAGAAGAAGGCATAGTTTTCCCTGCTGGCTCTTTGGGCGTGGGACCAGTCTCCAGACATATGGCCATTTTTGTGCCTGGCGCGGCGCCAAGTGGGAAAGGGTGGTTTTGAGGCTGAAGGCAGCAGGAAAGCCTGCAGCCCCCAGGTCCGTGGGGCTACGCAAGCGGTTCCCAAAGAGCTTTAGAACAAGGCATAGTTTTCCCTGCTGGCTCTTTGGGCGTGGGACCAGTCTCCAGACATATGGCCATTTTTGTGCCTGGCGCGGCGCCAAGTGGGACAGGGTGGTTTTGAGGCTGAAGGCAGCAGGAAAGCCTGCAGTCCCCAGGTCCGTGGGGCTACGCAAGCAGTTCCCAAAGAGCTTTAGAACAAGGCATAGTTTTCCCTGCTGGCTCTTTGGGCGTGGGACCAGTCTCCAGACATATGGCCATTTTTGTGCCTGGCGCGGCGCCAAGTGGGAAATGGTGGTTTTGAGGCTGAAGGCGCCAGGAAAGCCTGCAGCCCCCAGGTCTGTGGGGCCACGCAAGCGGTTCCCAAAGAGCTTTAGAACAAGGCATATTTTTCCCTGCTGGCTCTTTGGGCGTGGGACCAGTCTCCAGACTTATGGCCATTTTTGTGCCTGGCCTGGCGCCAAGTTTGAAAGGGTGGTTTTGAGGCTGAAGGCAGCAGGAAAGCCTGCAGCCCCCAGGTGTGTGGGGCTACGCAAGCGGTTCCCAAAGAGCTTTAGAACAAGGCCTAGTTTTCCCTGCTGGCTCTTTGGGCGTGGGACCAGTCTCCAGACATATGGCCATTTTTGTGCCTGGCGCGGCGCCAAGTGGGAAAGGGTGGTTTTGAGGCTGAAGGCAGCAGGAAAGCCTGCAGCCCCCAGGTCCGTGGGGCCATGCAAGCGGTTGCCAAAGAGCTTTACAACAAGGCATAGTTTTCCCTGCTGGCTCTTTGGGCGTGGGACCAGTCTCCAGACATATGGCCATTTTTGTGCCTGGCGCGGCGCCTAGTGGGAAAGGGTGGTTTTGAGGCTGAAGGCAGCAGGAAAGCCTGCAGCCCGCAGTCTGTGGGGCTACGCAAACGGTTCCCAAAGAGCTTTAGAAAAAGCCACAGTTTTCCCTGCTGGCTCTTTGGGCGTGGGACCAGTCTCCAGACATATGGCCATTTTTGTGCCTGGCGCGGTGCCAAGTGGGAAAGGGTGGTTTTGAGGCTGAAGGCAGCAGGAAAGCCTGCAGCCCCCAGGTGTGTGGGGCTACGCAAGCGGTTCCCAAAGAGCTTTAGAACAAGGCATAGTTTTCCCTGCTGGCTCTTTGGGCGTGGGACCAGACTCCAGACATATGGCCATTTTTGTGCCTGGCGCGGCGCTAAGTGGGAAAGGGTGGTTTTGAGGCTGAAGGCAGCAGGAAAGCCTGCAGCCCCCAGGTCTATGGGGCTACGCAAGCGGTTGCCAAAGAGCTTTAGAACAAGGCATAGTTTTCCCTGCTGGCTCTTTGGGCGTGGGACCAGTCTCCAGACATATGGCCATTTTTGTGCCTGGCGTGGCGCCAAGTGGGAAAGGGTGGTTTTGAGGCTGAAGGCAGCAGGAAAGCCTGCAGTCCCCAGGTGTGTGGGGCTACGCAAGCGGTTCCCAAAGAGCTTTAGAACAAGGCATAGTTTTCCATGCTGCCTCTCTGGGCGTGGGACCAATGTCCAGACATATGGCCATTTTTGTGCCTGGCGCGGTGCCAAGTGGGAAAGGGTGGTTTTGAGGCTGAAGGCAGCAGGAAAGCCTGCAGCCCCCAGGTCCGTGGGGCTATGCAAGCCGTTCCCAAAGAGCTTTAGAACAAGGCATAGTTTTCCCTGCTGGCTCTTTGGGCGTGGGACCCATCTCCAGACATATGGCCATTTTTGTGCCTCGCGCGGCGCCTAGTGGGAAAGGGTGGTTTTGAGGCTGAAGGTAGCTGGAAAGCCTGCAGCCCGCAGTCTGTGGGGCTATGCAAGCGGTTCCCAAAGAGCTTTAGAACAAGGCATAGTTTTGCCTGCTGGCTCTTTGGGCGTGGGACCAGTCTCCAGACATATGGCCATTTTTGTGCCTGGCGCGGCCCCAAGTGGGAAAGGTTGGTTTTGAGGCTGAAGGCAGCAGGAAAGCCTGCAGCCCCCAGGTATGTGGGGCTACGCATGCGGTTCCCAAAGAGCTTTAGAACAAGGCATAGTTTTCCCTGCTGGCTCTTTGGGCGTGGGACCAGTCTCCAGCCATATGGCCATTTTTGTGCCTGGCGCGGCGCCAAGTGGGAAAGGGTGGTTTTGAGGCTGAGGGCAGCAGGAAAGCCTGCAGCCCCCAAGTTTGTGGGGCCAAGCCAGCGGTTCCCAAATAGCTTTAGAACAAGGCATAGTTTTCCCTGCTGGTTCTTTGGGCGTGGGACCAGTCTCCAGACATATGGCCATTTTTGTGCCTGGCGCGGCGCTTAGTGGGAAAGGGTGGTTTTGAGGCTGAAGGTAGCAGGAAAGCCTGCAGCCCCCAGGTGTCTGGGGCCATGCCAGCGGTTCCCAAAGAGCTTTAGAAAAAGCCACAGTTTTCCCTGCTGGCTGTTTGGGCGTGGGACCAGTTTCCAGACATATGGCCATTTTTGTGCCTGGCGCGGCGCCAAGTGGGAAAGGGTGGTTTTGAGGCTGAAGGCAGCAGGAAAGCCTGCAGCCCCCAGGTCTGTGGGGCTACGCAAGCGGTTCCCAAAGAGCTTTAGAAAAAGCCACATTTTTCCCTCCTGGCTCTTTGAGTGTGGGACCAGTCTCCAGACATATGGCCATTTTTCTGCCTGGCGCGGCGTCAAGTGGGAAAGGGTGGTTTTGAGGCTGAAGGCAGCAGGAAAGCCTGCAGCCCCCAGTCTGTGGGGCTACGCAAACGGTTCCCAAAGAGCTTTAGAACAAGGCATAGTTTTCCCTGCTGGCTCTTTGGGCGTGGGACCAGTCTCCAGACATATGGCCATTTTTGTGCCTGGCGCGGCGCCAAGTGGGAAAGGGTGGTTTTGAGGCTGAAGGCAGCAGGAAAGGCTGCAGCCCCCAGGTGTGTGGGGCTACGCAAGCGGTTCCCAAAGAGCTTTAGAACAAGGCATAGTTTTCCCTGCTGGCTCTTTGGGCGTGGGACCAGTCTCCAGACATATGGCCATTTTTGTGCCTGGCGCGGCGCCAAGTGGGAAAGGGTGGTTTTGAGGCTGAAGGCAGCAGGAAAGCCTGCAGTCCCCAGGTCCGTGGGGCTACGCAAGCAGTTCCCAAAGAGCTTTAGAACAAGGCATAGTTTTCCCTGCTGGCTCTTTGGGCGTGGGACCAGTCTCCAGACATATGGCCATTTTTGTGCCTGGCGTGGCGCCAAGTGGGAAAGGGTGGTTTTGAGGCTGAAGGCAGCAGGAAAGCCTGCAGCCCCCAGGTGTGTGGGGCTACGCAAGCGGTTCCCAAAGAGCTTTAGAACAAGGCATAGTTTTCCCTGCTGGCTCTTTGGGTGTGGGACCAGTCTCCAGACATATGGCCATTTTTGTGCCTGGCGCGGCGCCAAGTGGGAAAGGGTGGTTTTGAGGCTGAAGGCAGCAGGAAAGCCTGCAGCCCCCAGGTGTGTGGGGCCACGCAAGCGGTTCCCAAAGAGCTTTAAAACAAGGCATAGTTTTCCCTGCTGGCTCTTTGGGCGTGGGACCAACCTCCAGACATATGGCCATTTTTGTGCCTGTAGCGACGCCAAAGTGGGACAGGGTGGTTTTGAGGCTGAAGGCAGCAGGAAAGCCTGCAGCCCCCAGGTCCGTGGGGCTACGCATGCGGTTCCCAAAGAGCTTTAGAACAAGGCATAGTTTTCCCTGCTGGCTCTTTGGGCGTGGGACCAGTCTCGAGACATATGGCCATTTTTGTGCCTGGCGCGGCGCCAAGTGGGAAAGGGTGGTTTTGAGGCTGAAGGCAGCAGGAAAGCCTGCAGCCCCCAGGTCTGTGGGGCTACGCAAGCGGTTCCCAAAGAGCTTTAGAAAAAGCCACAGTTTTCCCTTCTGGCTCTTTGAGTGTGGGACCAGTCTCCAGACATATGGCCATTTTTGTGCCTGGCGCGGCGCCAAGTGGGAACGGGTGGTTTTGAGGCTGAAGGCAGCAGGAAAGCCTGCAGCCCCCAGTCTGTGGGGCTACGCAAGCGGTTCCCAAAGAGCTTTAGAAAAAGCCACAGTTTTCCCTGCTGGCTCTTTGGGCGTGGGACCAGTCTCCAGACATATGGCCGTTTTTGTGCCTGGCGCGGCGCCAAGTGGGAAATGGTGGTTTTGAGGCTGAAGGCAGCAGGAAAGCCTGCAGTCCCCAGGTCCGTGGGGCTACGCAAGCAGTTCCCAAAGAGCTTTAGAACAAGGCATAGTTTTCCCTGCTGGCTCTTTGGGCGTGGGACCAGTCTCCAGCCATATGGCCATTTTTGTGCCTGGCGCGGCGCCAAGTGGGAAATGGTGGTTTTGAGGCTGAAGGCAGCAGGAAAGCCTGCAGCCCCCAGGTCTGTGGGGCCACGCAAGCGGTTGCCAAAGAGCTTTAGAACAAGGCATATTTTTCCCTGCTGGCTCTTTGGGCGTGGGACCAGTCTCCAGACTTATGGCCATTTTTGTGCCTGGCGCGGCGCCAAGTGGGAAAGGGTGGTTTTGAGGTTGAAGGCAGCAGGAAAGCCTGCAGCCCCCAGGTGTGTGGGGCTACGCAAGCGGTTCCCAAAGAGCTTTAGAAGAAGGCATAGTTTTCCCTGCTGGCTCTTTGGGCGTGGGACCAGACTCAAGACATATGGCCATTTTTGTGCCTGGCGCGGCGCCAAGTGGGAAAGGGTGGTTTTGAGGCTGAAGGCAGCAGGAAAGCCTGCAGCCCCCAGGTCCGTGGGGCTACGCAAGCGGTTGCCAAAGAGCTTTAGAACAAGGCATAGTTTTCCGTGCTGGCTCTTTGGGCGTGGGACCAGTCTCCAGACATATGGCCATTTTTGTGCCTGGCGCGGCGCCAAGTGGGAAAGGGTGGTTTTGAGGCTGAAGGCAGCAGGAAAGCCTGCAGCCCCCAGGTCTGTGGGGCTACGCAAGCGGTTCCCAAACAGCTTTAGAACAAGGCATAGTTTTCCCTGCTGGCTCTTTGGGCGTGGGACCAGTCTCCAGACATATGGCCATTTTTGTGCCTGGCGCGGCGCCAAGTGGGAAAGGGTGGTTTTGAGGCTGAAGGCAGCAGGAAAGCCTGCAGCCCCCAGGTCCGTGGGGCCATGCAAGCGGTTGCCAAAGAGCTTTACAACAAGGCATAGTTTTCCCTGCTGGCTCTTTGGGCGTGGGACCAACCTCCAGACATATGGCTATTTTTGTGCCTGTAGCGACGCCAAAGTGGGACAGGGTGGTTTTGAGGCTGAAGGCAGCAGGAAAGCCTGCAGCCCCCAGGTCCGTGGGGCTACGCATGCTGGTTCCCAAAGAGCTTTAGAACAAGGCATAGTTTTCCCTGCTGGCTCTTTGGGCGTGGGACCAGTCTCGAGACATATGGCCATTTTTGTGCCTGGCGCGGCGCCAAGTGGGAAAGGGTGGTTTTGAGGCTGAAGGCAGCAGGAAAGCCTGCAGCCCCCAGGTGTGTGGGGCTACGCAAGCGGTTCCCAAAGAGCTTTAGAAAAAGCCACAGTTTTCCCTTCTGGCTCTTTGAGTGTGGGACCAGTCTCCAGACATATGGCCATTTTTGTGCCTGGCGCGGCGCCAAGTGGGAACGGGTGGTTTTGAGGCTGAAGGCAGCAGGAAAGCCTGCAGCCCCCAGTCTGTGGGGCTACGCAAACGGTTCCCAAAGAGCTTTAGAAAAAGCCACAGTTTTCCCTGCTGGCTCTTTGGGCGTGGGACCAGTCTCCAGACATATGGCCATTTTTGTGCCTGGCGCGGCGCCAAGTGGGAAAGGGTGGTTTTGAGGCTGAAGGCAGCAGGAAAGCCTGCAGTCCCCAGGTCCGTGGGGCTACGCAAGCAGTTCCCAAAGAGCTTTAGAACAAGGCATAGTTTTCCCTGCTGGCTCTTTGGGCGTGGGACCAGTCTCCAGACATATGGCCATTTTTGTGCCTGGCGCGGCGCCAAGTGGGAAATGGTGGTTTTGAGGCTGAAGGCAGCAGGAAAGCCTGCAGCCCCCAGGTCTGTGGGGCTACGCAAGCGGTTCCCAAAGAGCTTTAGAAAAAGCCACAGTTTTCCCTTCTGGCTCTTTGAGTGTGGGACCAGTCTCCAGACATATGGCCATTTTTGTGCCTGGCGCGGCGCCAAGTGGGAACGGGTGGTTTTGAGGCTGAAGGCAGCAGGAAAGCCTGCAGCCCCCAGTCTGTGGGGCTACGCAAACGGTTCCCAAAGAGCTTTAGAAAAAGCCACAGTTTTCCCTGCTGGCTCTTTGGGCGTGGGACCAGTCTCCAGACATATGGCCATTTTTGTGCCTGGCGCGGCGCCAAGTGGGAAAGGGTGGTTTTGAGGCTGAAGGCAGCAGGAAAGCCTGCAGTCCCCAGGTCCGTGGGGCTACGCAAGCAGTTCCCAAAGAGCTTTAGAACAAGGCATAGTTTTCCCTGCTGGCTCTTTGGGCGTGGGACCAGTCTCCAGACATATGGCCATTTTTGTGCCTGGCGCGGCGCCAAGTGGGAAATGGTGGTTTTGAGGCTGAAGGCAGCAGGAAAGCCTGCAGCCCCCAGGTCTGTGGGGCCACGCAAGCGGTTGCCAAAGAGCTTTAGAACAAGGCATAGTTTTCCCTGCTGGCTCTTTGGGCGTGGGACCAGTCTCCAGACTTATGGCCATTTTTGTGCCTGGCGCGGCGCCAAGTGGGAAAGGGTGGTTTTGAGGCTGAAGGCAGCAGGAAAGCCTGCAGCCCCCAGGTGTGTGGGGCTACGCAAGCGGTTCCCAAAGAGCTTTAGAACAAGGCATAGTTTTCCCTGCTGGCTCTTTGCGCGTGGGACCAGACTCAAGACATATGGCCATTTTTGTGCCTGGCGCGGCGCCAAGTGGGAAAGGGTGGTTTTGAGGCTGAAGGCAGCAGGAAAGCCTGCAGCCCCCAGGTCCGTGGGGCTACGCAAGCGGTTGCCAAAGAGCTTTAGAAGAAGGCATAGTTTTCCCTGCTGGCTCTTTGGGCGTGGGACCAGTCTCCAGACATATGGCCATTTTTGTGCCTGGCGCGGCGCCAAGTGGGAAAGGGTGGTTTTGAGGCTGAAGGCAGCAGGAAAGCCTGCAGCCCCCAGGTCTGTGGGGCTACGCAAGCGGTTCCCAAACAGCTTTAGAACAAGGCATAGTTTTCCCTGCTGGCTCTTTGGGCGTGGGACCAGTCTCCAGACATATGGCCATTTTTGTGCCTGGCGCGGCGCCAAGTGGGAAAGGGTGGTTTTGAGGCTGAAGGCAGCAGGAAAGCCTGCAGCCCCCAGGTCCGTGGGGCCATGCAAGCGGTTGCCAAAGAGCTTTACAACAAGGCATAGTTTTCCCTGCTGGCTCTTTGGGCGTGGGACCAGTCTCCAGACATATGGCCATTTTTGTGCCTGGCGCGGCACCAAGTGGGAAAGGGTGGTTTTGAGGCTGAAGACAGCAGGAAAGCCTGCAGCCCCCAGGTGTGTGGGGCCACGCCAGCGGTTCCCAAAGAGCTTTAGAACAAGGCATAGTTTTCCATGCTGGCTCTCTGGGCGTGGGACCAATGTCCAGTCATATGGCCATTTTTGTGCCTCGAGGGACGCCAAAGTGGGACAGGGTGGTTTTGAGGCTGAAGGCAGCAGGAAAGCCTGCAGCCCCCAGGTCTGTGGGGCTACGCAAGCGGTTCCCAAAGAGCTTTAGAACAAGGCATAGTTTTCCCTGCTGGCTCTTTGGGTGTGGGACCAGTCTCCAGACATATGGCCATTTTTGTGCCTGGCGCAGCGCCAAGTGGGAAAGGGTGGTTTTGAGGCTGAAGGCAGCAGGAAAGCCTGCAGCCCCCCGTTCTATGGGGCTACGCAAGCGGTTGCCAAAGAGCTTTAGAACAAGGCATAGTTTTCCCTGCTGGCTCTTTGGGCGTGGGACCAGTCTCCAGACATATGGCCATTTTTGTGCCTGGCGCGGCGCCAAGTGGGAAAGAGTGGTTTTGAGGCTGAAGGCAGCAGGAAAGCCTGGAGCCCCCAGGTGTGTGGGGCTACGCAAGCGGTTCCCAAAGAGCTTTAGAACAAGGCATAGTTTTCCCTGCTGGCTCTTTGGGCGTGGACCAGTCTCCAGACATATGGCCATTTTTGTGCCTGGCGCGGCGCCAAGTGGGAAAGGGTGGTTTTGAGGCTGAAGGCAGCAGGAAAGCCTGCAGCCCCCAGGTGTGTGGGGCCATGCAAGCGGTTGCCAAAGAGCTTTAGAACAAGGCATAGTTTTCCCTGCTGGCTCTTTGGGCGTGGGACCAGTCTCCAGACATATGGCCATTTTTGTGCCTGGCGCGGCGCCAAGTGGGAAAGGGTGGTTTTGAGGCTGAAGACAGCAGGAAAGCCTGCAGTCCCCAGGTGTGTGGGGCCACGCCAGCTGTTCCCAAAGAGCTTTAGAACAAGGCATAGTTTTCCATGCTGGCTCTCTGGGCGTGGGACCAATGTCCAGACATATGGCCATTTTTGTGCCTGGCGCGGTGCCAAGTGGGAAAGGGTGGTTTTGAGGCTGAAGGCAGCAGGAAAGCCTGCAGCCCCCAGGTGTGTGGGGCTACGCAAGCGGTTCCCAAAGAGCTTTAGAACAAGGCATAGTTTTCCCTGCTGGCTCTTTGGGCGTGGACCAGTCTCCAGACATATGGCCATTTTTGTGCCTGGCGCGGCGCCAAGTGGGAAAGGGTGGTTTTGAGGCTGAAGGCAGCAGGAAAGCCTGCAGCCCCCAGGTCCGTGGGGCCATGCAAGCGGTTGCCAAAGAGCTTTACAACAAGGCATAGTTTTCCCTGCTGGCTCTTTGGGCGTGGGACCAGTCTCCAGACATATGGCCATTTTTGTGCCTGGCGCGGCGCCAAGTGGGAAAGGGTGGTTTTGAGGCTGAAGACAGCAGGAAAGCCTGCAGTCCCCAGGTGTGTGGGGCCACGCCAGCGGTTCCCAAAGAGCTTTAGAACAAGGCATAGTTTTCCTTGCTGGCTCTCTGGGCGTGGGACCAATGTCCAGACATATGGCCATTTTTGTGCCTGGCGCGGTGCCAAGTGGGAAAGGGTGGTTTTGAGGCTGAAGGCAGCAGGAAAGCCTGCAGCCCCCAGGTGTGTGGGGCTACGCAAGCGGTTCCCAAAGAGCTTTAGAACAAGGCATAGTTTTCCCTGCTGGCTCTTTGGGCGTGGGACCCATCTCCAGACATATGGCCATTTTTGTGCCTCGCGCGGCGCCAAGTGGGAAAGGGTAGTTTTGAGGCTGAAGGTAGCAGGAAAGCCTGCAGCCCGCAGTCTGTGGGGCTATGCAAGCGGTTCCCAAAGAGCTTTAGAAAAAGCCACAGTTTTCCCTGCTGGCTCTTTGGGCGTGGGACCAGTCTCCAGACATATGGCCATTTTTGTGCCTGGCGCGGTGCCAAGTGGGAAAGGGTGGTTTTGAGGCTGAAGGCAGCAGGAAAGCCTGCAGCCCCCAGGTGTGTGGGGCTACGCAAGCGGTTCCCAAAGAGCTTTAGAAAAAGCCACAGTTTTCCCTCCTGGCTCTTTGAGTGTGGGACCAGTCTCCAGACATATGGCCATTTTTGTGCCTGGCGCGGCGCCAAGTGGGAAAGGGTGGTTTTGAGGCTGAAGGCAGCAGGAAAGCCTGCAGCCCCCAGTCTGTGGGGCTACGCAAACGGTTCCCAAAGAGCTTTAGAAAAAGCCACAGTTTTCCCTGCTGGCTCTTTGGGCGTGGGACCAGTCTCCAGACATATGGCCATTTTTGTGCCTGGCGCGGCGCCAAGTGGGAAAGGGTGCTTTTGAGGCTGAAGGCAGCAGGAAAGCCTGCAGCCCCCAGGTGTGTGGGGCTACGCAAGCGGTTCCCAAAGAGCTTTAGAACAAGGCATAGTTTTCCCTGCTGGCTCTTTGGGCGTGGGACCAGTCTCCAGACATATGGCCATTTTTGTGCCTGGCGCGGCGCCAAGTGGGAAAGGGTGGTTTTGAGGCTGAAGGCAGCAGGAAAGCCTGCAGTCCCCAGGTCCGTGGGGCTACGCAAGCAGTTCCCAAAGAGCTTTAGAACAAGGCATAGTTTTCCCTGCTGGCTCTTTGGGCGTGGGACCAGTCTCCAGACATATGGCCATTTTTGTGCCTGGCACGGCGCCAAGTGGGAAATGGTGGTTTTGAGGCTGAAGGCAGCAGGAAAGCCTGCAGCCCCCAGGTCCGTGGGGCTACGCAAGCGGTTCCCAAAGAGCTTTAGAACAAGGCATAGTTTTCCCTGCTGGCTCTTTGGGCGTCGGACCAGACTCAAGACATATGGCCATTTTTGTGCCTGGCGCGGCGCCAAGTGGGAAAGGGTGGTTTTGAGGCTGAAGGCAGCAGGAAAGCCTGCAGCCCCCAGGTCCGTGGGGCTACGCAAGCGGTTGCCAAAGAGCTTTAGAACAAGGCATAGTTTTCCCTGCTGGCTCTTTGGGCGTGGGACCAGTCTCCAGACATATGGCCATTTTTGTGCCTGGCGCGGCGCCAAGTGGGAAAGGGTGGTTTTGAGGCTGAAGGCAGCAGGAAAGCCTGCAGCCCCCAGGTGTGTGGGGCTACGGAAGGGGTTCCCAAAGAGCTTTAGAACAAGGCATAGTTTTCCCTGCTGGCTCTTTGGGCGTGGGACCAATCTCCAGACATATGGCCATTTTTGTGCCTGGCGCGGCGCCAAGTGGGAAAGGGTGGTTTTGAGGCTGAAGGCAGCAGGAAAGCCTGCAGCCCCCAGGTGTGTGGGGCCATGCAAGCGGTTCCCAAAGAGCTTTAGAACAAGGCATAGTTTTCCCTGCTGGCTCTTTGGGCGTGGGACCAACCTCCAGACATATGGCTATTTTTGTGCCTGGAGCGACGCCAAAGTGGGACAGGGTGGTTTTGAGGCTGAAGGCAGCAGGAAAGCCTGCAGCCCCCAGGTGTGTGGGGCTACGCATGCGGTTCCCAAAGAGCTTTAGAACAAGGCATAGTTTTCCCTGCTGGTTCTTTGGGCGTGGGACCAGTCTCCAGACATATGGCCATTTTTGTGCCTGGCGCGGCGCCAAGCGGGAAAGGGTGGTTTTGAGGCTGAAGGCAGCAGGAAAGCCTGCAGCCCCCAGGTCTGTGGGGCTACGCAAGCGGTTCCCAAAGAGCTTTAGAAAAAGCCACAGTTTTCCCTCCTGGCTCTTTGAGTGTGGGACCAGTCTCCAGACATATGGCCATTTTTGTGCCTGGCGCGGCGCCAAGTGGGAAAGGGTGGTTTTGAGGCTGAAGGCGCCAGGAAAGCCTGCAGCCCCCAGTCTGTGGGGCTACGCAAACGGTTCCCAAAGAGCTTTAGAAAAAGCCACAGTTTTCCCTGCTGGCTCTTTGGGCGTGGGACCAGTCTCCAGACATATGGCCATTTTTGTGCCTGGCGCGGCGCCAAGTGGGAAAGGGTGGTTTTGAGGCTGAAGGCAGCAGGAAAGCCTGCAGCCCCCAGGTGTGTGGGGCTACGCAAGCGGTTCCCAAAGAGCTTTAGAACAGGGCATAGTTTTCCCTGCTGGCTCTTTGCGCGTGGGACCAGTCTCCAGACATATGGCCATTTTTGTGCCTGGCGCGGCGCCAAGTGGGAAAGGGTGGTTTTGAGGCTGAAGGCAGCAGGAAAGCCTGCAGTCCCCAGGTCCGTGGGGCTACGCAAGCAGTTCCCAAAGAGCTTTAGAACAAGGCATAGTTTTCCCTGCTGGCTCTTTGGGCGTGGGACCAGTCTCCAGACATATGGCCATTTTTGTGCCTGGCGCGGCGCCAAGTGGGAAAGGGTGGTTTTGAGGCTGAAGGCAGCAGGAAAGCCTGCAGCCCCCAGGTGTGTGGGGCTACGCAAGCGGTTCCCAAAGAGCTTTAGAACAAGGCCTAGTTTTCCCTGCTGGCTCTTTGGGCGTGGGACCAGTCTCCAGCCATATGGCCATTTTTGTGCCTGGCGCGGCGCCAAGTGGGAAAGGGTGGTTTTGAGGCTGAAGGCAGCAGGAAAGGCTGCAGCCCCCAGGTCCGTGGGGCCATGCAAGCGGTTGCCAAAGAGCTTTAGAACAAGGCATAGTTTTCCCTGCTGGCTCTTTGGGCGTGGGACCAGTCTCCAGACATATGGCCATTTTTGTGCCTGGCGCGGCACCAAGTGGGAAAGGGTGGTTTTGAGGCTGAAGACAGCAGGAAAGCCTGCAGCCCCCAGGTGTGTGGGGCCACGCCAGCGGTTCCCAAAGAGCTTTAGAACAAGGCATAGTTTTCCCTGCTGGCTCTCTGGGCGTGGGACCAATGTCCAGTCATATGGCCATTTTTGTGCCTCGAGGGACGCCAAAGTGGGACAGGGTGGTTTTGAGGCTGAAGGCAGCAGGAAAGCCTGCAGCCCCCCGTTCTATGGGGCTACGCAAGCGGTTGCCAAAGAGCTTTAGAACAAGGCATAGTTTTCCCTGCTGGCTCTTTGGGCGTGGGACCAGTCTCCAGACATATGGCCATTTTTGTGCCTGGCGCGGCGCCAAGTGGGAAAGGGTGGTTTTGAGGTTGAAGGCAGCAGGAAAGCCTGCAGCCCCCAGGTGTGTGGGGCTACGCAAGCGGTTCCCAAAGAGCTTTAGAACAAGGCATAGTTTTCCCTGCTGGCTCTTTGGGCGTGGGACCAGTCTCCAGACATATGGCCATTTTTGTGCCTGGCGCGGCGCCAAGTGGGAAAGGGTGGTTTTGAGGCTGAAGGCAGCAGGAAAGCTTGCAGCCCCCAGGTCTGTGGGGCTACGCAAGCGGTTCCCAAAGAGCTTTAGAACAAGGCCTAGTTTTCCCTGCTGGCTCTTTGGGCGTGGGACCAGTCTCCAGACATATGGCCATTTTTGTGCCTGGCGCGGCGCCAAGTGGGAAAGGGTGGTTTTGAGGCTGAAGGCAGCAGGAAAGCCTGCAGCCCCCAGGTGTGTGGGGCTACGCAAGCGGTTCCCAAAGAGCTTTAGAACAAGGCATAGTTTTGCCTGCTGGCTCTTTGGGCGTGGGACCAGTCTCCAGACATATGGCCATTTTTGTGCCTGGCACGGCGCCAAGTGGGAAAGGGTGGTTTTGAGGCTGAAGGCAGCAGGAAAGCCTGCAGCCCCCAGGTCCGTCGGGCCATGCAAGCGGTTGCCAAAGAGCTTTACAACAAGGCATAGTTTTCCCTGCTGGCTCTTTGGGCGTGGGACCAGTCTCCAGACATATGGCCATTTTTGTGCCTGGCGCGGCACCAAGTGGGAAAGGGTGGTTTTGAGGCTGAAGACAGCAGGAAAGCCTGCAGCCCCCAGGTGTGTGGGGCCACGCCAGCGGTTCCCAAAGAGCTTTAGAACAAGGCATAGTTTTCCCTGCTGGGTCTTTGGGCGTGGGACCAATGTCCAGACATATGGCCATTTTTGTGCCTGGCGCGGTGCCAAGTGGGAAAGGGTGGTTTTGAGGCTGAAGGCAGCAGGAAAGCCTGCAGCCCCCAGGTGTGTGGGGCTACGCAAGCGGTTCCCAAAGAGCTTTAGAAGAAGGCATAGTTTTCCCTGCTGGCTCTTTGGGCGTGGGACCAGTCTCCAGACATATGGCCATTTTTGTGCCTGGCGCGGCGCCAAGTGGGAAAGGGTGGTTTTGAGGCTGAAGGCAGCAGGAAAGCCTGCAGCCCCCAGGTCTGTGGGGCTACGCAAGCGGTTCCCAAAGAGCTTTAGAACAAGGCATATTTTTCCCTGCTGGCTCTTTGGGCGTGGGACCAGTCTCCAGACTTATGGCCATTTTTGTGCCTGGCGCGGGGCCAAGTGGGAAAGGGTGGTTTTGAGGCTGAAGGCAGCAGGAAAGCCTGCAGCCCCCAGGTCCGTGGGGCTACGCAAGCGGTTCCCAAAGAGCTTTAGAACAAGGCATAGTTTTCCCTGCTGGCTCTTTGGGTGTGGGACCAGTCTCCAGACATATGGCCATTTTTGTGCCTGGCGCGGCGCCAAGTGGGAAAGGGTGGTTTTGAGGCTGAAGGCAGCAGGAAAGCCTGCAGCCCCCAGGTCCGTGGGGCCATGCAAGCGGTTGCCAAAGAGCTTTACAACAAGGCATAGTTTTCCCTGCTGGCTCTTTGGGCGTGGGACCAGTCTCCAGACATATGGCCATTTTTGTGCCTGGCGCGGCGCCAAGTGGGAAAGGGTGGTTTTGAGGCTGAAGACAGCAGGAAAGCCTGCAGCCCCCAGGTGTGTGGGGCCACGCCAGCGGTTCCCAAAGAGCTTTAGAACAAGGCATAGTTTTCCATGCTGGCTCTCTGGGCGTGGGACCAATGTCCAGTCATATGGCCATTTTTGTGCCTCGAGGGACGCCAAAGTGGGACAGGGTGGTTTTGAGGCTGAAGGCAGCAGGAAAGCCTGCAGCCCCCAGGTGTGTGGGGCTACGCAAGCGGTTCCCAAAGAGCTTTAGAACAAGGCATAGTTTTCCCTGCTGGCTCTTTGGGTGTGCGACCCATCTCCAGACATATGGCCATTTTTGTGCCTGGCGCGGCGCCTAGTGGGAAAGGGTGGTTTTGAGGCTGAAGGCAGCAGGAAAGCCTGCAGCCCCCCGTTCTATGGGGCTACGCAAGCGGTTGCCAAAGAGCTTTAGAACAAGGCATAGTTTTCCCTGCTGGCTCTTTGGGCGTGGGACCAGTCTCCAGACATATGGCCATTTTTGTGGCTGGCGCGGCGCCAAGTGGGAAAGGGTGGTTTTGAGGCTGAAGGCAGCAGGAAAGCCTGCAGCCCCCAGGTGTGTGGGGCTACGCAAGCGGTTCCCAAAGAGCTTTAGAACAAGGCATAGTTTTCCCTGCTGGCTCTTTGGGCGTGGACCAGTCTCCAGACATATGGCCATTTTTGTGCCTGGCGCGGCGCCAAGTGGGAAAGGGTGGTTTTGAGGCTGAAGACAGCAGGAAAGCCTGCAGTCCCCAGGTGTGTGGGGCCACGCCAGCGGTTCCCAAAGAGCTTTAGAACAAGGCATAGTTTTCCATGCTGGCTCTCTGGGCGTGGGACCAATGTCCAGACATATGGCCATTTTTGTGCCTGGCGCGGTGCCAAGTGGGAAAGGGTGGTTTTGAGGCTGAAGGCAGCAGGAAAGCCTGCAGCCCCAAGGTGTGTGGGGCTACGCAAGCGGTTCCCAAAGAGCTTTAGAACAAGGCATAGTTTTCCCTGCTGGCTCTTTGGGCGTGGGACCAGTCTCCAGACATATGGCCATTTTTGTGCCTGGCGCGGCGCCAAGTGGGAAATGGTGGTTTTGAGGCTGAAGGCTCCAGGAAAGCCTGCAGCCCCCAGGTCTGTGGGGCCATGCCAGCGGTTCCCAAAGAGCTTTAGAAGAAGGCATAGTTTTCCCTGCTGGCTCTTTGGGCGTGGGACCAGTCTCCAGACATATGGCCATTTTTGTGCCTGGCGCGGCGCCAAGTGGGAAAGGGTGGTTTTGAGGCTGAAGGCAGCAGGAAAGCCTGCAGCCCCCAGGTGTGTGGGGCTACGCAAGCGGTTCCCAAAGAGCTTTAGAACAAGGCATAGTTTTCCCTGCTGGCTCTTTGGGCGTGGGACCAGACTCAAGATATATGGCCATTTTTGTGCCTGGCGCGGCGCCAAGTGGGAAAGGGTGGTTTTGAGGCTGAAGGCAGCAGGAAAGCCTGCAGCCCCCAGGTCCGTGGGGCTACGCAAGCGGTTCCCAAAGAGCTTTAGAAGAAGGCATAGTTTTCCCTGCTGGCTCTTTGGGCGTGGGACCAGTCTCCAGACATATGGCCATTTTTGTGCCTGGCGCGGCGCCAAGTGGGAAAGGGTGGTTTTGAGGCTGAAGGCAGCAGGAAAGCCTGCAGCCCCCAGGTCCGTGGGGCCATGCAAGCGGTTGCCAAAGAGCTTTAAAACAAGGCATAGTTTTCCATGCTGGCTCTCTGGGCGTGGGACCAATGTCCAGTCATATGGCCATTTTTGTGCCTCGAGGGACGCCAAAGTGGGAAAGGGTGGTTTTGAGGCTGAAGGCAGCAGGAAAGCCTGCAGCCCCCAGGTGTGTGGGGCTACGCAAGCGGTTCCCAAAGAGCTTTAGAACAAGGCATAGTTTTCCCTGCTGGCTCTTTGGGTGTGGGACCCATCTCCAGACATATGGCCATTTTTGTGCCTGGCGCGGCGCCAAGTGGGAAAGGGTGGTTTTGAGGCTGAAGGCAGCAGGAAAGCCTGCAGCCCGCAGTCTGTGGGGCTACGCAAGCGGTTCCCAAAGAGCTTTAGAAAAAGCCACAGTTTTCCCTGCTGGCTCTTTGGGCGTGGGACCAGTCTCCAGCCATATGGCCATTTTTGTGCCTGGCGCGGCGCCAAGTGGGACAGGGTGGTTTTGCGGCTGAAGGCAGCAGGAAAGCCTGCAGCCCCCAGGTCCGTGGGGCTACGCAAGCGGTTCCCAAAGAGCTTCAGAACAAGGCATAGTTTTCCCTGCTGGCTCTTGGGGCGTGGACCAGTCTCCAGACATATGGCCATTTTTGTGCCTGGCGCGGCGCCAAGTGGGAAAGGGTGGTTTTGAGGCTGAAGGCAGCAGGAAAGCCTGCAGCCCCCAGGTCCGTGGGGCCATGCAAGCGGTTGCCAAAGAGCTTTACAACAAGGCATAGTTTTCCCTGCTGGCTCTTTGGGCGTGGGACCAATCTCCAGACATATGGCCATTTTTGTGCCTGGCGCGGTGCCAAGTGGGAAAGGGTGGTTTTGAGGCTGAAGGCAGCAGGAAAGCCTGCAGCCCCCAGGTGTGTGGGGCCACGCAAGCGGTTCCCAAAGAGCTTTAGAACAAGGCATAGTTTTCCCTGCTGGCTCTTTGGGCGTGGGACCAGTCTCCAGACATATGGCCATTTTTGTGCCTGGCGCGGCGCCAAGTGGGAAAGGGTGGTTTTGAGGCTGAAGGCAGCAGGAAAGCCTGCAGCCCCCAGGTGTGTGGGGCTACGCAAGCGGTTCCCAAAGAGCTTTAGAACAAGGCATAGTTTTCCCTGCTGGCTCTTTGGGCGTGGGACCAGTCTCCAGACATATGGCCATTTTTGTGCCTGGCGCGGCGCCAAGTGGGAAATGGTGGTTTTGAGGCTGAAGGCAGCAGGAAAGCCTGCAGCCCCCAGGTCTGTGGGGCCACGCAAGCGGTTCCCAAAGAGCTTTAGAACAAGGCATATTTTTCCCTGCTGGCTCTTTGGGCGTGGGACCAGTCTCCAGACTTATGGCCATTTTTGTGCCTGGCGCGGCGCCAAGTGGGAAAGGGTGGTTTTGAGGCTGAAGGCAGCAGGAAAGCCTGCAGCCCCCAGGTGTGTGGGGCTACGCAAGCGGTTCCCAAAGAGCTTTAGAACAAGGCATAGTTTTCCCTGCTGGCTCTTTGGGCGTGGGACCAGACTCAAGACATATGGCCATTTTTGTGCCTGGCGCGGCGCCAAGTGGGAAAGGGTGGTTTTGAGGCTGAAGGCAGCAGGAAAGCCTGCAGCCCCCAGGTCCGTGGGGCTACGCAAGCGGTTGCCAAAGAGCTTTAGAACAAGGCATAGTTTTCCCTGCTGGCTCTTTGGGCGTGGGACCAGTCTCCAGACATATGGCCATTTTTGTGCCTGGCGCGGCGCCAAGTGGGAAAGGGTGGTTTTGAGGCTGAAGGCAGCAGGAAAGCCTGCAGCCCCCAGGTCCGTGGGGCCATGCAAGCGGTTGCCAAAGAGCTTTAAAAAGGCATAGTTTTCCCTGCTGGCTGTTTGGGCGTGGGACCAGTCTCCAGACATATGGCCATTTTTGTGCCTGGCGCGGCACCAAGTGGGAAAGGGTGGTTTTGAGGCTGAAGACAGCAGGAAAGCCTGCAGCCCCCAGGTGTGTGGGGCCACGCCAGCGGTTCCCAAAGAGCTTTAGAACAAGGCATAGTTTTCCATGCTGGCTCTCTGGGCGTGGGACCAATGTCCAGTCATATGGCCATTTTTGTGCCTCGAGGGACGCCAAAGTGGGACAGGGTGGTTTTGAGGCTGAAGGCAGCAGGAAAGCCTGCAGCCCCCAGGTCCGTGGGGCTACGCAAGCGGTTCCCAAAGAGCTTTAGAACAAGGCATAGTTTTCCCTGCTGGCTCTTTGTGTGTGGGACCCATCTCCAGACATATGGCCATTTTTGTGCCTGGCGCGGCGCCTAGTGGGAAAGGGTGGTTTTGAGGCTGAAGGCAGCAGGAAAGCCTGCAGCCCCCAGGTCTGTGGGGCTACGCAAGCGGTTCCCAAAGAGCTTTAGAACAAGGCATAGTTTTCCCTGCTGGCTCTTTGGGCGTGGGACCACTCTGCAGACGTATGGCCATTTTTGTGCCTGGCGCGGCGCCAAGTGTGAAAGGGTGGTTTTGAGGCTGAAGGCAGCAGGAAAGCCTGCAGCCCCCAGGTCTGTGGGGCTACGCAAGCGGTTCCCAAAGAGCTTTAGAAAAAGCCGCATTTTTCCCTCCTGGCTCTTTGAATGTGGGACCAGTCTCCAGACATATGGCCATTTTTGGGCCTGGCGCGGCACCAAGTGGGAAAGGGTGGTTTTGAGGCTGAAGGCAGCAGGAAAGCCTGCAGCCCCCAGGTGTGTGGGGCTACGCAAGCGGTTCCCAAAGAGCTTTAGAACAAGGCATAGTTTTCCCTGCTGGCTCTTTGGGCGTGGGACCAGTCTCCAGACATATGGCCATTTTTGTGCCTGGCGCGGCGCCAAGTGGGACAGGGTGGTTTTGAGGCTGAAGGCAGCAGGAAAGCCTGCAGCCCCCAGGTCCGTGGGGCTACGCAAGCAGTTCCCAAAGAGCTTTAGAACAAGGCATAATTTTCCCTGCTGGCTCTTTGGGCGTGGACCAGTCTCCAGACATATGGCCATTTTTGTGCCTGGCGCGGCGCCAAGTGGGAAAGGGTGGTTTGGAGGCTGAAGGCTCCAGGAAAGCCTGCAGCCCCCAGGTGTGTGGAGCTACGGAAGCGGTTCCCAAAGAGCTTTAGAACAAGGCATAGTTTTCCCTGCTGGCTCTTTGGGCGTGGGACCAGTCTCCAGACATATGGCCATTTGTGTGCCTGGCGCGGCGCCAAGTGGGAAAGGGTGGTTTTGAGGCTGAAGGCAGCAGGAAAGCCTGCAGCCCCCAGGTCCGTGGGGCTACGCAAGCGGTTGCCAAAGAGCTTTAGAACAAGGCATAGTTTTCCCTGCTGGCTCTTTGGGCGTGGGACCAGTCTCCAGACATATGGCCATTTTTGTGCCTGGCGCGGCGCCAAGTGGGAAAGGGTGGTTTTGAGGCTGAAGGCAGCAGGAAAGCCTGCAGCCCCCAGGTGTGTGGGGCTACGCAAGCAGTTCCCAAAGAGCTTTAGAAGAAGGCACAGTTTTCCCTGCTGGCTCTTTGGGCGTGGGACCAGTCTCCAGACATATGGCCATTTTTGTGCCTGGCGCGGCACCAAGTGGGAAAGGGTGGTTTTGAGGCTGAAGACAGCAGGAAAGCCTGCAGCCCCCAGGTGTGTGGGGCCACGCCAGCGGTTCCCAAAGAGCTTTAGAACAAGGCATAGTTTTCCATGCTGGCTCTCTGGGCGTGGGACCAATGTCCAGTCATATGGCCATTTTTGTGCCTCGAGGGACGCCAAAGTGGGACAGGGTGGTTTTGAGGCTGAAGGCAGCAGGAAAGCCTGCAGCCCCCAGGTCCGTGGGGCTACGCAAGCGGTTCCCAAAGAGCTTTAGAACAAGGCATAGTTTTCCCTGCTGGCTCTTTGTGTGTGGGACCCATCTCCAGACATATGGCCATTTTTGTGCCTGGCGCGGCGCCAAGTGGGAAAGGGTGGTTTTGAGGCTGAAGGCAGCAGGAAAGCCTGAAGACCGCAGTCTGTGGGGCTACGCAAACGGTTCCCAAAGAGCTTTAGAAAAAGCCACAGTTTTCCCTGCTGGCTCTTTGGGCGTGGGACCAGTCTCCAGACATATGGCCATTTTTGTGCCTGGCGCGGCGCCTAGTGGGAAAGGGTGGTTTTGAGGCTGAAGGCAGCAGGAAAGCCTGCAGCCCCCAGGTGTGTGGGGCTACGGAAGCGGTTCCCAAAGAGCTTTAGAACAAGGCATAGTTTTCCCTGCTGGCTCTTTGGGCGTGGGACCAGACTCCAGACATATGGCCATTTTTGTGCCTGGCGCGGCGCTAAGTGGGAAAGGGTGGTTTTGAGGCTGAAGGCAGCAGGAAAGCCTGCAGCCCCCCGGTCTATGGGGCTACGCAAGCGGTTCCCAAAGAGCTTTAGAACAAGGCATAGTTTTCCCTGCTGGCTCTTTGGGCGTGGGACCAGTCTCCAGACATATGGCCATTTTTGTGCCTGGCGCGGCGCCAAGTGGGAAAGGGTGGTTTTGAGGCTGAAGGCAGCAGGAAAGCCTGCAGCCCCCAGGTCCGTGGGGCTACGCAAGCGGTTCCCAAAGAGCTTTAGAACAAGGCATAGTTTTCCCTGCTGGCTCTTTGGGCGTGGACCAGTCTCCAGACATATGGCCATTTTTGTGCCTGGCGCGGCGCCAAGTGGGAAAGGGTGGTTTTGAGGCTGAAGGCAGCAGGAAAGCCTGCAGTCCCCAGGTGTGTGGGGCCACGCCAGCGGTTCCCAAAGAGCTTTAGAACAAGGCATAGTTTTCCATGCTGGCTCTCTGGGCGTGGGACCAATGTCCAGACATATGGCCATTTTTGTGCCTGGCGCGGCGCCAAGTGGGAAAGGGTGGTTTTGAGGCTGAAGGCAGCAGGAAAGCCTGCAGCCCCCAGGTCCGTGGGGCTACGCAAGCGGTTCCCAAAGAGCTTTAGAACAAGGCATAGTTTTCCCTGCTGGCTCTTTGGGCGTGGGACCCATCTCCAGACATATGGCCATTTTTGTGCCTCGTGCGGCGCCTAGTGGGAAAGGGTGGTTTTGAGGCTGAAGGTAGCAGGAAAGCCTGCAGCCCGCAGTCTGTGGGGCTATGCAAGCGGTTCCCAAAGAGCTTTAGAAAAAGCCACAGTTTTCCCTGCTGGCTCTTTGGGCGTGGGACCAGTCTGCAGACATATGGCCATTTGTGTGCCTGGCGCGGCGCCAAGTGGGAAAGGGTGGTTTTGAGGCTGAAGGCAGCAGGAAAGCCTGCAGCCCCCAGGTCCGTGGGGCTACGCAAGCGGTTGCCAAAGAGCTTTAGAACAAGGCATAGTTTTCCCTGCTGGCTGTTTGGGCGTGGGACCAGTCTCCAGACATATGGCCATTTTTGTGCCTGGCGCGGCACCAAGTGGGAAAGGGTGGTTTTGAGGCTGAAGGCAGCAGGAAAGCCTGCAGCCCCCAGGTCCGTGGGGCCATGCAAGCGGTTGCCAAAGAGCTTTAAAAAGGCATAGTTTTCCCTGCTGGCTGTTTGGGCGTGGGACCAGTCTCCAGACATATGGCCATTTTTGTGCCTGGCGCGGCACCAAGTGGGAAAGGGTGGTTTTGAGGCTGAAGACAGCAGGAAAGCCTGCAGTCCCCAGGTGTGTGGGGCCACGCCAGCGGTTCCCAAAGAGCTTTAGAACAAGGCATAGTTTTCCATGCTGGCTCTCTGGGCGTGGGACCAATGTCCAGACATATGGCCATTTTTGTGCCTGGCGCGGCGCCAAGTGGGAAAGGGTGGTTTTGAGGCTGAAGGCAGCAGGAAAGCCTGCAGCCCCCAGGTGTGTGGGGCTACGCAAGCGGTTCCCAAAGAGCTTTAGAACAAGGCATAGTTTTCCCTGCTGGCTCTTTGGGCGTGGGACCCATCTCCAGACATATGGCCATTTTTGTGCCTCGCGCGGCGCCTAGTGGGAAAGGGTGGTTTTGAGGCTGAAGGTAGCAGGAAAGCCTGCAGCCCGCAGTCTGTGGGGCTATGCAAGCGGTTCCCAAAGAGCTTTAGAAAAAGCCACAGTTTTCCCTGCTGGCTCTTTGGGCGTGGGACCAGTCTGCAGACATATGGCCATTTGTGTGCCTGGCGCGGCGCCAAGTGGGAAAGGGTGGTTTTGAGGCTGAAGGCAGCAGGAAAGCCTGCAGCCCGCAGGTCTGTGGGGCTACAGAAGCGGTTCCCAAAGAGCTTTAGAACAAGGCATAGTTTTCCCTGCTGGCTCTTTGGGCGTGGGACCAGTCTGCAGACATATGGCCATTTGTGTGCCTGGCGCGGCGCCAAGTGGGAAAGGGTGGTTTTGAGGCTGAAGGCAGCAGGAAAGCCTGCAGCCCCCAGGTCTGTGGGGATACGCAAACAGTTCCCAAAGAGCTTTAGAAAAAGCCACAGTTTTCCCTGCTGGCTCTTTGGGCGTGGGACCAGTCTCCAGACATATGGCCATTTTTGTGCCTGGCGCGGCGCCAAGTGGGAAAGGGTGGTTTTGAGGCTGAAGGCAGCAGGAAAGCCTGCAGCCCCCAGGTGTGTGGGGCTACGCAAGCGGTTGCAAAGAGCTTTAGAACAAGGCATATTTTTCCCTGCTGGCTCTTTGGGCGTGGGACCAGTCTCCAGACATATGGCCATTTTTGTGCCTGGCGCGGCGCCAAGTGGGAAAGGGTGGTTTTGAGGCTGAAGGCAGCAGGAAAGCCTGCAGCCCCCAGGTCTGTGGGGCTACGCAAGCGGTTCCCAAAGAGCTTTAGAAAAAGCCGCATTTTTCCCTCCTGGCTCTTTGAATGTGGGACCAGTCTCCAGACATATGGCCATTTTTGGGCCTGGCGCGGCACCAAGTGGGAAAGGGTGGTTTTGAGGCTGAAGGCAGCAGGAAAGCCTGCAGCCCCCAGGTGTGTGGGGCTACGCAAGCGGTTCCCAAAGAGCTTTAGAACAAGGCATAGTTTTCCCTGCTGGCTCTTTGGGCGTGGGACCAGTCTCCAGACATATGGCCATTTTTGTGCCTGGCGCGGCGCCAAGTGGGACAGGGTGGTTTTGAGGCTGAAGGCAGCAGGAAAGCCTGCAGCCCCCAGGTCCGTGGGGCTACGCAAGCAGTTCCCAAAGAGCTTTAGAACAAGGCATAATTTTCCCTGCTGGCTCTTTGGGCGTGGACCAGTCTCCAGACATATGGCCATTTTTGTGCCTGGCGCGGCGCCAAGTGGGAAAGGGTGGTTTGGAGGCTGAAGGCTCCAGGAAAGCCTGCAGCCCCCAGGTGTGTGGAGCTACGGAAGCGGTTCCCAAAGAGCTTTAGAACAAGGCATAGTTTTCCCTGCTGGCTCTTTGGGCGTGGGACCAGTCTCCAGACATATGGCCATTTTTGTGCCTGGCGCGGCGCCAAGTGGGACAGGGTGGTTTTGAGGCTGAAGGCAGCAGGAAAGCCTGCAGCCCCCAGGTCCGTGGGGCTACGCAAGCAGTTCCCAAAGAGCTTTAGAACAAGGCATAATTTTCCCTGCTGGCTCTTTGGGCGTGGACCAGTCTCCAGACATATGGCCATTTTTGTGCCTGGCGCGGCGCCAAGTGGGAAAGGGTGGTTTTGAGGCTGAAGGCTCCAGGAAAGCCTGCAGCCCCCAGGTGTGTGGAGCTACGGAAGCGGTTCCCAAAGAGCTTTAGAACAAGGCCTAGTTTTCCCTGCTGGCTCTTTGGGTGTGGGACCAGTCTCCAGACATATGGCCATTTTTGTGCCTGGCATGGCGCCAAGTGGGAAAGGGTGGTTTTGAGGCTGAAGGCAGCAGGACAGCCTGCAGCCCCCAGGTGTGTGGGGCTACGCAAACGGTTCCCAAAGAGCTTTAGAACAAGGCATAGTTTTCCCTGCTGGCTCTTTGCGCGTGGGACCCATCTCCAGACATATGGCCATTTTTGTGCCTGGCGCGGCGCCAAGTGGGAAAGGGTGGTTTTGAGGCTGAAGGCTCCAGGAAAGCCTGCAGTCCCCAGGTCCGTGGGGCTACGCAAGCGGTTCCCAAAGAGCTTTAGAACAAGGCATATTTTTCCCTGCTGGCTCTTTGGGCGTGGGACCAGTCTCCAGACATATGGCCTTTTTTGTGCCTGGCGCGGCGCCAAGTGGGAAAGGGTGGTTTTGAGGCTGAAGGCTCCAGGAAAGCCTGCAGACCCCAGGTCTGTGGGGCCACGCAAGCGGTTCCCAAAGTTCATTAGAACAAGGCATAGTTTTCCCTGCTGGCTCTTTGGGCGTGGGACCAGTCTCCAGACATATGGCCATTTTTGTGCCTGGCGCGGCGCCAAGTGGGAAAGGGTGGTTTTGAGGCTGAAGGCAGCAGGAAAGCCTGCAGCCCCCAGGTGTGTGGGGCTACGCAAGCGGTTCCCAAAGAGCTTTAGAAAAAGCCACATTTTTCTATCCTGGCTCTATGAATGTGGGACCAGTCTCCAGACATATGGCCATTGTTGTGCCTGGCGCGGCGCCAAGTGGGAAAGGGTGGTTTGGAGGCTGAAGGCTCCAGGAAAGCCTGCAGCCCCCAGGTGTGTGGGGCTACGCAAGCGGTTCCCAAAGAGCTTTAGAAGAAGGCATAGTTTTCCCTGCTGGCTCTTTGGGCGTGGGACCAATCTACAGACATATGGCCATTTTTGTGCCTGGCATGGCGCCAAGAGGGAAAGGGTGTTTTTGAGGCTGAAGACAGCAGGAAAGCCTGCAGCCCCCAGGTGTGTGGGGCTACGCAAGCGGTTGCAAAGAGCTTTAGAACAAGGCATAGTTTTCCCTGCTGGCTCTTTGCGCGTGGGACCCATCTCCAGACATATGGCCATTTTTGTGCCTGGCGCGGCGCCAAGTGGGAAAGGGTGGTTTTGAGGCTGAAGGCGCCAGGAAAGCCTGCAGCCCCCAGGCCTGTGGGGCTATGCAAGCGTTTCCCAAAGAGCTTTAGAACAAGGCATAGTTTTCCCTGCTGGCTCTTTGGGCGTGGGACCAGTCTCCAGACATATGGCCATTTTTGTGCCTGGCGCGGCGCCAAGTGGGACAGGGTGGTTTTGAGGCTGAAGGCTCCAGGAAAGCCTGCAGACCCCAGGTCTGTAGGGCCACGCAAGCGGTTCCCAAAGTGCATTAGAACAAGGCATAGTTTTCCCTGCTGGCTCTTTGGGCGTGGGACCAGTCTCCAGACATATGGCCATTTTTGTGCCTGGCGCGGCGCCAAGTGGGAAAGGGTTGTTTTGAGGCTGAAATCAGCAGGAAAGCCTGCAGACCGCAGGTGTGTGGGGCTACGCAAGCGGTTCCCAAAGGGCTTTAGAACAAGGCATAGTTTTCCCTGCTGGCTCTTTCGGCGTGGGACCAGTCTCCAGACATATGGCCATTTTTGTGCCTGGCGCGGCGCCAAGTGGGAAAGGGTGGTTTTGAGGCTGAAGGCAGCAGGAAAGCCTGCAGCCCCCAGGTGCGTGGGGCTACGCAAGCGGTTCCCAAAGAGCTTTAGAACAAGGCATAGTTTTCCCTGCTGGCTCTTTGGGCGTGGGACCAGTCTCCAGACATATGGCCATTTTTGTGCCTGGCGCGGCGCCAAGTGGGAAAGGGTGGTTTTGAGGCTGAAGGCAGCAGGAAAGCCTGCAGCCCCCAGGTCTGTGGGGCTACGCAAGCCGTTCCCAAAGAGCTTTAGAACAAGGCATAGTTTTCCCTGCTGGCTCTTTGGGCGTGGGACCCATCTCCAGACATATGGCCATTTTTGTGCCTGGCGCGGCGCCAAGTGGGAAAGGGTGTTTTTGAGGCTGAAGGCAGCAGGAAAGCCTGCAGCCCCCAGGTCCGTGGGGCTACGCAAGCGGTTCCCAAAGAGCTTTAGAAAAAGCCACAGTTTTCCCTCCTGGCTCTTTGAATGTGGGACCAGTCTCCAGACATATGGCCATTTTTGGGCCTGGCGCGGCACCAAGTGGGAAAGGGTGGTTTTGAGGCTGAAGGCAGCAGGAAAGCCTGCAGCCCCCAGGTCTGTGGGGCTACGCAAGCGGTTCCCAAAGAGCTTTAGAACAAGGCATAGTTTTCCCTGCTGGCTCTTTGGGCGTGGGACCCATCTCCAGACATATGGCCATTTTTGTGCCTCGCGCGGCGCCAAGTGGGAAAGGGTGGTTTTGAGGCTGAAGGCAGCAGGAAAGCCTGCAGCCCCCAGGTGCGTGGGGCTACGCAAGCGGTTCCCAAAGAGCTTTAGAACAAGGCATAGTTTTCCCTGCTGGCTCTTTGGGCGTGGGACAAGTCTCCAGACATATGGCCATTGTTGTGCCTGGTGTGGCACCAAGTGGGAAAGGGTGGTTTTGAGGCTGAAGGCAGCAGGAAAGCCTGCAGCCCCCAGGTGTGTGGGGCCACGCAAGCGGTTCCCAAAGAGCTTTAGAACAAGGCATAGTTTTCCCTGCTGGCTCTTTGGGCGTGGGACCAGTCTCCAGACATATGGCAATTTTTGTGCCTGGCGCAGCGCCAAGTGGGAAAGGGTGGTTTTGAGGCTGAAGGCAGCAGGAAAGCCTGCAGCCCCCAGGTGTGTGGGTCTACGCAAGCGGTTCCCAAAGAGCTTTAGAACAAGGCATAGTTTTCCCTGCTGGCTCTTTGGGCGTGGGACCAGTCTCCAGACATATGGCCATTTTTGTGCCTGGCGCGGCGCCAAGTGGGACAGGGTGGTTTTGAGGCTGAAGGCAGCAAGACAGCCTGCAGCCCCCAGGTGTGTGGGGCTACCAAGCGGTTCCCAAAGAGCTTTAGAACAAGGCATAGTTTTCCCTGCTGGCTCTTTGGGCGTGGGACCCATCTCCAGACATATGGCCATTTTTGTGCCTGGCGCGGCGCCAAGTGGGAAAGGGTGGTTTTGAGGCTGAAGGCTCCAGGAAAGCCTGCAGCCCCCAGGTCTGTGGAGCTACGCAAGCGGTTCCCAAAGAGCTTTAGAACAAGGCCTAGTTTTCCCTGCTGGCTCTTTGGGCATGGGACCAGTCTCCAGACATATGGCCATGTTTGTGCCTGGCGCGGCGCCAAGTGGGACAGGGTGGTTTTGAGGCTGAAGGCTCCAGGAAAGCCTGCAGACCCCAGGTCTGTAGGGCCACGCAAGCGGTTCCCAAAGTGCATTAGAACAAGGCATAGTTTTCCCTGCTGGCTCTTTGGGCGTGGGACCAGTCTCCAGACATATGGCAATTTTTGTGCCTGGCGCGGCGCCAAGTGGGAAAGGGTTGTTTTGAGGCTGAAATCAGCAGGAAAGCCTGCAGACCGCAGGTGTGTGGGGCTACGCAAGCGGTTCCCAAAGGGCTTTAGAACAAGGCATAGTTTTCCCTGCTGGCTCTTTCGGCGTGGGACCAGTCTCCAGACATATGGCCATTTTTGTGCCTGGCGCGGCGCCAAGTGGGAAAGGGTGGTTTTGAGGCTGAAGGCAGCAGGAAAGCCTGCAGCCCCCAGGTGCGTGGGGCTACGCAAGCGGTTCCCAAAGAGCTTTAGAACAAGGCATAGTTTTCCCTGCTGGCTCTTTGGGCGTGGGACCAGTCTCCAGACATATGGCCATTTTTGTGCCTGGCGCGGCGCCAAGTGGGAAAGGGTGGTTTTGAGGCTGAAGGCAGCAGGAAAGCCTGCAGCCCCCAGGTCTGTGGGGCTACGCAAGCCGTTCCCAAAGAGCTTTAGAACAAGGCATAGTTTTCCCTGCTGGCTCTTTGGGCGTGGGACCCATCTCCAGACATATGGCCATTTTTGTGCCTGGCGCGGCGCCAAGTGGGAAAGGGTGTTTTTGAGGCTGAAGGCAGCAGGAAAGCCTGCAGCCCCCAGGTCCGTGGGGCTACGCAAGCGGTTCCCAAAGAGCTTTAGAAAAAGCCACAGTTTTCCCTCCTGGCTCTTTGAATGTGGGACCAGTCTCCAGACATATGGCCATTTTTGGGCCTGGCGCGGCACCAAGTGGGAAAGGGTGGTTTTGAGGCTGAAGGCAGCAGGAAAGCCTGCAGCCCCCAGGTCTGTGGGGCTACGCAAGCGGTTCCCAAAGAGCTTTAGAACAAGGCATAGTTTTCCCTGCTGGCTCTTTGGGCGTGGGACCCATCTCCAGACATATGGCCATTTTTGTGCCTCGCGCGGCGCCAAGTGGGAAAGGGTGGTTTTGAGGCTGAAGGCAGCAGGAAAGCCTGCAGCCCCCAGGTGCGTGGGGCTACGCAAGCGGTTCCCAAAGAGCTTTAGAACAAGGCATAGTTTTCCCTGCTGGCTCTTTGGGCGTGGGACCAGTCTCCAGACATATGGCCATTGTTGTGCCTGGTGTGGCACCAAGTGGGAAAGGGTGGTTTTGAGGCTGAAGGCAGCAGGAAAGCCTGCAGCCCCCAGGTGTGTGGGGCCACGCAAGCGGTTCCCAAAGAGCTTTAGAACAAGGCATAGTTTTCCCTGCTGGCTCTTTGGGCGTGGGACCAGTCTCCAGACATATGGCAATTTTTGTGCCTGGCGCAGCGCCAAGTGGGAAAGGGTGGTTTTGAGGCTGAAGGCAGCAGGAAAGCCTGCAGCCCCCAGGTGTGTGGGTCTACGCAAGCGGTTCCCAAAGAGCTTTAGAACAAGGCATAGTTTTCCCTGCTGGCTCTTTGGGCGTGGGACCAGTCTCCAGACATATGGCCATTTTTGTGCCTGGCGCGGCGCCAAGTGGGACAGGGTGGTTTTGAGGCTGAAGGCAGCAAGACAGCCTGCAGCCCCCAGGTGTGTGGGGCTACCAAGCGGTTCCCAAAGAGCTTTAGAACAAGGCATAGTTTTCCCTGCTGGCTCTTTGGGCGTGGGACCCATCTCCAGACATATGGCCATTTTTGTGCCTGGCGCGGCGCCAAGTGGGAAAGGGTGGTTTTGAGGCTGAAGGCTCCAGGAAAGCCTGCAGCCCCCAGGTCTGTGGAGCTACGCAAGCGGTTCCCAAAGAGCTTTAGAACAAGGCCTAGTTTTCCCTGCTGGCTCTTTGGGCATGGGACCAGTCTCCAGACATATGGCCATGTTTGTGCCTGGCGCGGCGCCAAGTGGGACAGGGTGGTTTTGAGGCTGAATGCTCCAGGAAAGCCTGCAGACCCCAGGTCTGTGGGGCCACGCAAGTGGTTCCCAAAGTGCATTAGAACAAGGCCTACTTTTCCCTGCTGGCTCTTTGGGCGTGGGACCAGTCTCCAGACATATGGCCATTTTTGTCCCTGGCGCGGCGCCAAGTTGGAAAGGGTGGTTTTGAGGCTGAAGGCAGCAGGAAAGCCTGCAGCCCCCAGGTCTGTGGGGCTACGCAAGCGGTTCCCAAGGAGCTTTAGAAAAAGCCACACTTTTCCCTCCTGGCTCTTTGAATGTGGGACCAGTCTCCAGACATATGGCCATTTTTCTCCCTGGCGCGGCACCAAGTGGGAAAGCGTGGTTTTGAGGCTGAAGGCAGCAGGAAAGCCTGCAGCCCGCCATCTGTGGGGATACGCAAGCGGTTCCCAAAGAGCTTTAGAACAAGGCCTAGTTTTCCCTGCTGGCTCTTTGGGCGTGGACCAGTCTCCAGACATATGGCCATTTTTGTGCCTGGCGCGGCGCCAAGTGGGAAAGGGTGGTTTTGAGGGTGAAGGCAGCAGGAAAGCCTGCAGCCCCCAGGTCTGTGGGGCTACGCAAGCGGTTCCCAAAGAGCTTTAGAACAAGGCATAGTTTTCCCTGCTGGCTCTTTGGGCGTGGGACCAGTCTCCAGACATATGGCCATTTTTGTGCCTGGCGCGGCGCCAAGTGGGAAAGGGTGGTTTTGAGGCTGAAGGCAGCAGGAAAGCCTGCAGCCCCCAGGTCCGTGGGGCTACGCAAGCGGTTCCCAAAGAGCTTTAGAAAAAGCCACACTTTTCCCTGCTGGCTCTTTGGGCGTGGGACCAGTCTCCAGACATATGGCCATTTTTGTGCCTGGCGCGGCACCAAGTGGGAAAGGGTGGTTTTGAGGCTGAAGGCAGCAGGAAAGCCTGCAGCCCCCAGGTCCGTGGGGCTACGCAAGCGGTTCCCAAAGAGCTTTAGAAAAAGCCACAGTTTTCCCTGCTGGCTCTTTGGGCGTGGACCAGTCTCCAGACATATGGCCATTTTTGTGCCTGGCGCGGTGCCAAGTGGGAAAGGGTGGTTTTGAGGCTGAAATCAGCAGGAAAGCCTGCATCCCGCAGGTGTGTGGAGCTACGCAAGCGTTTCCCAAAGAGCTTTAGAACAAGGCCTAGTTTTCCCTGCTGGCTCTTTGGGCGTGGGACCAGTCTCCAGACATATGGCCATTTTTGTGCCTGGCGCGGCGCCAAGTGGGAAAGGGTGGTTTTGAGGCTGAAGGCAGCAGGAAAGCCTGCAGCCCCCAGGTCCGTGGGGCTACGCAAGCGGTTCCCAAAGAGCTTTAGAACAAGGCATAGTTTTCCCTGCTGGCTCTTTGGGCGTGGGACCAGTCTCCAGACATATGGCCATTTTTGTGCCTGGCGCGGCGCCAAGTGGGAAAGGGTGGTTTTGAGGCTGAAGGCAGCAGGAAAGCCTGCAGTCCCCAGGTCTGTGGGGCTACGCAAGCCGTTCCCAAAGAGCTTTAGAAAAAGCCACACTTTTCCCTGCTGGCTCTTTGGGCGTGGGACCAGTCTCCAGACATATGGCCATTTTTGTGCCTGGCGCGGCGCCAAGTGGGAAAGGGTGGTTTTGAGGCTGAAGGCAGCAGGAAAGCCTGCAGCCCCCAGGTCCGTGGGGCTACGCAAGCGGTTCCCAAAGAGCTTTATAACAAGGCATAGTTTTCCCTGCTGGCTCTTTGCGCGTGGGACCAGTCTCCAGACATATGGCCATTTTTGTGCCTGGCGCGGCGCCAAGTGGGAAAGGGTGGTTTTGAGGCTGAAATCAGCAGGAAAGCCTGCAGCCCCCAGTCTGTGGGGCTACGCAAACGGTTCCCAAAGAGCTTTAGAACAAGGCATAGTTTTCCCTGCTGGCTCTTTCGGCGTGGGACCAGTCTCCAGACATATGGCCACTTTTGTGCCTGGCGCGGCGCCAAGTGGGAAAGGGTGGTTTTGAGGCTGAAGGCAGCAGGAAAGCCTGCAGCCCCCAGGTCTGTGGGGCTACGCAAGCGGTTCCCGAAAAGCTTTAGAACAAGGCATAGTTTTCCCTGCTGGCTCTTTGGGCGTGGGACCAGTCTCCAGACATATGGCCATTTTTGTGCCTGGCGCGGCGCCAAGTGGGAAAGGGTGGTTTTGAGGCTGAAGGCAGCAGGAAAGCCTGCAGCCCCCAGGTCCGTGGGGCTACGCAAGCGGTTCCCAAAGAGCTTTAGAACAAGGCATAGTTTTCCCTGCTGGCTCTTTGGGCGTGGGACCAGTCTCCAGACATATGGCCATTTTTGTGCCTGGCGCGGCGCCAAGCGGGAAAGGGTGGTTTTGAGGCTGAAGGCGCCAGGAAAGCCTGCAACCCCCAGGTGTGTGGGGCTACGCAAGCGGTTCCCAAAGAGTTTTAGAACAAGGCATAGTTTTCCCTGCTGGCTCTTTTGGCGTGGGACCAGTCTCCAGACATATGGCCATTTTTGTGCCTGGCGCGGCGCCAAGTGGGAAAGGGTGGTTTTGAGGCTGAAGGCAGCAGGAAAGCCTGCAGCCCCCAGGTGTGTGGGGCTACGCAAGCAGTTCCCAAAGAGCTTTAGAAAAAGCCACAGTTTTCCCTGCTGGCTCTTTGGGCGTGGACCAGTCTCCAGACATATGGCCATTTTTGTGCCTGGCGCGGCGCCAAGTGGGAAAGGGTGGTTTTGAGGGTGAAGGCAGCAGGAAAGCCTGCAGCCCCCAGGTCTGTGGGGCTACGCAAGCGATTCCCAAAGAGCTTTAGAAAAAGCCACAGTTTTCCCTGCTGGCTCTTTGGGCGTGGGACCAGTCTCCAGACATATGGCCATTTTTGTGCCTGGCGCGGCGCCAAGTGGGAAAGGGTGGTTTTGAGGCTGAAGGCAGCAGGAAAGCCTGCAGCCCCCAGGTCTGTGGGGCTACGCAAGCCGTTCCCAAAGAGCTTTAGAACAAGGCATAGTTTTGCCTGCTGGCTCTTTGGGCGTGGACCAGTCTCCAGACATATGGCCATTTTTGTGCCTGGCGCGGCGCCAAGTGGGAAAGGGTGGTTTTGAGGCTGAAGGCAGCAGGAAAGCCTGCAGCCCCCAGGTGTGTGGGGCTACGCAAGCGGTTCCCAAAGAGCTTTAGAACAAGGCATAGTTTTCCCTGCTGGCTCTTTGGGCGTGGGACCAGTCTCCAGACATATGGCCATTTTTGTGCCTGGCGCGGCGCCAAGCGGGAAAGGGTGGTTTTGAGGCTGAAGGCGCCAGGAAAGCCTGCAGCCCCCAGGTGTGTGGGGCTACGCAAGCGGTTCCCAAAGAGCTTTAGAACAAGGCATAGTTTTCCCTGCTGGCTCTTTGGGCGTGGGACCAGTCTCCAGACATATGGCCATTTTTGTGCCTGGCGCGGCGCCAAGTGGGAAAGGGTGGTTTTGAGGCTGAAGGCAGCAGGAAAGCCTGCAGCCCCCAGGTGTGTGGGGCTACGCAAGCGGTTCCCAAAGAGCTTTAGAACAAGGCATAGTTTTCCCTGCTGGCTCTTTGGGCGTGGGACCAGTCTCCAGACATATGGCCATTTCTGTGCCTGGCGCGGCGCCAAGTGGGAAAGGGTGGTTTTGAGGCTGAAGGCAGCAGGAAAGCCTGCAGTCCCCAGGTCTGTGGGGCTACGCAAGCGGTTCCCAAAGAGCTTTAGAAAAAGCCACACTTTTCCCTGCTGGCTCTTTGGGCGTGGGACCAGTCTCCAGACATATGGCCATTTTTGTGCCTGGCGCGGCGCCAAGTGGGAAAGGGTGGTTTTGAGGCTGAAGGCAGCAGGAAAGCCTGCAGCCCCCAGGTCTGTGGGGCTACGCAAGCGGTTCCCGAAAAGCTTTAGAACAAGGCATAGTTTTCCCTGCTGGCTCTTTGGGCGTGGACCAGTCTCCAGACATATGGCCATTTTTGTGCCTGGCGCGGCGCCAAGTGGGACAGGGTGGTTTTGAGGCTGAATGCTCCAGGAAAGCCTGCAGACCCCAGGTCTGTGGGGCCACGCAAGTGGTTCCCAAAGTGCATTAGAACAAGGCCTACTTTTCCCTGCTGGCTCTTTGGGCGTGGGACCAGTCTCCAGACATATGGCCATTTTTGTGCCTGGCGCGGCGCCAAGTTGGAAAGGGTGGTTTTGAGGCTGAAGGCAGCAGGAAAGCCTGCAGCCCCCAGGTGTGTGGGGCTACGCAAGCGGTTCCCAAAGAGCTTTAGAAAAAGCCACACTTTTCCCTCCTGGCTCTTTGAATGTGGGACCAGTCTCCAGACATATGGCCATTTTTGTCCCTGGCGCGGCACCAAGTGGGAAATCGTGGTTTTGAGGCTGAAGGCAGCAGGAAAGCCTGCAGCCCGCAGTCTGTGGGGCTACGCAAGCGGTTCCCAAAGAGCTTTAGAACAAGGCCTAGTTTTCCCTGCTGGCTCTTTGGGCGTGGGACCAGTCTCCAGACATATGGCCATTTTTGTGCCTGGCATGACGCCAAGTGGGACAGGGTGGTTTTGAGGCTGAAGGCAGCAGGACAGCCTGCAGTCCCCAGGTGTGTGGGGCTACGCAAGCGGTTCCCAAAGAGCTTTAGAACAAGGCATAGTTTTCCCTGCTGGCTCTTTGGGCGTGGGACCCATCTCCAGACATATGGCCATTTTTGTGCCTGGCGCGGCGCCAAGTGGGAAAGGGTGGTTTTGAGGCTGAAGGCTCCAGGAAAGCCTGCAGCCCCCAGGTGTGTGGAGCTACGCAAGCGGTTCCCAAAGAGCTTTAGAACAAGGCATAGTTTTCCCTGCTGGCTCTTTGGGCATGGGACCAGTCTCCAGACATATGGCCATTTTTGTGCCTGGCGCGGCGCCAAGTGGGACAGGGTGGTTTTGAGGCTGAATGCTCCAGGAAAGCCTGCAGACCCCAGGTCTGTGGGGCCACGCAAGTGGTTCCCAAAGTGCATTAGAACAAGGCCTACTTTTCCCTGCTGGCTCTTTGGGCGTGGGACCAGTCTCCAGACATATGGCCATTTTTGTGCCTGGCGCGGCGCCAAGTGGGAAAGGGTGGTTTTGAGGCTGAAGGCAGCAGGAAAGCCTGCAGCCCCCAGGTGTGTGGGGCTACGCAAGCGGTTCCCAAAGAGCTTTAGAAAAAGCCACACTTTTCCCTCCTGGCTCTTTGAATGTGGGACCAGTCTCCAGACATATGGCCATTTTTGTGCCTGGCGCGGCACCAAGTGGGAAAGTGTGGTTTTGAGGCTGAAGGCAGCAGGAAAGCCTGCAGCCCGCAGTCTGTGGGGCTACGCAAGCGGTTCCCAAAGAGCTTTAGAACAAGGCCTAGTTTTCCCTGCTGGCTCTTTGGGCGTGGACCAGTCTCCAGACATATGGCCATTTTTGTGCCTGGCGCGGCGCCAAGTGGGAAAGGGTGGTTTTGAGGCTGAAGGCAGTAGGAAAGCCTGCAGCCCCCAGGTGTGTGGGGCTACGCAAGCGGTTCCCAAAGAGCTTTAGAACAAGGCATAGTTTTCCCTGCTGGCTCTTTGGGCGTGGGACCAGTCTCCAGACATATGGCCATTTTTCTGCCTGGACCGACGCCAAGTGGGAAAGGGTGGTTTTGAGGCTGAAGGCAGCAGGAAAGCCTGCAGCCCCCAGGTGTGTGGGGCTAAGCAAGCAGTTCCCAAAGAGCTTTAGAACAAGGCATAGTTTTCCCTGCTGGCTCTTTGGCGTGGACCAGTCTCCAGACATATGGCCATTTTTGTGCATGGCGCGGTGCCAAGTGGGAAAGGGTGGTTTTGAGGCTGAAATCAGCAGGAAAGCCTGCATCCCGCAGGTGTGTGGAGCTACGCAAGCGTTTCCCAAAGAGCTTTAGAACAAGGCATCGTTTTCCCTGCTGGCTCTTTGGGCGTGGGACCAGTCTCCAGACATATGGCCATTTTTGTCCCTGGTGCGGCACCAAGTGGGAAAGGGTGGTTTTGAGGCTGAAGGCAGCAGGAAAGCCTGCAGCCCCCAGGTCCGTGGGGCTACGCAAGCGGTTCCCAAAGAGCTTTAGAAAAAGCAACAGTTTTCCCTGCTGGCTCTTTGGGCATGGGACCAGTCTCCAGACATATGGCCATTTTTGTGCCTGGCGCGGCGCCAAGTGGGAAAGGGTGGTTTTGAGGCTGAAGGCAGCAGGAAAGCCTGCAGCCCCCAGGTCTGTGGGGCTACGCAAGCGGTTCCCGAAAAGCTTTCGAACAAGGCATAGTTTTCCCTGCTGGCTCTTTGGGCGTGGACCAGTCTCCAGACATATGGCCATTTTTGTGCCTGGCGCGGCGCCAAGTGGGACAGGGTGGTTTTGAGGCTGAATGCTCCAGGAAAGCCTGCAGACCCCAGGTCTGTGGGGCCACGCAAGTGGTTCCCAAAGTGCATTAGAACAAGGCCTACTTTTCCCTGCTGGCTCTTTGGGCGTGGGACCAGTCTCCAGACATATGGCCATTTTTGTGCCTGGCGCGGCGCCAAGTTGGAAAGGGTGGTTTTGAGGCTGAAGGCAGCAGGAAAGCCTGCAGCCCCCAGGTGTGTGGGGCTACGCAAGCGGTTCCCAAAGAGCTTTAGAAAAAGCCACACTTTTCCCTCCTGGCTCTTTGAATGTGGGACCAGTCTCCAGACATATGGCCATTTTTGTCCCTGGCGCGGCACCAAGTGGGAAAGCGTGGTTTTGAGGCTGAAGGCAGCAGGAAAGCCTGCAGCCCGCAGTCTGTGGGGCTACGCAAGCGGTTCCCAAAGAGCTTTAGAACAAGGCCTAGTTTTCCCTGCTGGCTCTTTGGGCGTGGGACCAGTCTCCAGACATATGGCCATTTTTGTGCCTCGCATGGCGCCAAGTGGGACAGGGTGGTTTTGAGGCTGAAGGCAGCAGGACAGCCTGCAGCCCCCAGGTGTGTGGGGCTACGCAAGCGGTTCCCAAAGAGCTTTAGAACAAGGCATAGTTTTCCCTGCTGGCTCTTTGGGCGTGGGACCCATCTCCAGCCATATGGCCATTTTTGTGCCTGGCGCGGCGCCAAGTGGGAAAGGGTGGTTTTGAGGCTGAAGGCTCCAGGAAAGCCTGCAGCCCCCAGGTGTGTGGAGCTACGCAAGCGGTTCCCAAAGAGCTTTAGAACAAGGCATCGTTTTCCCTGCTGGCTCTTTGGGCGTGGGACCAGTCTCCAGACATATGGCCATTTTTGTGCCTGGCGCGGCGCCAAGTGGGAAAGGGTGGTTTTGAGGCTGAAGGCAGCAGGAAAGCCTGCAGCCCCCAGGTCCGTGGGGCTACGCAAGCGGTTCCCAAACAGTTTTAGAAAAAGCCACACTTTTCCCTCCTGGCTCTTTGGGCGTGGGACCAGTCTCCAGACATATGGCCATTTTTGTGCCTGGCGCGGCACCAAGTGGGAAAGGGTGGTTTTGAGGCTGAAGGCAGCAGGAAAGCCTGCAGCCCGCAGGTCTGTGGGGCTACGCAAGCGGTTCCCAAAGAGCTTTAGAAAAAGCCACAGTTTTCCCTGCTGGCTCTTTGGGCGTGGACCAGTCTCCAGACATATGGCCATTTTTGTGCCTGGCGCGGTGCCAAGTGGGAAAGGGTGGTTTTGAGGCTGAAATCAGCAGGAAAGCCTGCAGACCGCAGGTGTGTGGGGCTACGCAAGCGGTTCCCAAAGAGCTTTAGAACAAGGCATAGTTTTCCCTGCTGGCTCTTTGGGCGTGGGACCAGTCTCCAGACATATGGCCATTTTTGTGCCTGGCGCGGCGCCAAGTGGGAAAGGGTGGTTTTGAGGCTGAAGGCAGCAGGAAAGCCTGCAGCCCTCAGGTCCGTGGGGCTACGCAAGCGGTTCCCAAAGAGCTTTAGAACAAGGCATATTTTTCCCTGCTGGCTCTTTGGGCGTGGGACCAGTCTCCAGACATATGGCCATTTTTGTGCCTGGCGCGGCGCCAAGTGGGAAAGGGTGGTTTTGAGGCTGAAGGCGCCAGGAAAGCCTGCAACCCCCAGGTGTGTGGGGCTACGCAAGCG
This sequence comes from Larus michahellis, assembly GCF_964199755.1. Lineage (NCBI taxonomy): Eukaryota > Metazoa > Chordata > Aves > Charadriiformes > Laridae > Larus > Larus michahellis. The sequence goes on from NW_027436052.1 coordinate 263,042, forward strand.
GTTCCCAAAGAGCTTTAGAAGAAGGCCTAGTTTTCCCTGCTGGCTCTTTGGGCGTGGGACCAGTCTCCAGACATATGGCCATTTTTGTGCCTGGCGCGGCGCCAAGTGGGAAAGGGTGGTTTTGAGGCTGAAGGCAGCAGGAAAGCCTGCAGCCCCCAGGTCCGTGGGGCTACGCAAGCGGTTCCCAAAGAGCTTTAGAACAAGGCATAGTTTTCCCTGCTGGCTCTTTGGGCGTGGGACCAATCTCCAGACATATGGCCATTTTTGTGCCTGGCGCGGCGCCAAGTGGGAAAGGGTGGTTTTGAGGCTGAAGGCAGCAGGAAAGCCTGCAGTCCCCAGGTCTGTGGGGCTACGCAAGCGGTTCCCAAAGAGCTTTAGAAAAAGCCACACTTTTCCCTGCTGGCTCTTTGGGCGTGGGACCAGTCTCCAGACATATGGCCATTTTTGTGCCTGGCGCGGCGCCAAGTGGGAAAGGGTGGTTTTGAGGCTGAAGGCAGCAGGAAAGCCTGCAGCCCCCAGGTCCGTGGGGCTACGCAAGCGGTTCCCAAAGAGCTTTATAACAAGGCATAGTTTTCCCTGCTGGCTCTTTGGGCGTGGGACCAGTCTCCAGACATATGGCCACTTTTGTGCCTGGCGCGGCGCCAAGTGGGAAAGGGTGCTTTTGAGGCTGAAGGCAGCAGGAAAGCCTGCATCCCCCAGGTATGTGGGGCTACGCAAGCGGTTCCCGAAAAGCTTTAGAACAAGGCATAGTTTTCCCTGCTGGCTCTTTGGGCGTGGACCAGTCTCCAGACATATGGCCATTTTTGTGCCTGGCGCGGCGCCAAGTGGGAAAGGGTGGTTTTGAGGCTGAAGGCGCCAGGAAAGCCTGCAGCCCCCAGGTCCGTGGGGCTACGCAAGCGGTTCCCAAAGAGCTTTAGAACAAGGCATAGTTTTCCCTGCTGGCTCTTTGGGCGTGGGACCAGTCTCCAGCCATATGGCCATTTTTGTGCCTGGCGCGGCGCCAAGTGGGAAAGGGTGGTTTTGAGGCTGAAGGCAGCAGGAAAGCCTGCAGTCCCCAGGTCTGTGGGGCTACGCAAGCGGTTCCCAAAGAGCTTTAGAAAAAGCCACACTTTTCCCTGCTGGCTCTTTGGGCGTGGGACCAGTCTCCAGACATATGGCCATTTTTGTGCCTGGCGCGGCGCCAAGTGGGAAAGGGTGGTTTTGAGGCTGAAGGCAGCAGGAAAGCCTGCAGCCCCCAGGTCCGTGGGGCTACGCAAGCGGTTCCCAAAGAGCTTTATAACAAGGCATAGTTTTCCCTGCTGGCTCTTTGCGCGTGGGACCAGTCTCCAGACATATGGCCATTTTTGTGCCTGGCGCGGCGCCAAGTGGGAAAGGGTGGTTTTGAGGCTGAAGGCAGCAGGAAAGCCTGCAGACCGCAGGTGTGTGGGGCTACGCAAGCGGTTCCCAAAGAGCTTTAGAACAAGGCATAGTTTTCCCTGCTGTCTCTTTCGGCGTGGGACCAGTCTCCAGACATATGGCCACTTTTGTGCCTGGCGCGGCGCCAAGTGGGAAAGGGTGGTTTTGAGGCTGAAGGCAGCAGGAAAGCCTGCAGCCCCCAGGCCTGTGGGGCTACGCAAGCGGTTCCCGAAAAGCTTTACAACAAGGCATAGTTTTCCCTGCTGGCTCTTTGGGCGTGGACCAGTCTCCAGACATATGGCCATTTTTGTGCCTGGCACGGCGCCAAGTGGGAAAGGGTAGTTTTGAGGCTGAAATTAGCAGGAAAGCCTGCAGACCCCAGGTGTGTGGGGCTACGCAAGCGGTTCCCAAAGAGCTTTAGAACAAGGCCTAGTTTTCCCTGCTGGCTCTTTGGGCGTGGGACCAGTCTCCAGACATATGGCCATTTTTGTCCCTGGCGCGGCGCCAAGTGGGAAAGGGTGGTTTTGAGGCTGAAGGCAGCAGGAAAGCCTGCAGCCCCCAGGTGTGTGGGTCTACGCAAGCGGTTCCCAAAGAGCTTTAGAACAAGGCATAGTTTTCCCTGCTGGCTCTTTGGGCGTGGGACCAGTCTCCAGACATATGGCCATTTTTGTGCCTGGCGCGGCACCAAGTGGGAAAGGGTGGTTTTGAGGCTGAAGGCAGCAGGAAAGACTGCAGACGCCAGGTCTGTGGGGCCACACAAGCGGTTCCCAAAGAGCTTTACAACAAGGCATAATTTTCCCTGCTGGCTCTTTGGGCATGGGACCAATCTCCAGACATATGGCCATTTTTGTGCCTGGCGCAGCGCCAAGTGGGAAAGGGTGGTTTTGAGGCTGAAGGCAGCAGGAAAGCCTGCAGCCCCCAGGTCCGTGGGGCTACGCAAGCGGTTCCCAAAGAGCTTTAGAACAAGGCAAATTTTTGCCTGCTGGCTCTTTGGGCGTGGGACCAGTCTCCAGACATATGGCCATTTTTGTGCCTGGCGCGGCGCCAAGTGGGAAAGGGTGGTTTTGAGGCTGAAGGCTCCAGGAAAGCCTGCAGCCCCCAGGTCTGTGGGGCTACGCAAGCGGTTGCCAAAGAGCTTTAGAACAAGGCATAGTTTTCCCTGCTGGCTCTTTGGGCGTGGGACCAGTCTCCAGACATATGGCCATTTTTGTGCCTGGCGCGGCGCCAAGTGGGAAAGGGTGGTTTTGAGGCTGAAGGCGCCAGGAAAACATGCAGCCCCCAGGTGTGTGGGGCTACGCAAGCGGTTCCCAAAGAGCTTTACAACAAGGCATAGTTTTCCCTGCTGGCTCTTTGGGCGTGGGACCAGACTCCAGACATATGGCCATTTTTGTGCCTGGCGCGGCGCCAAGTGGGAAAGGGTGGTTTTGAGGCTGAAGGCAGGAGGAAAGCCTGCAGCCCCCAGGTGTGTGGGGCTACGCAAGCGGTTCCCAAAGAGCTTTAGAACAAGGCATATTTTTCCCTGCTGGCTCTTTGGGCGTGGGACCAGTCTCCAGGCATATGGCCATTTTTGTGCCTGGCGCGGCGCCAAGTGGGAAAGGATGGTTTTGAGGCTGAACGCAGCAGGAAAACCTGCAGCCCCCAGGTGTGTGGGGCCACACAAGCGGTTCCCAAAGAGCTTTAGAACAAGGCCTAGTTTTCCCTGCTGGCTCTTTGGGCGTGGGACCAGTCTCCAGACATATGGCCATTTTTGTGCCTGGCATGGCGCCAAGTGGGACAGGGTGGTTTTGAGGCTGAAGGCAGCAGGACAGCCTGCAGTCCCCAGGTGTGTGGGGCTACGCAAGCGGTTCCCAAAGAGCTTTAGAACAAGGCATAGTTTTCCCTGCTGGCTCTTTGGGCGTGGGACCCATCTCCAGACATATGGCCATTTTTGTGCCTGGCGCGGCGCCAAGTGGGAAAGGGTGGTTTTGAGGCTGAAGGCTCCAGGAAAGCCTGCAGCCCCCAGGTGTGTGGAGCTACGCAAGCGGTTCCCAAAGAGCTTTAGAACAAGGCATCGTTTTCCCTGCTGGCTCTTTGGGCGTGGGACCAGTCTCCAGACATATGGCCATTTTTGTGCCTGGCGCGGCGCCAAGTGGGAAAGGGTGGTTTTGAGGCTGAAGGCAGCAGGAAAGCCTGCAGCCCCCAGGTCCGTGGGGCTACGCAAGCGGTTCCCAAACAGCTTTAGAAAAAGCCACACTTTTCCCTCCTGGCTCTTTGGGCGTGGGACCAGTCTCCAGACATATGGCCATTTTTGTGCCTGGCGCGGCACCAAGTGGGAAAGGGTGGTTTTGAGGCTGAAGGCAGCAGGAAAGCCTGCAGCCCCCAGGTGTGTGGGGCTACGCAAGCGGTTCCCAAAGAGCTTTAGAAAAAGCCACAGTTTTCCCTGCTGGCTCTTTGGGCGTGGACCAGTCTCCAGACATATGGCCATTTTTGTGCCTGGCGCGGTGCCAAGTGGGAAAGGGTGGTTTTGAGGCTGAAATCAGCAGGAAAGCCTGCAGATCCCAGGTGTGTGGGGCTACGCAAGCGGTTCCCAAAGAGCTTTAGAACAAGGCATAGTTTTCCCTGCTGGCTCTTTGGGCGTGGGACCAGTCTCCAGACATATGGCCATTTTTGTGCCTGGCGCGGCGCCAAGTGGGAAAGGGTGGTTTTGAGGCTGAAGGCAGCAGGAAAGCCTGCAGCCCCCAGGTCCGTGGGGCTACGCAAGCGGTTCCCAAAGAGCTTTAGAACAAGGCATATTTTTCCCTGCTGGCTCTTTGGGCGTGGGACCAGTCTCCAGACATATGGCCATTTTTGTGCCTGGCGCGGCGCCAAGTGGGAAAGGGTGGTTTTGAGGCTGAAGGCGCCAGGAAAGCCTGCAACCCCCAGGTGTGTGGGGCTACGCAAGCAGTTCCCAAAGAGCTTTAGAACAAGGCCTAGTTTTCCCTGCTGGCTCTTTGGGCGTGGGACCAGTCTCCAGACATATGGCCATTTTTGTGCCTGGCGCGGCGCCAAGTGGGAAAGGGTGGTTTTGAGGCTGAAGGCAGCAGGAAAGCCTGCAGCCCCCAGGTCCGTGGGGCTACGGAAGCGGTTCCCAAAGAGCTTTAGAACAAGGCATAGTTTTCCCTGCTGGCTCTTTGGGCGTGGGACCAATCTCCAGACATATGGCCATTTTTGTGCCTGGCGCGGCGCCAAGTGGGAAAGGGTGGTTTTGAGGCTGAAGGCAGCAGGAAAGCCTGCAGTCCCCAGGTCTGTGGGGCTACGCAAGCCGTTCCCAAAGAGCTTTAGAAGAAGGCATAGTTTTCCCTGCTGGCTCTTTGGGCGTGGGACCAGTCTCCAGACATATGGCCATTTTTGTGCCTGGCGCGGCGCCAAGTGGGAAAGGGTGGTTTTGAGGCTGAAGGCAGCAGGAAAGCCTGCAGCCCCCAGGTCCGTGGGGCTACGCAAGCGGTTCCCAAAGAGCTTTATAACAAGGCATAGTTTTCCCTGCTGGCTCTTTGCGCGTGGGACCAGTCTCCAGACATATGGCCATTTTTGTGCCTGGCGCGGCGCCAAGTGGGAAAGGGTGGTTTTGAGGCTGAAATCAGCAGGAAAGCCTGCAGCCCCCAGTCTGTGGGGCTACGCAAACGGTTCCCAAAGAGCTTTAGAACAAGGCATAGTTTTCCCTGCTGGCTCTTTGGGCGTGGGACCAGTCTCCAGACATATGGCGACTTTTGTGCCTGGCGCGGCGCCAAGTGGGAAAGGGTGCTTTTGAGGCTGAAGGCAGCAGGAAAGCCTGCATCCCCCAGGTATGTGGGGCTACGCAAGCGGTTCCCGAAAAGCTTTAGAACAAGGCATAGTTTTCCCTGCTGGCTCTTTGGGCGTGGACCAGTCTCCAGACATATGGCCATTTTTGTGCCTGGCGCGGCGCCAAGTGGGAAAGGGTGGTTTTGAGGCTGAAGGCGCCAGGAAAGCCTGCAGCCCCCAGGTCCGTGGGGCTACGCAAGCGGTTCCCAAAGAGCTTTAGAACAAGGCATAGTTTTCCCTGCTGGCTCTTTGGGCGTGGGACCAGTCTCCAGACATATGGCCATTTTTGTGCCTGGCGCGGCGCCAAGTGGGAAAGGGTGGTTTTGAGGCTGAAGGCAGCAGGAAAGCCTGCAGTCCCCAGGTCTGTGGGGCTACGCAAGCGGTTCCCAAAGAGCTTTAGAAAAAGCCACACTTTTCCCTGCTGGCTCTTTGGGCGTGGGACCAGTCTCCAGACATATGGCCATTTTTGTGCCTGGCGCGGCGCCAAGTGGGAAGGGGTGGTTTTGAGGCTGAAGGCAGCAGGAAAGCCTGCAGCCCCCAGGTCCGTGGGGCTACGCAAGCGGTTCCCAAAGAGCTTTATAACAAGGCATAGTTTTCCCTGCTGGCTCTTTGCGCGTGGGACCAGTCTCCAGACATATGGCCATTTTTGTGCCTGGCGCGGCGCCAAGTGGGAAAGGGTGGTTTTGAGGCTGAAGGCAGCAGGAAAGCCTGCAGCCCCCAGGTGTGTGGGGCTACGCAAGCGGTTCCCAAAGAGCTTTAGAACAAGGCATAGTTTTCCCTGCTGGCTCTTTCGGCGTGGGACCAGTCTCCAGACATATGGCCACTTTTGTGCCTGGCGCGGCGCCAAGTGGGAAAGGGTGGTTTTGAGGCTGAAGGCAGCAGGAAAGCCTGCAGCCCCCAGGTCTGTGGGGCTACGCAAGCGGTTCCCGAAAAGCTTTACAACAAGGCATAGTTTTCCCTGCTGGCTCTTTGGGCGTGGACCAGTCTCCAGACATATGGCCATTTTTGTGCCTGGCACGGCGCCAAGTGGGTAAGGGTAGTTTTGAGGCTGAAATTAGCAGGAAAGCCTGCAGACCCCAGGTGTGTGGGGCTACGCAAGCGGTTCCCAAAGAGCTTTAGAACAAGGCCTAGTTTTCCCTGCTGGCTCTTTGGGCGTGGGACCAGTCTCCACACATATGGCCATTTTTGTGCCTGGCGCGGCGCCAAGTGGGAAAGGGTGGTTTTGAGGCTGAAGGCAGCAGGAAAGCCTGCAGCCCCCAGGTGTGTGGGTCTACGCAAGCGGTTCCCAAAGAGCTTTAGAACAAGGCATAGTTTTCCCTGCTGGCTCTTTGGGCGTGGGACCAGTCTCCAGACATATGGCCATTTTTGTGCCTGGCGCGGCACCAAGTGGGAAAGGGTGGTTTTGAGGCTGAAGGCAGCAGGAAAGACTGCAGACGCCAGGTCTGTGGGGCCACACAAGCGGTTCCCAAAGAGCTTTACAACAAGGCATAATTTTCCATGCTGGCTCTTTGGGCGTAGGACAATTCACCAGACATATGGCCATTTTTGTGCCTGGCGCAGCGCCAAGTGGGAAAGGGTGGTTTTGAGGCTGAAGGCAGCAGGAAAGCCTGCAGCCCCCAGGTCCGTGGGGCTACGCAAGCGGTTCCCAAAGAGCTTTAGAACAAGGCAAATTTTTGCCTGCTGGCTCTTTGGGCGTGGGACCAGTCTCCAGACATATGGCCATTTTTGTGCCTGGCGCGGCGCCAAGTGGGAAAGGGTGGTTTTGAGGCTGAAGGCTCCAGGAAAGCCTGCAGCCCCCAGGTCTGTGGGGCTAGGCAAGCGGTTCCCAAAGAGCTTTAGAACAAGGCATTGTTTTCCCTGCTGGCTCTTTGGGCGTGGGACCAGTCTCCAGACATATGGCCATTTTTGTGCCTGGCGCGGCGCCAAGTGGGAAAGGGTGGTTTTGAGGCTGAAGGCGCCAGGAAAACATGCAGCCCCCAGGTGTGTGGGGCTACGCAAGCGGTTCCCAAAGAGCTTTACAACAAGGCATAGTTTTCCCTGCTGGCTCTTTGGGCGTGGGACCAGACTCCAGACATATGGCCATTTTTGTGCCTGGCGCGGCGCCAAGTGGGAAAGGGTGGTTTTGAGGCTGAAGGCAGGAGGAAAGCCTGCAGCCCCCAGGTGTGTGGGGCTACGCAAGCGGTTCCCAAAGAGCTTTAGAAAAAGCCACAGTTTTCCCTGCTGGCTCTTTGGGCGTGGGACCAGTCTCCAGACATATGGCCATTTTTGTGCCTGGCGCGGCGCCAAGTGGGAAAGGGTGGTTTTGAGGCTGAAATTAGCAGGAAAGCCTGCAGACCCCAGGTGTGTGGGGCTACGCAAGCGGTTCCCAAAGAGCTTTAGAACAAGGCCTAGTTTTCCCTGCTGGCTCTTTGGGCGTGGGACCAGTCTCCAGACATATGGCCATTTTTGTGCCTGGCGCGGCGCCAAGTGGGAAAGGGTGGTTTTGAGGCTGAAGGCAGCAGGAAAGCCTGCAGCCCCCAGGTGTGTGGGTCTACGCAAGCGGTTCCCAAAGAGCTTTAGAACAAGGCATAGTTTTCCCTGCTGGCTCTTTGGGCGTGGGACCAGTCTCCAGACATATGGCCATTTTTGTGCCTGGCGCGGCACCAAGTGGGAAAGGGTGGTTTTGAGGCTGAAGGCAGCAGGAAAGACTGCAGACGCCAGGTCTGTGGGGCCACACAAGCGGTTCCCAAAGAGCTTTACAACAAGGCATAATTTTCCATGCTGGCTCTTTGGGCGTAGGACAATTCACCAGACATATGGCCATTTTTGTGCCTGGCGCAGCGCCAAGTGGGAAAGGGTGGTTTTGAGGCTGAAGGCAGCAGGAAAGCCTGCAGCCCCCAGGTCCGTGGGGCTACGCAAGCGGTTCCCAAAGAGCTTTAGAACAAGGCAAATTTTTGCCTGCTGGCTCTTTGGGCGTGGGACCAGTCTCCAGACATATGGCCATTTTTGTGCCTGGCGCGGCGCCAAGTGGGAAAGGGTGGTTTTGAGGCTGAAGGCTCCAGGAAAGCCTGCAGCCCCCAGGTCTGTGGGGCTAGGCAAGCGGTTCCCAAAGAGCTTTAGAACAAGGCATTGTTTTCCCTGCTGGCTCTTTGGGCGTGGGACCAGTCTCCAGACATATGGCCATTTTTGTGCCTGGCGCGGCGCCAAGTGGGAAAGGGTGGTTTTGAGGCTGAAGGCGCCAGGAAAACATGCAGCCCCCAGGTGTGTGGGGCTACGCAAGCGGTTCCCAAAGAGCTTTACAACAAGGCATAGTTTTCCCTGCTGGCTCTTTGGGCGTGGGACCAGACTCCAGACATATGGCCATTTTTGTGCCTGGCGCGGCGCCAAGTGGGAAAGGGTGGTTTTGAGGCTGAAGGCAGGAGGAAAGCCTGCAGCCCCCAGGTGTGTGGGGCTACGCAAGCGGTTCCCAAAGAGCTTTAGAAAAAGCCACAGTTTTCCCTGCTGGCTCTTTGGGCGTGGGACCAGTCTCCAGACATATGGCCATTTTTGTGCCTGGCGCGGCGCCAAGTGGGAAAGGGTGGTTTTGAGGCTGAAATTAGCAGGAAAGCCTGCAGACCCCAGGTGTGTGGGGCTACGCAAGCGGTTCCCAAAGAGCTTTAGAACATGGCCTAGTTTTCCCTGCTGGCTCTTTGGGCGTGGGACCAGTCTCCAGACATATGGCCATTTTTGTGCCTGGCGCGGCGCCAAGTGGGAAAGGGTGGTTTTGAGGCTGAAGGCAGCAGGAAAGCCTGCAGCCCCCAGGTGTGTGGGTCTACGCAAGCGGTTCCCAAAGAGCTTTAGAACAAGGCATAGTTTTCCCTGCTGGCTCTTTGGGCGTGGGACCAGTCTCCAGACATATGGCCATTTTTGTGCCTGGCGCGGCACCAAGTGGGAAAGGGTGGTTTTGAGGCTGAAGGCAGCAGGAAAGACTGCAGACGCCAGGTCTGTGGGGCCACACAAGCGGTTCCCAAAGAGCTTTACAACAAGGCATAATTTTCCATGCTGGCTCTTTGGGCGTAGGACAATTCACCAGACATATGGCCATTTTTGTGCCTGGCGCAGCGCCAAGTGGGAAAGGGTGGTTTTGAGGCTGAAGGCAGCAGGAAAGCCTGCAGCCCCCAGGTCCGTGGGGCTACGCAAGCGGTTCCCAAAGAGCTTTAGAACAAGGCAAATTTTTGCCTGCTGGCTCTTTGGGCGTGGGACCAGTCTCCAGACATATGGCCATTTTTGTGCCTGGCGCGGCGCCAAGTGGGAAAGGGTGGTTTTGAGGCTGAAGGCTCCAGGAAAGCCTGCAGCCCCCAGGTCTGTGGGGCTAGGCAAGCGGTTCCCAAAGAGCTTTAGAACAAGGCATTGTTTTCCCTGCTGGCTCTTTGGGCGTGGGACCAGTCTCCAGACATATGGCCATTTTTGTGCCTGGCGCGGCGCCAAGTGGGAAAGGGTGGTTTTGAGGCTGAAGGCGCCAGGAAAACATGCAGCCCCCAGGTGTGTGGGGCTACGCAAGCGGTTCCCAAAGAGCTTTACAACAAGGCATAGTTTTCCCTGCTGGCTCTTTGGGCGTGGGACCAGACTCCAGACATATGGCCATTTTTGTGCCTGGCGCGGCGCCAAGTGGGAAAGGGTGGTTTTGAGGCTGAAGGCAGGAGGAAAGCCTGCAGCCCCCAGGTGTGTGGGGCTACGCAAGCGGTTCCCAAAGAGCTTTAGAAAAAGCCACAGTTTTCCCTGCTGGCTCTTTGGGCGTGGGACCAGTCTCCAGACATATGGCCATTTTTGTGCCTGGCGCGGCGCCAAGTGGGAAAGGGTGGTTTTGAGGCTGAAGGCAGCAGGAAAGCCTGCAGCCCTCAGGTCTGTGGGGCTACGCAAGCGGTTCCCAAAGAGCTTTAGAACAAGGCAAGGCATAGTTTTCCCTGCTGGCTCTTTGGGCGTGGGACCAGTCTCCAGACATATGGCCATTTTTGTGCCTGGCGCGGCGCCAAGTGGGAAAGGGTGGTTTTGAGGCTGAAGGCAGCAGGAAAGCCTGCAGCCCCCAGGTGTGTGGGGCCACACAAGCGGTTCCCAAAGAGCTTTACAACAAGGCATAGTTTTCCCTGCTGGCTCTTTGGGCGTGGGACCAGTCTCCAGACATATGGCCATTTTTGTGCCTGGCGCAGCGCCAAGTGGGAAAGGGTGGTTTTGAGGCTGAAGGCAGCAGGAAAGCCTGCAGCCCCCAGGTCCGTGGGGCTACGCAAGCGGTTCCCAAAGAGCTTTAGAACAAGGCATAGTTTTCCCTGCTGGCTCTTTGGGCGTGGGACCAGTCTCCAGACATATGGCCATTTTTGTGCCTGGCGCGGCGCCAAGTGGGAAAGGGTGGTTTTGAGGCTAAAGGCAGCAGGAAAGCCTGCAGCCCCCAGGTCCGTGGGGCTACGCAAGCGGTTCCCAAAGAGCTTTAGAAGAAGGCATAGTTTTCCCTGCTGGCTCTTTGGGCGTGGGACCAGTCTCCAGACATATGGCCATTTTTGTGCCTAGCGCGGCGCCAAGTGGGAAAGGGTGGTTTTGAGGCTGAAGGCAGCAGGAAAGCCTGCAGCCCCCAGGTGTGTGGGGCTACGCAAGCGGTTCCCAAAGAGCTTTAGAACAAGGCATATTTTTCCCTGCTGGCTCTTTGGGCGTGGGACCAGTCTCCAGACATATGGCCATTTTTGTGCCTGGCGCGGCGCCAAGTGGGAAAGGATGGTTTTGAGGCTGAACGCAGCAGGAAAACCTGCAGCCCCCAGGTGTGTGGGGCCACACAAGCGGTTCCCAAAGAGCTTTAGAACAAGGCATAGTTTTCCCTGCTGGCTCTTTGGGCGTGGGACCAGTCTCCAGACATATGGCCATTTTTGTGCCTGGCGCGGCGCCAAGTGGGAAAGGGTGGTTTTGAGGCTGAAGGCAGCAGGAAAGCCTGCAGCCCCCAGGTGTGTGGGGCTACGCAAGCGGTTCCCAAAGAGCTTTAGAACAAGGCATAGTTTTCCCTGCTGGCTCTTTGGGCGTGGGACCAGTCTCCAGACATATGGCCATTTTTGTGCCTGGCGCGGCGCCAAGTGGGAAAGGGTGGTTTTGAGGCTGAAGGCAGCAGGAAAGCCTGCAGCCCCCAGGTGTGTGGGGCTACGCAAGCGGTTCCCAAAGAGCTTTAGAACAAGGCATAGTTTTCCCTGCTGGCTCTTTGGGCGTGGGACCAGTCTCCAGACATATGGCCATTTTTGTGCCTAGCGCGGCGCCAAGTGGGAAAGGGTGGTTTTGAGGCTGAAGGCAGCAGGAAAGCCTGCAGCCCCCAGGTGTGTGGGGCCACGCAAGCGGTTCCCAAAGAGCTTTAGAACAAGGCATATTTTTCCCTGCTGGCTCTTTGGGCGTGGGACCAGTCTCCAGACATATGGCCATTTTTGTGCCTGGCGCGGCGCCAAGTGGGAAAGGATGGTTTTGAGGCTGAACGCAGCAGGAAAACCTGCAGCCCCCAGGTCTGTGGGGCTACGCAAGCGGTTCCCAAAGAGCTTTAGAAAAAGCCACAGTTTTCCCTGCTGGCTCTTTGGGCGTGGGACCAGTCTCCAGACATATGGCCATTTTTGTGCCTAGCGCGGCGCCAAGTGGGAAAGGGTGGTTTTGAGGCTGAAGGCAGCAGGAAAGCCTGCAGCCCCCAGGTGTGTGGGGCTACGCAAGCGGTTCCCAAAGAGCTTTAGAAGAAGGCATAGTTTTCCCTGCTGGCTCTTTGGGCGTGGGACCAGTCTCCAGACATATGGCCATTTTTGTGCCTGGCGCGGCGCCAAGTGGGAAAGGGTGGTTTTGAGGCTGAAGGCAGCAGGAAAGCCTGCAGCCCCCAGGTGTGTGGGGCTACGCAAGCGGTTCCCAAAGAGCTTTAGAACAAGGCATATTTTTCCCTGCTGGCTCTTTGGGCGTGGGACCAGTCTCCAGACATATGGCCATTTTTGTGCCTGGCGCGGCGCCAAGTGGGAAAGGATGGTTTTGAGGCTGAACGCAGCAGGAAAACCTGCAGCCCCCAGGTCTGTGGGGCTACGCAAGCGGTTCCCAAAGAGCTTTAGAAAAAGCCACAGTTTTCCCTGCTGGCTCTTTGGGCGTGGGACCAGTCTCCAGACATATGGCCATTTTTGTGCCTAGCGCGGCGCCAAGTGGGAAAGGGTGGTTTTGAGGCTGAAGGCAGCAGGAAAGCCTGCAGCCCCCAGGTGTGTGGGGCTACGCAAGCGGTTCCCAAAGAGCTTTAGAACAAGGCATAGTTTTCCCTGCTGGCTCTTTGGGCGTGGGACCAGTCTCCAGACATATGGCCATTTTTGTGCCTGGACTGACGCCAAGTGGGAAAGGGTGGTTTTGAGGCTGAAGGCAGCAGGAAAACCTGCAGCCCCCAGGTCTGTGGGGCTACGCAAGCGGTTCCCAAAGAGCTTTAGAACAAGGCATAGTTTTCCCTGCTGGCTCTTTGGGCGTGGGACCAGTCTCCAGACATATGGCCATTTTTGTGCCTGGCGCGGCGCCAAGTGGGAAAGGGTGGTTTTGAGGCTGAAGGCAGCAGGAAAGCCTGCATCCCCCAGGTATGTGGGGCTACGCAAGCGGTTCCCAAAGAGCTTTAGAAAAGGCATAGTTTTCCCTGCTGGCTCTTTGGGCTTGGGACCAGACTCCAGACATATGGCCATTTTTGTGCCTGGCGCGGCGCCAAGTGGGAAAGGGTGGTTTTGAGGCTGAAGGCAGCAGGAAAGCCTGCAGCCCCCAGGTGTGTGGGGCTACGCAAGCGGTTCCCATAGAGCTTTAGAAAAAGCCACAGTTTTCCCTGCTGGCTCTTTGGGCGTGGGACCAGTCTCCAGACATATGGCCATTTTTGTGCCTGGCGCGGCGCCAAGTGGGAAAGGGTGGTTTTGAGGCTGAAGGCAGCAGGAAAGCCTGCAGCCCCCAGGTGTGTGGGTCTACGCAAGCGGTTCCCAAAGAGCTTTAGAACAAGGCATAGTTTTCCCTGCTGGCTCTTTGGGCGTGGGACCAGTCTCCAGACATATGGCCATTTTTGTGCCTGGCGCGGCGCCAAGTGGGAAAGGGTGGTTTTGAGGCTGAAGGCTCCAGGAAAGCCTGCAGCCCGCAGTTGTGTGGGGCTACGCAAGCGGTTCCCAAAGAGCTTTAGAACAAGGCATAGTTTTCCCTGCTGGCTCTTTGGGCGTGGGACCAGTCTCCAGACATATGGCCATTTTTGTGCCTGGCGCGGCGCCAAGTGGGAAAGGGTGGTTTTGAGGCTGAAGACAGCAGGAAAGCCTGCAGACGCCAGGTCTGTGGGGCCACACAAGCGGTTCCCAAAGAGCTTTACAACAAGGCATAATTTTCCCTGCTGGCTCTTTGGGCGTAGGACAATTCACCAGACATATGGCCATTTTTGTGCCTGGCGCGGCGCCAAGTGGGAAAGGGTGGTTTTGAGGCTGAAGGCAGCAGGAAAGCCTGCAGCCCCCAGGTGTGTGGGGCCACGCCAGCAGTTCCCAAAGAGCTTTAGAACAAGGCATAGTTTTCCCTGCTGGCTCTTTGGGCGTGGGACCAGTCTCCAGACATATGGCCATTTTTGTGCCTGGCGCGGCGCCAAGTGGGAAAGGGTGGTTTTGAGGCTGAAGGCAGCAGGAAAGCCTGCATCCCCCAGGTATGTGGGGCTACGCAAGCGGTTCCCAAAGAGCTTTAGAAAAGGCATAGTTTTCCCTGCTGGCTCTTTGGGCTTGGGACCAGACTCCAGACATATGGCCATTTTTGTGCCTGGCGCGGCGCCAAGTGGGAAAGGGTGGTTTTGAGGCTGAAGGCAGCAGGAAAGCCTGCAGCCCCCAGGTGTGTGGGGCTACGCAAGCGGTTCCCATAGAGCTTTAGAAAAAGCCACAGTTTTCCCTGCTGGCTCTTTGGGCGTGGGACCAGTCTCCAGACATATGGCCATTTTTGTGCCTGGCGCGGCGCCAAGTGGGAAAGGGTGGTTTTGAGGCTGAAGGCAGCAGGAAAGCCTGCAGCCCCCAGGTGTGTGGGTCTACGCAAGCGGTTCCCAAAGAGCTTTAGAACAAGGCATAGTTTTCCCTGCTGGCTCTTTGGGCGTGGGACCAGTCTCCAGACATATGGCCATTTTTGTGCCTGGCGCGGCGCCAAGTGGGAAAGGGTGGTTTTGAGGCTGAAGGCAGCAGGAAAGCCTGCAGCCCGCAGTTGTGTGGGGCTACGCAAGCGGTTCCCAAAGAGCTTTAGAACAAGGCATAGTTTTCCCTGCTGGCTCTTTGGGCGTGGGACCAGTCTCCAGCCATATGGCCATTTTTGTGCCTGGCGCGGCGCCAAGTGGGAAAGGGTGGTTTTGAGGCTGAAGACAGCAGGAAAGCCTGCAGACGCCAGGTCTGTGGGGCCACACAAGCGGTTCCCAAAGAGCTTTACAACAAGGCATAATTTTCCCTGCTGGCTCTTTGGGCGTAGGACAATTCACCAGACATATGGCCATTTTTGTGCCTGGCGCGGCGCCAAGTGGGAAAGGGTGGTTTTGAGGCTGAAGGCAGCAGGAAAGCCTGCAGCCCGCAGGTGTGTGGGGCCACGCCAGCAGTTCCCAAAGAGCTTTAGTACAAGGCATAGTTTTCCCTGCTGGCTCTTTGGGCGTGGGACCAGTCTCCAGACATATGGCCATTTTTGTGCCTGGCGCGGCGCCAAGTGGGAAAGGGTGGTTTTGAGGCTGAAGGCAGCAGGAAAGCCTGCAGCCCCCAGGTGTGTGGGGCTACGCAAGCGGTTCCCAAAGAGCTTTAGAACAAGGCATAGTTTTCCCTGCTGGCTCTTTGGGCGTGGGACCAATCTCCAGACATATTGCCATTTTTGTGCCTGACGCGGCGCCAAGTGGGAAAGGGTGGTTTTGAGGCTGAAGGCAGCAGGAAAGCCTGCAGGCCCCAGGTCTGTGGGGCTACGCAAGCGGTTACCAAAGTGCTTTAGAACAAGGCATAATTTTCCCTGCTTGCTCTTTGGGCATACGACAGTTCTCCAGGCATATGGCCATTTTAGTGCCTAGCGCGGCGCCAAGTGGGACAGGGTGGTTTTGAGGCTGAAGGCAGCAGGAAAGCCTGCAGCCCCCAGGTGTGTGGGGCCACGCCAGCGGTTGCCAAAGAGCTTTAGAACAAGGCATAGTTTTCCCTGCTGGCTCTTTGGGCGAGGGACCAATCTCCAGACATATGGCCATTTTTGTGCCTGGCGCGGCGCCAAGTGGGAAAGGGTGGTTTTGAGGCTGAAGGCAGCAGGAAAGCCTGCAGCCCCCAGGTGTGTGGGGCTACGTAAGCGGTTCCCAAAGAGCTTTACAACAAGGCATAGTTTTCCCTGCTGGCTCTTTGGGCGTGGGACCAGTCTCCAGACATATGGCCATTTTTGTGCCTGGCGCGGCGCCAAGTGGGAAAGGGTGGTTTTGAGGCTGAAGGCAGCAGGAAAGCCTGCAGCCCCCAGGTGTGTGGGTCTACGCAAGCGGTTCCCAAAGAGCTTTAGAACAAGGCATAGTTTTCCCTGCTGGCTCTTTGGGCGTGGGACCAGTCTCCAGACATATGGCCATTTTTGTGCCTGGCGCGGCGCCAAGTGGGAAAGGGTGGTTTTGAGGCTGAAGGCTCCAGGAAAGCCTGCAGCCCGCAGTTGTGTGGGGCTACGCAAGCGGTTCCCAAAGAGCTTTAGAACAAGGCATAGTTTTCCCTGCTGGCTCTTTGGGCGTGGGACCAGTCTCCAGACATATGGCCATTTTTGTGCCTGGCGCGGCGCCAAGTGGGAAAGGGTGGTTTTGAGGCTGAAGACAGCAGGAAAGCCTGCAGACGCCAGGTCTGTGGGGCCACACAAGCGGTTCCCAAAGAGCTTTACAACAAGGCATAATTTTCCCTGCTGGCTCTTTGGGCGTAGGACAATTCACCAGACATATGGCCATTTTTGTGGCTGGCGCGGCGCCAAGTGGGAAAGGGTGGTTTTGAGGCTGAAGGCAGCAGGAAAGCCTGCAGCCCCCAGGTCTGTGGGGCCACGCCAGCAGTTCCCAAAGAGCTTTAGAACAAGGCATAGTTTTCCCTGCTGGCTCTTTGGGCGTGGGACCAGTCTCCAGACATATGGCCATTTTTGTGCCTGGCGCGGCGCCAAGTGGGAAAGGATGGTTTTGAGGCTGAAGGCAGCAGGAAAACCTGCAGCCCCCAGGTCTCTGGGGCTACGCAAGCGGTTCCCAAAGAGCTTTAGAACAAGGCATAATTTTCCCTGCTGGCTCTTTGGGCGTGGGACCAGTCTCCAGACATATGGCCATTTTTGTGCCTGGCGCGGCGCCAAGTGGGAAAGGGTGGTTTTGAGGCTGAAGGCAGCAGGAAAGCCTGCAGCCCCCAGGTGTGTGGGGCTACGCAAGCGGTTCCCAAAGAGCTTTAGAACAAGGCATATTTTTCCCTGCTGGCTCTTTGGGCGTGGGACCAGTCTCCAGACATATGGCCATTTTTGTGCCTGGCGCGGCGCCAAGTGGGAAAGGATGGTTTTGAGGCTGAACGCAGCAGGAAAACCTGCAGCCCCCAGGTCTGTGGGGCTACGCAAGCGGTTCCCAAAGAGCTTTAGAAAAAGCCACAGTTTTCCCTGCTGGCTCTTTGGGCGTGGGACCAGTCTCCAGACATATGGCCATTTTTGTGCCTAGCGCGGCGCCAAGTGGGAAAGGGTGGTTTTGAGGCTGAAGGCAGCAGGAAAGCCTGCAGCCCCCAGGTGTGTGGGGCTACGCAAGCGGTTCCCAAAGAGCTTTAGAACAAGGCATAGTTTTCCCTGCTGGCTCTTTGGGCGTGGGACCAGTCTCCAGACATATGGCCATTTTTGTGCCTGGCGCGGCGCCAAGTGGGAAAGGATGGTTTTGAGGCTGAAGGCAGCAGGAAAACCTGCAGCCCGCAGGTCTCTGGGGCTACGCAAGCGGTTCCCAAAGAGCTTTAGAACAAGGCCTAGTTTTCCCTGCTGGCTCTTTGGGCGTGGGACCAGTCTCCAGACATATGGCCATTTTTGTGCCTGGCGCGGCGCCAAGTGGGAAAGGGTGGTTTTGAGGCTGAAGGCAGCAGGAAAGCCTGCATCCCCCAGGTATGTGGGGCTACGCAAGCGGTTCCCAAAGAGCTTTAGAAAAGGCATAGTTTTCCCTGCTGGCTCTTTGGGCTTGGGACCAGACTCCAGACATATGGCCATTTTTGTGCCTGTCGCGGCGCCAAGTGGGAAAGGGTGGTTTTGAGGCTGAAGGCAGCAGGAAAGACTGCAGCCCCCAGGTGTGTGGGGCTACGCAAGCGGTTCCCATAGAGCTTTAGAAAAAGCCACAGTTTTCCCTGCTGGCTCTTTGGGCGTGGGACCAGTCTCCAGACATATGGCCATTTTTGTGCCTGGCGCGGCGCCAAGTGGGAAAGGGTGGTTTTGAGGCTGAAGGCAGCAGGAAAGCCTGCAGCCCCCAGGTGTGTGGGTCTACGCAAGCGGTTCCCAAAGAGCTTTAGAACAAGGCATAGTTTTCCCTGCTGGCTCTTTGGGCGTGGGACCAGTCTCCAGACATATGGCCATTTTTGTGCCTGGCGCGGCGCCAAGTGGGAAAGGGTGGTTTTGAGGCTGAAGGCTCCAGGAAAGCCTGCAGCCCGCAGTTGTGTGGGGCTACGCAAGCGGTTCCCAAAGAGCTTTAGAACAAGGCATAGTTTTCCCTGCTGGCTCTTTGGGCGTGGGACCAGTCTCCAGACATATGGCCATTTTTGTGCCTGGCGCGGCGCCAAGTGGGAAAGGATGGTTTTGAGGCTGAACGCAGCAGGAAAACCTGCAGCCCCCAGGTCTGTGGGGCTACGCAAGCGGTTCCCAAAGAGCTTTAGAAAAAGCCACAGTTTTCCCTGCTGGCTCTTTGGGCGTGGGACCAGTCTCCAGACATATGGCCATTTTTGTGCCTAGCGCGGCGCCAAGTGGGAAAGGGTGGTTTTGAGGCTGAAGGCAGCAGGAAAGCCTGCAGCCCCCAGGTGTGTGGGGCTACGCAAGCGGTTCCCAAAGAGCTTTAGAACAAGGCATAGTTTTCCCTGCTGGCTCTTTGGGCGTGGGACCAGTCTCCAGACATATGGCCATTTTTGTGCCTGGCGCGGCGCCAAGTGGGAAAGGATGGTTTTGAGGCTGAAGGCAGCAGGAAAACCTGCAGCCCGCAGGTCTCTGGGGCTACGCAAGCGGTTCCCAAAGAGCTTTAGAACAAGGCCTAGTTTTCCCTGCTGGCTCTTTGGGCGTGGGACCAGTCTCCAGACATATGGCCATTTTTGTGCCTGGCGCGGCGCCAAGTGGGAAAGGGTGGTTTTGAGGCTGAAGGCAGCAGGAAAGCCTGCATCCCCCAGGTATGTGGGGCTACGCAAGCGGTTCCCAAAGAGCTTTAGAAAAGGCATAGTTTTCCCTGCTGGCTCTTTGGGCTTGGGACCAGACTCCAGACATATGGCCATTTTTGTGCCTGGCGCGGCGCCAAGTGGGAAAGGGTGGTTTTGAGGCTGAAGGCAGCAGGAAAGCCTGCAGCCCCCAGGTGTGTGGGGCTACGCAAGCGGTTCCCATAGAGCTTTAGAAAAAGCCACAGTTTTCCCTGCTGGCTCTTTGGGCGTGGGACCAGTCTCCAGACATATGGCCATTTTTGTGCCTGGCGCGGCGCCAAGTGGGAAAGGGTGGTTTTGAGGCTGAAGGCAGCAGGAAAGCCTGTAGCCCCCAGGTGTGTGGGTCTACGCAAGCGGTTCCCAAAGAGCTTTAGAACAAGGCATAGTTTTCCCTGCTGGCTCTTTGGGCGTGGGACCAGTCTCCAGACATATGGCCATTTTTGTGCCTGGCGCGGCGCCAAGTGGGAAAGGGTGGTTTTGAGGCTGAAGGCTCCAGGAAAGCCTGCAGCCCGCAGTTGTGTGGGGCTACGCAAGCGGTTCCCAAAGAGCTTTAGAACAAGGCATAGTTTTCCCTGCTGGCTCTTTGGGCGTGGGACCAGTCTCCAGACATATGGCCATTTTTGTGCCTGGCGCGGCGCCAAGTGGGAAAGGGTGGTTTTGAGGCTGAAGACAGCAGGAAAGCCTGCAGCCCCCAGGTCTGTGGGGCCACACAAGCGGTTCCCGAAGAGCTTTACAACAAGGCATAATTTTCCCTGCTGGCTCTTTGGGCGTAGGACAATTCACCAGACATATGGCCATTTTTGTGCCTGGCGCGGCGCCAAGTGGGAAAGGGTGGTTTTGAGGCTGAAGGCAGCAGGAAAGCCTGCAGCCCCCAGGTGTGTGGGGCCACGCCAGCAGTTCCCAAAGAGCTTTAGAACAAGGCATAGTTTTCCCTGCTGGCTCTTTGGGCGTGGGACCAGTCTCCAGACATATGGCCATTTTTGTGCCTAGCGCGGCGCCAAGTGGGAAAGGGTGGTTTTGAGGCTGAAGGCAGCAGGAAAGCCTGCATCCCCCAGGTATGTGGGGCTACGCAAGCGGTTCCCAAAGAGCTTTAGAAAAGACATAGTTTTCCCTGCTGGCTCTTTGGGCGTGGGACCAGACTCCAGACATATGGCCATTTTTGTGCCTGGCGCGGCGCCAAGTGGGAAAGGGTGGTTTTGAGGCTGAAGGCAGCAGGAAAGCCTGCAGCCCCCAGGTGTGTGGGGCTACGCAAGCGGTTCCCATAGAGCTTTAGAAAAAGCCACAGTTTTCCCTGCTGGCTCTTTGGGCGTGGGACCAGTCTCCAGACATATGGCCATTTTTGTGCCTGGCGCGGCGCCAAGTGGGAAAGGGTGGTTTTGAGGCTGAAGGCAGCAGGAAAGCCTGCAGCCCCCAGGTGTGTGGGTCTACGCAAGCGGTTCCCAAAGAGCTTTAGAACAAGGCATAGTTTTCCCTGCTGGCTCTTTGGGCGTGGGACCAGTCTCCAGACATATGGCCATTTTTGTGCCTGGCGCGGCGCCAAGTGGGAAAGGGTGGTTTTGAGGCTGAAGGCTCCAGGAAAGCCTGCAGCCCGCAGTTGTGTGGGGCTACGCAAGCGGTTCCCAAAGAGCTTTAGAACAAGGCATAGTTTTCCCTGCTGGCTCTTTGGGCGTGGGACCAGTCTCCAGCCATATGGCCATTTTTGTGCCTGGCGCGGCGCCAAGTGGGAAAGGGTGGTTTTGAGGCTGAAGGCAGCAGGAAAGCCTGCAGACGCCAGGTCTGTGGGGCCACACAAGCGGTTCCCAAAGAGCTTTACAACAAGGCATAATTTTCCCTGCTGGCTCTTTGGGCGTAGGACAATTCACCAGACATATGGCCATTTTTGTGCCTGGCGCGGCGCCAAGTGGGAAAGGGTGGTTTTGAGGCTGAAGGCAGCAGGAAAGCCTGCAGCCCCCAGGTGTGTGGGGCCACGCCAGCAGTTCCCAAAGAGCTTTAGAACAAGGCATAGTTTTCCCTGCTGGCTCTTTGGGCGTGGGACCAGTCTCCAGACATATGGCCATTTTTGTGCCTGGCGCGGCGCCAAGTGGGAAAGGGTGGTTTTGAGGCTGAAGGCAGCAGGAAAGCCTGCAGCCCCCAGGTGTGTGGGGCTACGCAAGCGGTTCCCAAAGAGCTTTAGAACAAGGCATAGTTTTCCCTGCTGGCTCTTTGGGCGTGGGACCAATCTCCAGACATATTGCCATTTTTGTGCCTGACGCGGCGCCAAGTGGGAAAGGGTGGTTTTGAGGCTGAAGGCAGCAGGAAAGCCTGCAGGCCCCAGGTCTGTGGGGCTACGCAAGCGGTTACCAAAGTGCTTTAGAACAAGGCATAATTTTCCCTGCTTGCTCTTTGGGCATACGACAGTTCTCCAGGCATATGGCCATTTTAGTGCCTAGCGCGGCGCCAAGTGGGACAGGGTGGTTTTGAGGCTGAAGGCAGCAGGAAAGCCTGCAGCCCCCAGGTGTGTGGGGCCACGCCAGCGGTTGCCAAAGAGCTTTAGAACAAGGCATAGTTTTCCCTGCTGGCTCTTTGGGCGTGGGACCAATCTCCAGACATATGGCCATTTTTGTGCCTGGCGCGGCGCCAAGTGGGAAAGGGTGGTTTTGAGGCTGAAGGCAGCAGGAAAGCCTGCAGCCCCCAGGTGTGTGGGGCTACGTAAGCGGTTCCCAAAGAGCTTTACAACAAGGCATAGTTTTCCCTGCTGGCTCTTTGGGCGTGGGACCAGTCTCCAGACATATGGCCATTTTTGTGCCTGGCGCGGCGCCAAGTGGGAAAGGGTGGTTTTGAGGCTGAAGGCAGCAGGAAAGCCTGCAGCCCCCAGGTCCGTGGGGCTACGCAAGCGGTTCCCAAAGAGCTTTAGAACAAGGCATAGTTTTCCCTGCTGGCTCTTTGGGCGTGGGACCAGTCTCCAGACATATGGCCATTTTTGTGCCTGGCGCGGCGCCAAGTGGGAAAGGGTGGTTTTGAGGCTGAAGGCAGCAGGAAAGCCTGCAGACGCCAGGTCTGTGGGGCCACACAAGCGGTTCCAAAAGAGCTTTACAACAAGGCATAGTTTTCCCTGCTGGCTCTTTGGGCGTGGGACCAGTCTCCAGACATATGGCCATTTTTGTGCCTGGCGCGGCGCCAAGTGGGAAAGGGTGGTTTTGAGGCTGAAGGCAGCAGGAAATCCTGCAGCCCCCAGGTGTGTGGGTCTACGCAAGCGGTTCCCAAAGAGCTTTAGAACAAGGCATAGTTTTCCCTGCTGGCTCTTTGGGCGTGGGACCAGTCTCCAGACATATGGCCATTTTTGTGCCTGGCGCGGCGCCAAGTGGGAAAGGGTGGTTTTGAGGCTGAAGGCTCCAGGAAAGCCTGCAGCCCGCAGTTGTGTGGGGCTACGCAAGCGGTTCCCAAAGAGCTTTAGAACAAGGCATAGTTTTCCCTGCTGGCTCTTTGGGCGTGGGACCAGTCTCCAGACATATGGCCATTTTTGTGCCTGGCGCGGCGCCAAGTGGGAAAGGGTGGTTTTGAGGCTGAAGACAGCAGGAAAGCCTGCAGACGCCAGGTCTGTGGGGCCACACAAGCGGTTCCCAAAGAGCTTTAGAACAAGGCATAGTTTTCCCTGCTGGCTCTTTGGGCGTAGGACAATTCACCAGACATATGGCCATTTTTGTGCCTGGCGCGGCGCCAAGTGGGAAAGGGTGGTTTTGAGGTTGAAGGCAGCAGGAAAGCCTGCAGCCCCCAGGTCTGTGGGGCCACGCCAGCAGTTCCCAAAGAGCTTTAGAACAAGGCATAGTTTTCCCTGCTGGCTCTTTGGGCGTGGGACCAGTCTCCAGACATATGGCCATTTTTCTGCCTGGCGCGGCGCCAAGTGGGAAAGGGTGGTTTTGAGGCTGAAGGCAGCAGGAAAGCCTGCATCCCCCAGGTATGTGGGGCTACGCAAGCGGTTCCCAAAGAGCTTTAGAAAAGGCATAGTTTTCCCTGCTGGCTCTTTGGGCTTGGGACCAGACTCCAGACATATGGCCATTTTTGTGCCTGGCGCGGCGCCAAGTGGGAAAGGGTGGTTTTGAGGCTGAAGGCAGCAGGAAAGCCTGCAGCCCCCAGGTCTGTGGGGCTACGCAAGCGGTTCCCATAGAGCTTTAGAAAAAGCCACAGTTTTCCCTGCTGGCTCTTTGGGCGTGGGACCAGTCTCCAGACATATGGCCATTTTTGTGCCTGGCGCGGCGCCAAGTGGGAAAGGGTGGTTTTGAGGCTGAAGGCAGCAGGAAAGCCTGCAGCCCCCAGGTGTGTGGGTCTACGCAAGCGGTTCCCAAAGAGCTTTAGAACAAGGCATAGTTTTCCCTGCTGGCTCTTTGGGCGTGGGACCAGTCTCCAGACATATGGCCATTTTTGTGCCTGGCGCGGCGCCAAGTGGGAAAGGGTGGTTTTGAGGCTGAAGGCTCCAGGAAAGCCTGCAGCCCGCAGTTGTGTGGGGCTACGCAAGCGGTTCCCAAAGAGCTTTAGAACAAGGCATAGTTTTCCCTGCTGGCTCTTTGGGCGTGGGACCAGTCTCCAGACATATGGCCATTTTTGTGCCTGGCGCGGCGCCAAGTGGGAAAGGGTGGTTTTGAGGCTGAAGGCAGCAGGAAAGCCTGCAGACGCCAGGTCTGTGGGGCCACACAAGCGGTTCCCAAAGAGCTTTACAACAAGGCATAATTTTCCCTGCTGGCTCTTTGGGCGTAGGACAATTCACCAGACATATGGCCATTTTTGTGCCTGGCGCGGCGCCAAGTGGGAAAGGGTGGTTTTGAGGCTGAAGGCAGCAGGAAAGCCTGCAGACCCCAGGTGTGTGGGGCCACGCCAGCAGTTCCCAAAGAGCTTTAGAACAAGGCATAGTTTTCCCTGCTGGCTCTTTGGGCGTGGGACCAGTCTCCAGACATATGGCCATTTTTGTGCCTGGGGCGGCGCCAAGTGGGAAAGGGTGGTTTTGAGGCTGAAGGCAGCAGGAAAGCCTGCAGGCCCCAGGTCTGTGGGGCTACGCAAGCGGTTACCAAAGTGCTTTAGAACAAGGCATAATTTTCCCTGCTTGCTCTTTGGGCATACGACAGTTCTCCAGGCATATGGCCATTTTAGTGCCTAGCGCGGCGCCAAGTGGGACAGGGTGGTTTTGAGGCTGAAGGCAGCAGGAAAGCCTGCAGCCCCCAGGTGTGTGGGGCCACGCCAGCGGTTGCCAAAGAGCTTTAGAACAAGGCATATTTTTCCCTGCTGGCTCTTTGGGCGTGGGACCAATCTCCAGACATATGGCCATTTTTGTGCCTGGCGCGGCGCCAAGTGGGAAAGGGTGGTTTTGAGGCTGAAGGCAGCAGGAAAGCCTGCAGCCCCCAGGTGTGTGGGGCTACGTAAGCGGTTCCCAAAGAGCTTTACAACAAGGCATAGTTTTCCCTGCTGGCTCTTTGGGCGTGGGACCAGTCTCCAGACATATGGCCATTTTTGTGCCTGGCGCGGCGCCAAGTGGGAAAGGGTGGTTTTGAGGCTGAAGGCAGCAGGAAAGCCTGCAGCCCCCAGGTCCGTGGGGCTACGCAAGCGGTTCCCAAAGAGCTTTAGAACAAGGCATAGTTTTCCCTGCTGGCTCTTTGGGCGTGGGACCAGTCTCCAGACATATGGCCATTTTTGTGCCTGGCGCGGCGCCAAGTGGGAAAGGGTGGTTTTGAGGCTGAAGGCAGCAGGAAAGCCTGCAGACGCCAGGTCTGTGGGGCCACACAAGCGGTTCCCAAAGAGCTTTACAACAAGGCATAGTTTTCCCTGCTGGCTCTTTGGGCGTGGGACCAGTCTCCAGACATATGGCCATTTTTGTGCCTGGCGCGGCGCCAAGTGGGAAAGGGTGGTTTTGAGGCTGAAGGCAGCAGGAAAGCCTGCAGCCCCCAGGTGTGTGGGTCTACGCAAGCGGTTCCCAAAGAGCTTTAGAACAAGGCATAGTTTTCCCTGCTGGCTCTTTGGGCGTGGGACCAGTCTCCAGACATATGGCCATTTTTGTGCCTGGCGCGGCGCCAAGTGGGAAAGGGTGGTTTTGAGGCTGAAGGCTCCAGGAAAGCCTGCAGCCCGCAGTTGTGTGGGGCTACGCAAGCGGTTCCCAAAGAGCTTTAGAACAAGGCATAGTTTTCCCTGCTGGCTCTTTGGGCGTGGGACCAGTCTCCAGACATATGGCCATTTTTGTGCCTGGCGCGGCGCCAAGTGGGAAAGGGTGGTTTTGAGGCTGAAGACAGCAGGAAAGCCTGCAGACGCCAGGTCTGTGGGGCCACACAAGCGGTTCCCAAAGAGCTTTAGAACAAGGCATAGTTTTCCCTGCTGGCTCTTTGGGCGTAGGACAATTCACCAGACATATGGCCATTTTTGTGCCTGGCGCGGCGCCAAGTGGGAAAGGGTGGTTTTGAGGTTGAAGGCAGCAGGAAAGCCTGCAGCCCCCAGGTCTGTGGGGCCACGCCAGCAGTTCCCAAAGAGCTTTAGAACAAGGCATAGTTTTCCCTGCTGGCTCTTTGGGCGTGGGACCAGTCTCCAGACATATGGCCATTTTTCTGCCTGGCGCGGCGCCAAGTGGGAAAGGGTGGTTTTGAGGCTGAAGGCAGCAGGAAAGCCTGCATCCCCCAGGTATGTGGGGCTACGCAAGCGGTTCCCAAAGAGCTTTAGAAAAGGCATAGTTTTCCCTGCTGGCTCTTTGGGCTTGGGACCAGACTCCAGACATATGGCCATTTTTGTGCCTGGCGCGGCGCCAAGTGGGAAAGGGTGGTTTTGAGGCTGAAGGCAGCAGGAAAGCCTGCAGCCCCCAGGTGTGTGGGGCTACGCAAGCGGTTCCCATAGAGCTTTAGAAAAAGCCACAGTTTTCCCTGCTGGCTCTTTGGGCGTGGGACCAGTCTCCAGACATATGGCCATTTTTGTGCCTGGCGCGGCGCCAAGTGGGAAAGGGTGGTTTTGAGGCTGAAGGCAGCAGGAAAGCCTGCAGCCCCCAGGTCCATGGGGCTACGCAAGCGGTTCCCAAAGAGCTTTAGAACAAGGCATAGTTTTCCCTGCTGGCTCTTTGGGCGTGGGACCAGTCTCCAGACATATGGCCATTTTTGTGCCTGGCGCGGCGCCAAGTGGGAAAGGGTGGTTTTGAGGCTGAAGGCTCCAGGAAAGCCTGCAGCCCGCAGTTGTGTGGGGCTACGCAAGCGGTTCCCAAAGAGCTTTAGAACAAGGCATAGTTTTCCCTGCTGGCTCTTTGGGCGTGGGACCAGTCTCCAGCCATATGGCCATTTTTGTGCCTGGCGCGGCGCCAAGTGGGAAAGGGTGGTTTTGAGGCTGAAGGCAGCAGGAAAGCCTGCAGACGCCAGGTCTGTGGGGCCACACAAGCGGTTCCCAAAGAGCTTTACAACAAGGCATAATTTTCCCTGCTGGCTCTTTGGGCGTAGGACAATTCACCAGACATATGGCCATTTTTGTGCCTGGCGCGGCGCCAAGTGGGAAAGGGTGGTTTTGAGGCTGAAGGCAGCAGGAAAGCCTGCAGCCCCCAGGTGTGTGGGGCCACGCCAGCAGTTCCCAAAGAGCTTTAGAACAAGGCATAGTTTTCCCTGCTGGCTCTTTGGGCGTGGGACCAGTCTCCAGACATATGGCCATTTTTGTGCCTGGGGCGGCGCCAAGTGGGAAAGGGTGGTTTTGAGGCTGAAGGCAGCAGGAAAGCCTGCAGCCCCCAGGTCCGTGGGGCTACGCAAGCGGTTCCCAAAGAGCTTTAGAAGAAGGCATAGTTTTCCCTGCTGGCTCTTTGGGCGTGGGACCAATCTCCAGACATATTGCCATTTTTGTGCCTGACGCGGCGCCAAGTGGGAAAGGGTGGTTTTGAGGCTGAAGGCAGCAGGAAAGCCTGCAGGCCCCAGGTCTGTGGGGCTACGCAAGCGGTTACCAAAGTGCTTTAGAACAAGGCATAATTTTCCCTGCTTGCTCTTTGGGCATACGACAGTTCTCCAGGCATATGGCCATTTTAGTGCCTAGCGCGGCGCCAAGTGGGACAGGGTGGTTTTGAGGCTGAAGGCAGCAGGAAAGCCTGCAGCCCCCAGGTGTGTGGGGCCACGCCAGCGGTTGCCAAAGAGCTTTAGAACAAGGCATATTTTTCCCTGCTGGCTCTTTGGGCGTGGGACCAATCTCCAGACATATGGCCATTTTTGTGCCTGGCGCGGCGCCAAGTGGGAAAGGGTGGTTTTGAGGCTGAAGGCAGCAGGAAAGCCTGCAGCCCCCAGGTGTGTGGGGCTACGTAAGCGGTTCCCAAAGAGCTTTAGAACAAGGCCTAGTTTTCCCTGCTGGCTCTTTGGGCGTGGGACCAGTCTCCAGACATATGGCCATTTTTGTGCCTGGCGCGGCGCCAAGTGGGAAAGGGTGGTTTTGAGGCTGAAGGCAGCAGGAAAGCCTGCAGCCCCCAGGTCCGTGGGGCTACGCAAGCGGTTCCCAAAGAGCTTTAGAACAAGGCATAGTTTTCCCTGCTGGCTCTTTGGGCGTGGGACCAGTCTCCAGACATATGGCCATTTTTGTGCCTGGCGCGGCGCCAAGTGGGAAAGGGTGGTTTTGAGGCTGAAGGCAGCAGGAAAGCCTGCAGACGCCAGGTCTGTGGGGCCACACAAGCGGTTCCCAAAGAGCTTTACAACAAGGCATAGTTTTCCCTGCTGGCTCTTTGGGCGTGGGACCAGTCTCCAGACATATGGCCATTTTTGTGCCTGGCGCGGCGCCAAGTGGGAAAGGGTGGTTTTGAGGCTGAAGGCAGCAGGAAAGCCTGCAGCCCCCAGGTGTGTGGGGCTACGCAAGCGGTTGCGAAAGAGCTTTTGAACAAGGCCTAGTTTTCCCTGCTGGCTCTTTTGGCGTGGGACCAGTCTCCAGACATATGGCCATTTTTGTGCCTGGCGCGGCGCCAAGTGGGAAAGGGTGGTTTTGAGGCTGAAGGCAGCAGGAAAGCCTGCAGCCCCCAGGTCCGTGGGGCTACGCAAGCGGTTCCCAAAGAGCTTTACAACAAGGCATAGTTTTGCCTGCTGGCTCTTTGGGCGTGGGACCAGTCTCCAGACATATGGCCATTTTTTTGCCTGTCGTGGCGCCAAATTTGAAAGGGTGGTTTTGAGGCTGAAGGCGCCAGGAAAACCTGCAGCCCGCAGTCTGTGGGGCTACGCAAGCGGTTCCCAAAGAGCTTTAGAACAAGGCATAGTTTTCCCTGCTGGCTCTTTGGGCGTGGGACCAGTCTCCAGACATATGGCCATTTTTGTGCCTGGCGCGGCGCCAAGCGGGAAAGGGTGGTTTTGAGGCTGAAGGCAGCAGGAAAGCCTGCAGACGCCACGTCTGTGGGGCCACACAAGCGGTTCCCAAAGAGCTTTAGAACAAGGCATAGTTTTCCCTGCTGGCTCTTTGGGCGTGGGACCAATCTCCAGACATATGGCCATTTTTGTGCCTGGCGCGGCGCCAAGTTGGAAAGGGTGGTTTTGAGGCTGAAGGCAGCAGGAAAGCCTGCAGCCCCCAGGTCCGTGGGGCTACGCAAGCGGTTCCCAAAGAGCTTTATAACAAGGCATAGTTTTCCCTGCTGGCTCTTTGGGCGTGGGACCAGTCTCCAGGCATATGGCCATTTTTGTGCCTGGCGCGGCGCCAAGTGGGAAAGGGTGGTTTTGAGGCTGAAGGCAGCAGGAAAGCCTGCAGCCCCCAGGTCCGTGGGGCTACGCAAGCGGTTCCCAAAGAGCTTTAGAACAAGGCATAGTTTTCCCTGCTGGCTGTTTGGGCGTGGGACCAGTCTCCAGACATATGGCCATTTTTGTGCCTGGCGCGGCGCCAAGTGGGAAAGGGTGGTTTTGAGGCTGAAGGCAGCAGGAAAGCCTGCAGCCCCCAGGTGTGTGGGGCTACGCAAGCGGTTGCGAAAGAGCTTTTGAACAAGGCCTAGTTTTCCCTGCTGGCTCTTTTGGCGTGGGACCAGTCTCCAGACATATGGCCATTTTTGTGCCTGGCGCGGCGCCAAGTGGGAAAGGGTGGTTTTGAGGCTGAAGGCAGCAGGAAAGCCTGCAGCCCCCAGGTCCGTGGGGCTACGCAAGCGGTTCCCAAAGAGCTTTACAACAAGGCATAGTTTTGCCTGCTGGCTCTTTGGGCGTGGGACCAGTCTCCAGACATATGGCCATTTTTTTGCCTGTCGTGGCGCCAAATTTGAAAGGGTGGTTTTGAGGCTGAAGGCGCCAGGAAAACCTGCAGCCCGCAGTCTGTGGGGCTACGCAAGCGGTTCCCAAAGAGCTTTAGAACAAGGCATAGTTTTCCCTGCTGGCTCTTTGGGCGTGGGACCAGTCTCCAGACATATGGCCATTTTTGTGCCTGGCGCGGCGCCAAGCGGGAAAGGGTGGTTTTGAGGCTGAAGGCAGCAGGAAAGCCTGCAGACGCCACGTCTGTGGGGCCACACAAGCGGTTCCCAAAGAGCTTTAGAACAAGGCATAGTTTTCCCTGCTGGCTCTTTGGGCGTGGGACCAATCTCCAGACATATGGCCATTTTTGTGCCTGGCGCGGCGCCAAGTTGGAAAGGGTGGTTTTGAGGCTGAAGGCAGCAGGAAAGCCTGCAGCCCCCAGGTCCGTGGGGCTACGCAAGCGGTTCCCAAAGAGCTTTATAACAAGGCATAGTTTTCCCTGCTGGCTCTTTGGGCGTGGGACCAGTCTCCAGGCATATGGCCATTTTTGTGCCTGGCGCGGCGCCAAGTGGGAAAGGGTGGTTTTGAGGCTGAAGGCAGCAGGAAAGCCTGCAGCCCCCAGGTCCGTGGGGCTACGCAAGCGGTTCCCAAAGAGCTTTAGAACAAGGCATAGTTTTCCCTGCTGGCTGTTTGGGCGTGGGACCAGTCTCCAGACATATGGCCATTTTTGTGCCTGGCGCGGCGCCAAGTGGGAAAGGGTGGTTTTGAGGCTGAAGGCAGCAGGAAAACCTGCAGCCCGCAGGTCTCTGGGGCTACGCAAGCGGTTCCCAAAGAGCTTTAGAACAAGGCATAGTTTTCCCTGCTGGCTCTTTGGGCGTGGGACCAGTCTCCAGACATATGGCCATTTTTGTGCCTGGCGCGGCGCCAAGTGGGAAAGGGTGGTTTTGAGGCTGAAGGCAGCAGGAAAGCCTGCAGCCCCCAGGTGTGTGGGGCTACGCAAGCGGTTCCCAAAGAGCTTTAGAACAAGGCATAGTTTTCCCTGCTGGCTCTTTGGGCGTGGGACCAGTCTCCAGACATATGGCCATTTTTGTGCCTGGCGCGGCGCCAAGTGGGAAAGGGTGGTTTTGAGGCTGAAGGCTCCAGGAAAGCCTGCAGCCCGCAGTTGTGTGGGGCTACGCAAGCGGTTCCCAAAGAGCTTTAGAACAAGGCATAGTTTTCCCTGCTGGCTCTTTGGGCGTGGGACCAGTCTCCAGACATATGGCCATTTTTGTGCCTGTCGCGGCGCCAAGTGGGAAAGGGTGGTTTTGAGGCTGAAGACAGCAGGAAAGCCTGCAGACCCCAGGTCTGTGGGGCCACACAAGCGGTTCCCAAAGAGCTTTACAACAAGGCATAATTTTCCCTGCTGGCTCTTTGGGCGTAGGACAATTCACCAGACATATGGCCATTTTTGTGCCTGGCGCGGCGCCAAGTGGGAAAGGGTGGTTTTGAGGCTGAAGGCAGCAGGAAAGCCTGCAGCCCCCAGGTGTGTGGGGCCACGCCAGCGGTTCCCAAAGAGCTTTAGAACAAGGCATAGTTTTCCCTGCTGGCTCTTTGGGCGTGGGACCAGTCTCCAGACATATGGCCATTTTTGTGCCTGGCGCGGCGCCAAGTGGGAAAGGGTGGTTTTGAGGCTGAAGGCAGGAGGAAAGCATGCAGCCCCCAGGTGTGTGGGGCTACGCAAGCGGTTACCAAAGAGCTTTAGAACAAGGCCTAGTTTTCCCTGCTGGCTCTTTGGGCGTGGGACCAATCTCCAGACATATTGCCATTTTTGTGCCTGACGCGGCGCCAAGTGGGAAAGGGTGGTTTTGAGGCTGAAGGCAGCAGGAAAGCCTGCAGGCCCCAGGTCTGTGGGGCTACGCAAGCGGTTACCAAAGTGCTTTAGAACAAGGCATAATTTTCCCTGCTTGCTCTTTGGGCATACGACAGTTCTCCAGGCATATGGCCATTTTAGTGCCTAGCGCGGCGCCAAGTGGGACAGGGTGGTTTTGAGGCTGAAGGCAGCAGGAAAGCCTGCAGCCCCCAGGTGTGTGGGGCCACGCAAGCGGTTCCCAAAGAGCTTTAGAACAAGGCATAGTTTTGCCTGCTGGCTCTTTGGGCGTGGGACCAATCTCCAGACATATGGCCATTTTTGTGCCTGGCGCGGCGCCAAGTGGGAAAGGGTGGTTTTGAGGCTGAAGGCAGCAGGAAAGCCTGCAGCCCCCAGGTGTGTGGGGCTACGTAAGCGGTTCCCAAAGAGCTTTACAACAAGGCATAGTTTTCCCTGCTGGCTCTTTGGGCGTGGGACCAGTCTCCAGACATATGGCCATTTTTGTGCCTGGCGCGGCGCCAAGTGGGAAAGGGTGGTTTTGAGGCTGAAGGCAGCAGGAAAGCCTGCAGCCCCCAGGTGTGTGGGGCTACGCAAGCGGTTCCCAAAGAGCTTTAGAACAAGGCATAGTTTTCCCTGCTGGCTCTTTGGGCGTGGGACCAGTCTCCAGACATATGGCCATTTTTGTGCCTGGCGCGGCGCCAAGTGGGAAAGGGTGGTTTTGAGGCTGAAGGCAGCAGGAAAGCCTGCAGACGCCAGGTCTGTGGGGCCACACAAGCGGTTCCCAAAGAGCTTTAGAACAAGGCATAGTTTTCCCTGCTGGCTCTTTGGGCGTGGGACCAGTCTCCAGACATATGGCCATTTTTGTGCCTGGCGCGGCGCCAAGTGGGAAAGGGTGGTTTTGAGGCTGAAGGCAGCAGGAAAGCCTGCAGCCCCCATGTCCGTGGGGCTACGCAAGCGGTTCCCAAAGAGCTTTATAACAAGGCATAGTTTTCCCTGCTGGCTCTTTGCGCGTGGGACCAGTCTCCAGACATATGGCCATTTTTGTGCCTGGCGCGGCGCCAAGTGGGAAAGGGTGGTTTTGAGGCTGAAGGCAGCAGGAAAGCCTGCAGCCCCCAGGTCCGTGGGGCTACGCAAGCGGTTCCCAAAGAGCTTTACAACAAGGCATAGTTTTCCCTGCTGGCTCTTTGGGCGTGGGACCAGTCTCCAGACATATGGCCATTTTTTTGCCTGTCGTGGCGCCAAATTTGAAAGGGTGGTTTTGAGGCTGAAGGCGCCAGGAAAACCTGCAGCCCCCAGGTGTGTGGGGCTACGCAAGCGGTTCCCAAAGAGCTTTACAACAAGGCATAGTTTTCCCTGCTGGCTCTTTGGGCGTGGGACCAGTCTCCAGACATATGGCCATTTTTGTGCCTGGCGCGGCGCCAAGCGGGAAAGGGTGGTTTTGAGGCTGAAGGCAGCAGGAAAGCCTGCAGACGCCACGTCTGTGGGGCCACACAAGCGGTTCCCAAAGAGCTTTAGAACAAGGCATAGTTTTCCCTGCTGGCTCTTTGGGCGTGGGACCAATCTCCAGACATATGGCCATTTTTGTGCCTGGCGCGGCGCCAAGTGGGAAAGGGTGGTTTTGAGGCTGAAGGCAGCAGGAAAGCCTGCAGCCCCCAGGTCCGTGGGGCTACGCAAGCGGTTCCCAAAGAGCTTTATAACAAGGCATAGTTTTCCCTGCTGGCTCTTTGGGCGTGGGACCAGTCTCCAGGCATATGGCCATTTTTGTGCCTGGCGCGGCGCCAAGTGGGAAAGGGTGGTTTTGAGGCTGAAGGCAGCAGGAAAGCCTGCAGCCCCCAGGTCCGTGGGGCTACGCAAGCGGTTCCCAAAGAGCTTTACAACAAGGCATAATTTTCCCTGCTGGCTCTTTGGGCGTAGGACAATTCACCAGACATATGGCCATTTTTGTGCCTGGCGCGGCGCCAAGTGGGAAAGGGTGGTTTTGAGGCTGAAGGCAGCAGGAAAGCCTGCAGCCCCCAGGTGTGTGGGGCCATGCCAGCGGTTCCCAAAGAGCTTTAGAACAAGGCATAGTTTTCCCTGCTGGCTCTTTGGGCGTGGGACCAGTCTCCAGACATATGGCCATTTTTGTGCCTGGCGCGGCGCCAAGTGGGAAAGGGTGGTTTTGAGGCTGAAGGCAGCAGGAAAGCATGCAGCCCCCAGGTGTGTGGGGCTACGCAAGCGGTTACCAAAGAGCTTTAGAACAAGGCATAGTTTTCCCTGCTGGCTCTTTGGGCGTGGGACCAATCTCCAGACACATTGCCATTTTTGTGCCTGACGCGGCGCCAAGTGGGAAAGGGTGGTTTTGAGGCTGAAGGCAGCAGGAAAGCCTGCAGGCCCCAGGTGTGTGGGGCTACGCAAGCGGTTACCAAAGTGCTTTAGAAGAAGGCATAATTTTCCCTGCTTGCTCTTTGGGCATACGACAGTTCTCCAGGCATATGGCCATTTTAGTGCCTAGCGCGGCGCCAAGTGGGACAGGGTGGTTTTGAGGCTGAAGGCAGTAGGAAAGCCTGCAGCCCCCAGGTGTGTGGGGCCACGCACGCGGTTCCCAAAGAGCTTTAGAACAAGGCATAGTTTTGCCTGCTGGCTCTTTGGGCGTGGGACCAATCTCCAGACATATGGCCATTTTTGTGCCTGGCGCGGCGCCAAGTGGGAAAGGGTGGTTTTGAGGCTGAAGGGAGCAGGAAAGCCTGCAGCCCCCAGGTGTGTGGGGCTACGTAAGCGGTTCCCAAAGAGCTTTACAACAAGGCATAGTTTTCCCTGCTGGCTCTTTGGGCGTGGGACAAGTCTCCAGACATATGGCCATTTTTGTGCCTGGCGCGGCGCCAAGTGGGAAAGGGTGGTTTTGAGGCTGAAGGCAGCAGGAAAGCCTGCAGCCCCCAGGTCCGTGGGGCTACGCAAGCGGTTCCCAAAGAGCTTTAGAACAAGGCATAGTTTTCCCTGCTGGCTCTTTGGGCGTGGGACCAGTCTCCAGACATATGGCCATTTTTGTGCCTGGCGCGGCGCCAAGTGGGAAAGGGTGGTTTTGAGGCTGAAGGCAGCAGGAAAGCCTGCAGACGCCAGGTCTGTGGGGCCACACAAGCGGTTCCCAAAGAGCTTTAGAACAAGGCATAGTTTTCCCTGCTGGCTCTTTGGGCGTGGGACCAGTCTCCAGACATATGGCCATTTTTGTGCCTGGCGCGGCGCCAAGTGGGAAAGGGTGGTTTTGAGGCTGAAGGCAGCAGGAAAGCCTGCAGCCCCCAGGTGTGTGGGGCTACGCAAGCGGTTCCCAAAGAGCTTTATAACAAGGCATAGTTTTCCCTGCTGGCTCTTTGCGCGTGGGACCAGTCTCCAGACATATGGCCATTTTTGTGCCTGGCGCGGCGCCAAGTGGGAAAGGGTGGTTTTGAGGCTGAAGGCAGCAGGAAAGCCTGCAGCCCCCAGGTCCGTGGGGCTACGCAAGCGGTTCCCAAAGAGCTTTACAACAAGGCATAGTTTTCCCTGCTGGCTCTTTGGGCGTGGGACCAGTCTCCAGACATATGGCCATTTTTGTGCCTGGCGCGGCGCCAAGTGGGAAAGGGTGGTTTTGAGGCTGAAGGCAGCAGGAAAGCCTGCAGCCCCCAGGTCCGTGGGGCTACGCAAGCGGTTCCCAAAGAGCTTTAGAACAAGGCATAGTTTTGCCTGCTGGCTCTTTGGGCGTGGGACCAGTCTCCAGACATATGGCCATTTTTGTGCCTGGCGCGGCGCCAAGTGGGAAAGGGTGGTTTTGAGGCTGAAGGCAGCAGGAAAGCCTGCAGACCCCAGGTGTGTGGGGCTACGCAAGCGGTTCCCAAAGAGCTTTAGAACAAGGCATATTTTTCCCTGCTGGCTCTTTGGGCGTGGGACCAGTCTCCAGACATATGGCCATTTTTGTGCCTGGCGCGGCGCCAAGTGGGAAAGGGTGGTTTTGAGGCTGAAGGCGCCAGGAAAGCCTGCAGCCCCCAGGTCTGTGGGGCTACGCAAGCGGATCCCAAAGAGCTTTAGAACAAGGCCTAGTTTTCCCTGCTGGCTCTTTGGGCGTGGGACCAGTCTGCAGACATATGGCCATTTTTGTGCCTGGCGCGGCGCCAAGTGGGACAGGGTGGTTTTGAGGCTGAAGGCAGCAGGAAAGCCTGCAGCCCGCAGTTGTGTGGGGCTACGCAAGCGGTTCCCAAAGAGCTTTAGAACAAGGCATAGTTTTCCCTGCTGGCTCTTTGGGCGTGGGACCAGTCTCCAGACATATGGCCATTTTTGTGCCTGGCGCGGCGCCAAGTGGGAAAGGGTGGTTTTGAGGCTGAAGACAGCAGGAAAGCCTGCAGCCCCCAGGTGTGTGGGGCCATACAAGCGGTTCCCGAAGAGCTTTAGAAGAAGGCATAGTTTTCCCTGCTGGCTCTTTGGGCGTGGGACCAGACTCCAGACAAATGGCCATTTTTGTGCCTAGCGCGGCGCCAAGTGGGAAAGGGTGGTTTTGAGGCTGAAGGCAGCAGGAAAGCCTGCAGACGCCAGGTGTGTGGGGCTACGCAAGCGGTTCCCAAAGAGCTTTAAAACAAGGCATAATTTTCCCTGCTGGCTCTTTGGGCGTAGGACAATTCACCAGACATATGGCCATTTTTGTGCCTGGCGCGGCGCCAAGTGGGAAAGGGTGGTTTTGAGGCTGAAGGCAGCAGGAAAGCCTGCAGCCCCCAGGTGTGTGGGGCCACGCCAGCAGTTCCCAAAGAGCTTTAGAACAAGGCCTAGTTTTCCCTGCTGGCTCTTTGGGCGTGGGACCAGTCTCCAGACATATGGCCATTTTTGTGCCTGGCGCGGCGCCAAGTGGGAAAGGGGAGTTTTGAGGCTGAACGCGCCAGGAAAGCCTGCAGCCCCCAGGTGTGTGGGGCTACGCAAGCGGTTCCCAAAGAGCTTTAGAACAAGGCATAGTTTTCCCTGCTGGCTCTTTGGGCGTGGGACCAGTCTCCAGACATATGGCCATTTTTGTGGCTGGCGCGGCGCCAAGTGGGAAAGGGTGGTTTTGAGGCTGAAGGCAGCAGGAAAGCCTGCAGCCCCCAGGTCCGTGGGGCTACGCAAGCGGTTCCCAAAGAGCTTTAGAACAAGGCATAGTTTTCCCTGCTGGCTCTTTGGGCGTGGGACCAGTCTCCAGACATATGGCCATTTTTGTGCCTGGCGCGGCGCCAAGTGGGAAAGGGTGGTTTTGAGGTTGAAGGCAGCAGGAAAGCCTACAGACGCCAGGTCTGTGGGGCCACGCAAGCGGTTCCCAAACAGCTTTACAAGAAGGCATAATTTTGCCTGCTGGCTCTTTGGGCGTAGGACAATTCACCAGACATATGGCCATTTTTGTGCCTGGCGCGGCGCCAAGTGGGAAAGGGTGGTTTTGAGGCTGAAGGCAGCAGGAAAGCCTGCAGCCCCCAGGTGTGTGGGTCTACGCAAGCGGTTCCCAAAGAGCTTTAGAACAAGGCATAGTTTCCCCTCCTGGCTCTTTGGGCGTGGGAACAGTCTCCAGACATATGGCCATTTTTGTGCCTGGCGCGGCGCCAAGTGGGACAGGGTGGTTTTGAGGCTGAAGGCGCCAGGAAAACCTGCAGCCCCCAGGTCTGTGGGACTACGCAAGCGGTTCCCAAAGAGCTTTAGAAGAAGGCATAGTTTTCCCTGCTGGCTCTTTGGGCGTGGGACCAGTCTCCAGACATATGGCCATTTTTGTGCCTGGCGCGGCGCAAAGTGGGAAAGGGTGGTTTTGAGGCTGAAGGCAGCAGGAAAGCCTGCAGCCCCCAGGTGTGTGGGGCTACGCAAGCCGTTCCCATAGAGCTTTAGAAAAAGCCACAGTTTTCCCTGCTGGCTCTTTGGGCGTGGGGTTTCCTGAACAGGCTTTCCTGCTGCCTTCAGCCTCAAAACCACCCTTTCCCACTTGGCGCCGCGCCAGGCACAAAAATGGCCATATGTCTGGAGACTGGTCCACGCCCAAAGAGCCAGCAGGGAAAACTATGCCTTGTTCTAAAGCTCTTTGGCAACCGCTTGCATAGGCACACACACCTGGGGTCTGCAGTCTTTCCTGCTGCCTTCAGCCTCAAAACCACCCTTTCCCACTTGGCGCCGCGCCAGGCACAAAAATGGCCATATGTCTGGAGACTGGTCCCACGCCCAAAGAGCCAGCAGGGAAAACTATGCCTTGTTCTAAAGCTCTTTGGGAACCGCTTGCGTAGCCCCACAGACTGCAGGCTGCAGGCTTTCCTGCTGCCTTCAGCCTCAAAACCACCCTTTCCTACTTGGCGCCGCGCCAGGCACTAAAATGGCCATATGTCTGGAGATGGGTCCCACGCCCAAAGAGGCAGCAGGGAAAACTATGCCTTGTTCTAAAGCTCTTTGGGAACCGCTTGCGTAGCCCCATGGACCTGGGGGCTGCAGGCTTTCCTGCTGCCTTCAGCCTCAAAACCACCCTTTCCCACTTGGCGCCGTGCCAGGCACAAAAATGGCCATATGTCTGGAGACTGGTCCCACGCCCAAAGAGCCAGCAGGCAAAACTATGCCTTGTTCTAAAGCTCTTTGGGAACCGCTTGCGTGGCCCCACACACGTGGGGGCTGCAGGCTTTCCTGCTGCCTTCAGCCTCAAAACCACCCTGTCCCACTTTAGCGCCGCTCCAGGCACAAAAATGGCCATATGTCTGGAGATTGGTCCCATGCCCAAAGAGCCAGCAGGGAAAACTATGCCTTGTTGTAAAGCTCTTTGGGAACCGCTTGCGTAGCCCCACAGACCTGGGGGCTGCAGGCTTTCCTGCTGCCTTCAGCCTCAAAACCACCCTTTCCCACTTGGCGTCGCTCCAGGCACAAAAATGGCCATATGTCTGGAGACTGGTCCACGCCCAAAGAGCCAGCAGGGAAAACTATGCCTTGTTCTAAAGCTCTTTGGCAACCGCTTGCGTAGCCCCACACACCTGGGGGCTGCAGCCTTTCCTGCTGCCTTCAGCCTCAAAACCACCCTTTCCCACTTGGCGCCGCGCCAGGCACAAAAATGGCCATATGTCTGGAGACTGGTCCACGCCGAAAGAGCCAGCAGGAAAAACTAGGCCTTGTTCTAAAGCTCTTTGGGAACCGCTTGCGTAGCCCCACGGACCTGGGGGCTGCAGGCTTTCCTGCTGCCTTCAGCCTCAAAACCACCCTTTCCCACTTGGCGCCGCGCCAGGCACAAAAATGGCCATATGTCTGGAGACTGGTCCCACGCCCAAAGAGCCAGCAGGCAAAACTATGCCTTGTTCTAAAGCTCTTTGGGAACCGCTTGCGTGGCCCCACACACCTGGGGGCTGCAGGCTTTCCTGCTGCCTTCAGCCTCAAAACCACCCTGTCCCACTTTAGCGTCGCTCCAGGCACAAAAATGGCCATATGTCTGGAGATTGGTCCCATGCCCAAAGAGCCAGCAGGGAAAACTATGCCTTGTTCTAAAGCTCTTTGGGAACCGCTTGCGTGGCACCACACACCTGGGGGCTGCAGGCTTTCCTGCTGTCTTCAGCCTCAAAACCACCCTTTCCCACTTGGCGTCGCGCCAGGCACTAAAATGGCCATATGTCTGGAGATTGGTCCCACACCCAAAGAGCCAACAGGGAAAACTAGGCCTTGTTCTAAAGCTCTTTGGGAACCGCTTGCGTAGCCCCACGGACCTGGGGGCTGCAGGCTTTCCTGCTGCCTTCAGCCTCAAAACCACCCTTTCCCACTAGGCGCCGCGCCAGGCACAAAAATGGCCATATGTCTGGAGACTGGTCCCACGCCCAAAGAGCCAGCAGGGAAAACTAGGCCTTGTTCTAAAGCTCTTTGGGAACCGCTTGCGTAGCCCCACACACCTGGGGGCTGCAGGCTTTCCTGCTGCCTTCAGCCTCAAAACAACCCTTTCCCACTTGGCGTCGCTCCAGGCACAAAAATGGCCATATGTCTGGAGACTGGTCCACGCCCAAAGAGCCAGCAGGGAAAACTATGCCTTGTTCTAAAGCTCTTTAGGAACCGCTTGCGTAGCCCCACAGACTGCAGGCTGCAGGCTTTCCTGCTGCCTTCAGCCTCAAAACCACCCTTTCCTACTTGGCGCCGCGCCAGGCACTAAAATGGCCATATGTCTGGAGATGGGTCCCACGCCCAAAGAGCCAGCAGGGAAAACTATGCCTTGTTCTAAAGCTCTTTGGGAACCGCTTGCGTAGCCCCATGGACCTGGGGGCTGCAGGCTTTCCTGCTGCCTTCAGCCTCAAAACCACGCTTTCCCACTTGGCGCCGTGCCAGGCACAAAAATGGCCATATGTCTGGAAACTGGTCCCACGCCCAAAGAGCCAGCAGGCAAAACTAGGCCTTGTTCAAAAGCTCTTTGGGAACTGCTTGCGTAGCCCCACGGACCTGGGGGCTGCAGGCTTTCCTGCTGCCTTCAGCCTCAAAACCACCCTGTCCCACTTTAGCGTCGCTCCAGGCACAAAAATGGCCATATGTCTGGAGACTGGTCCACGCCGAAAGAGCCAGCAGGGAAAACTAGGCCTTGTTCTAAAGCTCTTTGGGAACCGCTTGCGTAGCCCCACGGACCTGGGGGCTGCAGTCTTTCCTGCTGCCTTCAGCCTCAAAACCACCCTTTCCCACTTGGCGCCGCGCCAGGCACAAAAATGGCCATATGTCTGGAGACTGGTCCCACGCCCAAAGAGCCAGCAGGAAAAACTAGGCCTTGTTCTAAAGCTCTTTGGGAACCGCTTGCGTAGCCCCATGGACCTGGGGGCTGCAGGCTTTCCTGCTGCCTTCAGCCTCAAAACCACCCTTTCCCACTTGGCGCCGTGCCAGGCACAAAAATGGCCATATGTCTGGAAACTGGTCCCACGCCCAAAGAGCCAGCAGGCAAAACTATGCCTTGTTCTAAAGCTCTTTGGGAACCGCTTGCGTGGCCCCACACACGTGGGGGCTGCAGGCTTTCCTGCTGCCTTCAGCCTCAAAACCACCCTGTCCCACTTTAGCGTCGCTCCAGGCACAAAAATGGCCATATGTCTGGAGACTGGTCCCATGCCCAAAGAGCCAGCAGGGAAAACTATGCCTTGTTCTAAAGCTCTTTGGGAACCGCTTGCGTGGCACCACACACCTGGGGGCTGCAGGCTTTCCTGCTGTCTTCAACCTCAAAACCACCCTTTCCCACTTGGCGCCGCGCCAGGCACAAAAATGGCCATATGTCTGGAGACTGGTCCCACGCCAAAAGAGCCAGCAGGGAAAACTAGGCCTTGTTCAAAAGCTCTTTCGCAACCGCTTGCGTAGCCCCACACACCTGGGGGCTGCAGGCTTTCCTGCTGCCTTTAGCCTCAAAACCACCCTGTCCCACTTTAGCGTCGCTCCAGGCACAAAAATGGCCATATGTCTGGAGATTGGTCCCACGCCCAAAGAGCCAGCAGGGAAAACTATGCCTTGTTGTAAAGCTCTTTGGGAACCGCTTGCGTGGCCCCACACACCTGGGGGCTGCAGGCTTTCCTGCTGCCTTCAGCCTCAAAACCACCCTTTCCCACTTGGCGCCGCGCCAGGCACAAAAATGGCCATATGTCTGGAGACTGGTCCACGCCGAAAGAGCCAGCAGGGAAAACTAGGCCTTGTTCTAAAGCTCTTTGGGAACCGCTTGCGTAGCCCCACGGACCTGGGGGCTGCAGGCTTTCCTGCTGCCTTCAGCCTCAAAACCACCCTTTCCCACTTGGCACCGCGCCAGGCACAAAAATGGCCATATGTCTGGAGACTGGTCCCACGCCCAAAGAGCCAGCAGGGAAAACTAGGCCTTGTTCTAAAGCTCTTTGGGAACTGCTTGCGTAGCCCCACGGACCTGGGGGCTGCAGGCTTTCCTGCTGCCTTCAGCCTCAAAACCACCCTTTCCCACTTGGTGTCGCTCCAGGCACAAAAATGGCCATATGTCTGGAGACTGGTCCACGCCCAAAGAGCCAGCAGGGAAAATTATGCCTTGTTCTAAAGCTCTTTGGGAACCGCTTGCGTAGCCCCACACACCTGGGGGCTGCAGGCTTTCCTGCTGCCTTCAGCCTCAAAACCACCCTTTCCTACTTGGCGCCGCGCCAGGCACTAAAATGGCCATATGTCTGGAGATTGGTCCCACGCCCAAAGAGCCAGCAGGGAAAACTATGCCTTGTTCTAAAGCTCTTTGGGAACCGCTTGCGTAGCCCCATGGACCTGGGGGCTGCAGGCTTTCCTGCTGCCTTCAGCCTCAAAACCACCCTGTCCCACTTTAGCGTCGCTCCAGGCACAAAAATGGCCATATGTCTG
This sequence comes from Larus michahellis, assembly GCF_964199755.1. Classification (NCBI taxonomy): domain Eukaryota; kingdom Metazoa; phylum Chordata; class Aves; order Charadriiformes; family Laridae; genus Larus; species Larus michahellis. Next base: position 303,859 of record NW_027436052.1, read on the forward strand.
GAAACTGGTCCCACGCCCAAAGAGCCAGCAGGCAAAACTATGCCTTGTTCTAAAGCTCTTTGGGAACCGCTTGCGTAGCCCCACAGACTGCAGGCTGCAGGCTTTCCTGCTGCCTTCAGCCTCAAAACCACCCTTTCCTACTTGGCGCCGCGCCAGGCACTAAAATGGCCATATGTCTGGAGACCGGTCCCACGCCCAAAGAGGCAGCAGGGAAAACTATGCCTTGTTCTAAAGCTCTTTGGGAACCGCTTGCGTAGCCCCACACACGTGGGGGCTGCAGGCTTTCCTGCTGCCTTCAGCCTCAAAACCACGCTTTCCCACTTGGCGCCGTGCCAGGCACAAAAATGGCCATATGTCTGGAAACTGGTCCCACGCCCAAAGAGCCAGCAGGCAAAACTATGCCTTGTTCTAAAGCTCTTTGGGAACCGCTTGCGTGGCCCCACACACCTGGGGGCTGCAGGCTTTCCTGCTGCCTTCAGCCTCAAAACCACCCTGTCCCACTTTAGCGCCGCTCCAGGCACAAAAATGGCCATATGTCTGGAGACTGGTCCCATGCCCAAAGAGCCAGCAGGGAAAACTAGGCCTTGTTCTAAAGCTCTTTGGGAACCGCTTGCGTAGCCCCACAGACCTGGGGGCTGCAGGCTTTCCTGCTGCCTTCAGCCTCAAAACCACGCTTTCCCACTTGGCGCCGTGCCAGGCACAAAAATGGCCATATGTCTGGAGACTGGTCCCACGCCCAAAGAGCCAGCAGGCAAAATTATGCCTTGTTGTAAAGCTCTTTGGGAACCGCTTGCGTGGCCCCACACACGTGGGGGCTGCAGGCTTTCCTGCTGCCTTCAGCCTCAAAACCACCCTTTCCCACTTTAGCGTCGCTCCAGGCACAAAAATGGCCATATGTCTGGAGATTGGACCCATGCCCAAAGAGCCAGGAGGGAAAACTATGCCTTGTTCTAAAGCTCTTTGGGAACCGCTTGCGTGGCCCCACAGACCTGGGGGCTGCAGGCTTTCCTGCTGTCTTCAGCCTCAAAACCACCCTTTCCCACTTGGCGCCGCGCCAGGCACAAAAATGGCCATATGTCTGGAGATTGGTCCCACACCCAAAGAGCCAACAGGGAAAACTAGGCCTTTTTCTAAAGCTCTTTGGGAAACGCTTGCGTAGCCCCACGGACCTGGGGGCTGCAGGCTTTCCTGCTGCCTTCAGCCTCAAAACCACCCTTTCCCACTTGGCGCCGCGCCAGGCACAAAAATGGCCATATGTCTGGAGACTGGTCCCACGCCAAAAGAGCCAGCAGGGAAAACTAGGCCTTGTTCAAAAGCTCTTTGGGAACCGCTTGCGTAGCCCCACACACCTGGGGGCTGCAGGCTTTCCTGCTGCCTTCAGCCTCAAAACCACCCTGTCCCACTTTAGCGTCGCTCCAGGCACGAAAATGGCCATATGTCTGGAGATGGGTCCCACGCCCAAAGAGCCAGCAGGGAAAACTATGCCTTGTTGGAAAGCTCTTTGGGAACCGCTTGCGTGGCCTCACAGACTGCGGGCTGCAGGCTTTCCTGCTGCCTTCAGCCTCAAAACCACCCTTTCCCACTTGGCGCCGCGCCAGGCACAAAAATGGCCATATGTCTGGAGACTGGTCCACGCCCAAAGAGCCAGCAGGGAAAACTATGCCTTGTTCTAAAGCTCTTTGGGAACCGCTTGCGTAGCCCCACGGACCTGGGGGCTGCAGGCTTTCCTGCTGCCTTCAGCCTCAAAACCACCCTTTCCCACTTGGCGCCGCGCCAGGCACAAAAATGGCCATATGTCTGGAGACTGGTCCCACGCCAAAAGAGCCAGCAGGGAAAAATAGGCCTTGTTCAAAAGCTCTTTGGCAACCGCTTGCGTAGCCCCACACACCTGGGGGCTGCAGGCTTTCCTGCTGCCTTCAGCCTCAAAACCACCCTGTCCCACTTTAGCGTCGCTCCAGGCACAAAAATGGCCATATGTCTGGAGATTGGTCCCACGCCCAAAGAGCCAGCAGGGAAAACTATGCCTTGTTGTAAAGCTCTTTGGGAACCGCTTGCGTGGCCCCACAGACCTGGGGTCTGCAGTCTTTCCTGCTGCCTTCAGCCTCAAAACCACCCTTTCCCACTTGGCGCCGCGCCAGGCACAAAAATGGCCGTATGTCTGGAGACTGGTCCACGCCCAAAGAGCCAGCAGGGAAAACTATGCCTTGTTGTAAAGCTCTTTGGGAACCGCTTGCGTAGCCCCACACACCTGGGGGCTGCAGGCTTTCCTGCTGCCTTCAGCCTCAAAACCACCCTTTCCCACTTGGCGCCGCGCCAGGCACAAAAATGGCAATATGTCTGGAGACTGGTCCCACGCCCAAAGAGCCAGCAGGGAAAAGTATGCCTTGTTCTAAAGCTCTTTGGGAACCGCTTGCGTAGCCCCAACACCTGGGGGCCTCAGGCTTTCCTGCTGCCTTCAGCCTCAAAACCACCCTTTCCCACCTGGCGCCGCGCCAGGCACAAAAATGGCCATATGTCTGGAGATTGGTCCCACGCCCAAAGAGCCAGCAGGGAAAACTATGCCTTGTTCTAAAGGTCTTTGGGAACCGCTGTCGTGGCCCCACACACCTGGGGGCTGCAGGCTTTCCTGCTGCCTTCAGCCTCAAAACCACCCTTTCCCACTTGGCGTCGCTCCAGGCACAAAAATGGCCATATGTCTGGAGACTGGTCCACGCCCAAAGAGGCAGCAGGGAAAACTATGCCTTGTTCTAAAGCTCTTTGGGAACCGCTTGCGTAGCCCCACACACCTGGGGGCTGCAGGCTTTCCTGCTGCCTTCAGCCTCAAAACCACCCTGTCCCACTTTGGCATCGCTCGAGGCACAAAAATGGCCATATGTCTGGAGATTGGTCCCACGCCCAAAGAGCCAGCAGGGAAAACTATGCCTTGTTCTAAAGCTCTTTGGGAACCGCTTGCGTAGCCCCACAGACCTGGGGTCTGCAGTCTTTCCTGCTGCCTTCAGCCTCAAAACCACCCTTTCCCACTTGGTGCCGCGCCAGGCACAAAAATGGCCATATGTCTGGAGACTGGTCCCACGCCCAAAGAGCCAGCAGGGAAAATTAGGCCTTGTTCTAAAGCTCTTTGGGAACTGCTTGCGTAGCCTCACGGACCTGGGGGCTGCAGGCTTTCCTGCTGCCTTCAGCCTCAAAACCACCCTTTCCCACTTGGCGCCGCGCCAGGCACAAAAATGGCCATATGTCTGGAGACTGGTCCCACACTCAAAGAGCCAGCAGGGAAAACTGTGGATTTTCTAAAGCTCTTTGGGAACCGCTTGCGAAGCCCCACACACCTGGGGGCTGCAGGCTTTCCTGCTGCCTTCAGACTCAATACCACCCTTTCCTACTTGGCGCCGCACCAGGCACAAAAATGGCCATATGTCTGGAGATGGGTCCCACGCCCAAAGAGGCAGCAGGGAAAACTATGCCTTGTTCTAAATCTCTTTGGGAACCGCTTGCGTAGCCCCACAGACCTCGGGGCTGCAGGCTTTCCTGCTGCCTTCAGCCTCAAAACCACCCTTTCCCACTTGGCGTCAGTCCAGGCACAGAAATGGCCATATGTCTGGAGACTGGTCCCACGCCCAAAGAGCCAGCAGGGAGAACTGTGGCTTTTTCTAAAGCTCTTTGGGAACCGCTTGCGTAGCCCCACAGACTGCGGGCTGCAGGCTTTCCTGCTGCCTTCAGCCTCAAAACCACCCTTTCCCACTTGGCGCCGCGCCAGGCACAAAAATGGCCATATGTCTGGAGACTGGTCCAGGCCGAAAGAGCCAGCAGGGAAAACTAGGCCTTGTTCAAAAGCTCTTTGGGAACCGCTTGCGTAGCCCCAAAGACCTGGGGGCTGCAGGCTTTCCTGCTGCCTTCAGCCTCAAAACCACCCTGTCCCACTTTAGCGTCGCTCCAGGCACAAAAATGGCCATATGTCTGGAGACTGGTCCCACGCCCAAAGAGCCAGCAGGGAAAACTATGCCTTGTTGTAAAGCTCTTTGGGAACCGCTTGCGTGGCCCCACACACCTGGGGTCTGCAGTCTTTCCTGCTGCCTTCAGCCTCAAAACCACCCTTTCCCACTTGGCGTCGCTCCAGGCACAAAAATGGCCATATGTCTGGAGATTGGTCCCACGCCCAAAGAGCCAGCAGGCAAAACTATGCCTTGTTCTAAAGCTCTTTGGGAACCGCTTGCGTAGCCCCACGGACCTGGGGGCTGCAGGCTTTCCTGCTGCCTACAGCCTCAAACCACCCTTTCCCACTTGGCGACGCGCCAGGCACAAAAATGGCCATATGTCTGGAGATTGGTCCCACGCCCAAAGAGCCAGCAGGGAAAACTAGGCCTTGTTCTAAAGCTCTTTGGGAACCCCTTGCGTAGACCCACGGACCTGGGGGCTGCAGGCTTTCCTGCTGCCTTCAGCCTCAAAACCACGCTTTCCCACTTGGCGCCGCGCCAGGCACAAAAATGGCCATATGTCTGGAGATTGGTCCCACGCCCAAAGAGCCAGCAGGGAAAACTATGCCTTGTTCTAAAGGTCTTTGGGAACCGCTGTCGTGGCCCCACACACCTGGGGGCTGCAGGCTTTCCTGCTGCCTTCAGCCTCAAAACCACCCTTTCCCACTTGGCGTCGCTCCAGGCACAAAAATGGCCATATGTCTGGAGACTGGTCCACGCCCAAAGAGGCAGCAGGGAAAACTATGCCTTGTTCTAAAGCTCTTTGGGAACCGCTTGCGTAGCCCCACACACCTGGGGTCTGCAGGCTTTCCTGCTGCCTTCAGCCTCAAAACCACCCTGTCCCACTTTGGCGTCGCTCGAGGCACAAAAATGGCCATATGTCTGGAGATTGGTCCCACGCCCAAAGAGCCAGCAGGCAAAACTATGCCTTGTTGTAAAGCTCTTTGGGAACCGCTTGCGTAGCCCCAACACCTGGGGGCCTCAGGCTTTCCTGCTGCCTTCAGCCTCAAAACCACCCTTTCCCACCTGGCGCCGCGCCAGGCACAAAAATGGCCATATGTCTGGAGATTGGTCCCACGCCCAAAGAGCCAGCAGGGAAAACTATGCCTTGTTCTAAAGGTCTTTGGGAACCGCTGTCGTGGCCCCACACACCTGGGGGCTGCAGGCTTTCCTGCTGCCTTCAGCCTCAAAACCACCCTTTCCCACTTGGCGTCGCTCCAGGCACAAAAATGGCCATATGTCTGGAGACTGGTCCACGCCCAAAGAGGCAGCAGGGAAAACTATGCCTTGTTCTAAAGCTCTTTGGGAACCGCTTGCGTAGCCCCACGGACCTGGGGGCTGCAGGCTTTCCTGCTGCCTTCAGCCTCAAAACCACCCTGTCCCACTTTGGCATCGCTCGAGGCACAAAAATGGCCATATGTCTGGAGATTGGTCCCACGCCCAAAGAGCCAGCAGGGAAAACTATGCCTTGTTGTAAAGCTCTTTGGGAACCGCTTGCGTAGCCCCACAGACCTGGGGTCTGCAGTCTTTCCTGCTGCCTTCAGCCTCAAAACCACCCTTTCCCACTTGGTGCCGCGCCAGGCACAAAAATGGCCATATGTCTGGAGACTGGTCCCACGCCCAAAGAGCCAGCAGGGAAAATTAGGCCTTGTTCTAAAGCTCTTTGGGAACTGCTTGCGTAGCCTCACGGACCTGGGGGCTGCAGGCTTTCCTGCTGCCTTCAGCCTCAAAACCACCCTTTCCCACTTGGCGCCGCGCCAGGCACAAAAATGGCCATATGTCTGGAGACTGGTCCCACACTCAAAGAGCCAGCAGGGAAAACTGTGGATTTTCTAAAGCTCTTTGGGAACCGCTTGCGAAGCCCCACACACCTGGGGGCTGCAGGCTTTCCTGCTGCCTTCAGACTCAATACCACCCTTTCCTACTTGGCGCCGCACCAGGCACAAAAATGGCCATATGTCTGGAGATGGGTCCCACGCCCAAAGAGGCAGCAGGGAAAACTATGCCTTGTTCTAAATCTCTTTGGGAACCGCTTGCGTAGCCCCACAGACCTCGGGGCTGCAGGCTTTCCTGCTGCCTTCAGCCTCAAAACCACCCTTTCCCACTTGGCGTCAGTCCAGGCACAGAAATGGCCATATGTCTGGAGACTGGTCCCACGCCCAAAGAGCCAGCAGGGAGAACTGTGGCTTTTTCTAAAGCTCTTTGGGAACCGCTTGCGTAGCCCCACAGACTGCGGGCTGCAGGCTTTCCTGCTGCCTTCAGCCTCAAAACCACCCTTTCCCACTTGGCGCCGCGCCAGGCACAAAAATGGCCATATGTCTGGAGACTGGTCCAGGCCGAAAGAGCCAGCAGGGAAAACTAGGCCTTGTTCAAAAGCTCTTTGGGAACCGCTTGCGTAGCCCCAAAGACCTGGGGGCTGCAGGCTTTCCTGCTGCCTTCAGCCTCAAAACCACCCTGTCCCACTTTAGCGTCGCTCCAGGCACAAAAATGGCCATATGTCTGGAGACTGGTCCCACGCCCAAAGAGCCAGCAGGGAAAACTATGCCTTGTTGTAAAGCTCTTTGGGAACCGCTTGCGTGGCCCCACACACCTGGGGTCTGCAGTCTTTCCTGCTGCCTTCAGCCTCAAAACCACCCTTTCCCACTTGGCGTCGCTCCAGGCACAAAAATGGCCATATGTCTGGAGATTGGTCCCACGCCCAAAGAGCCAGCAGGCAAAACTATGCCTTGTTCTAAAGCTCTTTGGGAACCGCTTGCGTAGCCCCACGGACCTGGGGGCTGCAGGCTTTCCTGCTGCCTACAGCCTCAAACCACCCTTTCCCACTTGGCGACGCGCCAGGCACAAAAATGGCCATATGTCTGGAGATTGGTCCCACGCCCAAAGAGCCAGCAGGGAAAACTAGGCCTTGTTCTAAAGCTCTTTGGGAACCCCTTGCGTAGACCCACGGACCTGGGGGCTGCAGGCTTTCCTGCTGCCTTCAGCCTCAAAACCACGCTTTCCCACTTGGCGCCGCGCCAGGCACAAAAATGGCCATATGTCTGGAGATTGGTCCCACGCCCAAAGAGCCAGCAGGGAAAACTATGCCTTGTTCTAAAGGTCTTTGGGAACCGCTGTCGTGGCCCCACACACCTGGGGGCTGCAGGCTTTCCTGCTGCCTTCAGCCTCAAAACCACCCTTTCCCACTTGGCGTCGCTCCAGGCACAAAAATGGCCATATGTCTGGAGACTGGTCCACGCCCAAAGAGGCAGCAGGGAAAACTATGCCTTGTTCTAAAGCTCTTTGGGAACCGCTTGCGTAGCCCCACACACCTGGGGGCTGCAGGCTTTCCTGCTGCCTTCAGCCTCAAAACCACCCTGTCCCACTTTGGCGTCTCTCGAGGCACAAAAATGGCCATATGTCTGGAGATTGGTCCCACGCCCAAAGAGCCAGCAGGCAAAACTATGCCTTGTTGTAAAGCTCTTTGGGAACCGCTTGCGTAGCCCCACAGACCTGGGGGCTGCAGTCTTTCCTGCTGCCTTCAGCCTCAAAACCACCCTTTCCCACTTGGTGCCGCGCCAGGCACAAAAATGGCCATATGTCTGGAGACTGGTCCCACGCCCAAAGAGCCAGCAGGGAAAATTAGGCCTTGTTCTAAAGCTCTTTGGGAACTGCTTGCGTAGCCTCACGGACCTGGGGGCTGCAGGCTTTCCTGCTGCCTTCAGCCTCAAAACCACCCTTTCCCACTTGGCGCCGCGCCAGGCACAAAAATGGCCATATGTCTGGAGACTGGTCCCACACTCAAAGAGCCAGCAGGGAAAACTGTGGATTTTCTAAAGCTCTTTGGGAACCGCTTGCGAAGCCCCACACACCTGGGGGCTGCAGGCTTTCCTGCTGCCTTCAGACTCAATACCACCCTTTCCTACTTGGCGCCGCACCAGGCACAAAAATGGCCATATGTCTGGAGATGGGTCCCACGCCCAAAGAGGCAGCAGGGAAAACTATGCCTTGTTCTAAATCTCTTTGGGAACCGCTTGCGTAGCCCCACAGACCTCGGGGCTGCAGGCTTTCCTGCTGCCTTCAGCCTCAAAACCACCCTTTCCCACTTGGCGTCAGTCCAGGCACAGAAATGGCCATATGTCTGGAGACTGGTCCCACGCCCAAAGAGCCAGCAGGGAGAACTGTGGCTTTTTCTAAAGCTCTTTGGGAACCGCTTGCGTAGCCCCACAGACTGCGGGCTGCAGGCTTTCCTGCTGCCTTCAGCCTCAAAACCACCCTTTCCCACTTGGCGCCGCGCCAGGCACAAAAATGGCCATATGTCTGGAGACTGGTCCAGGCCGAAAGAGCCAGCAGGGAAAACTAGGCCTTGTTCAAAAGCTCTTTGGGAACCGCTTGCGTAGCCCCAAAGACCTGGGGGCTGCAGGCTTTCCTGCTGCCTTCAGCCTCAAAACCACCCTGTCCCACTTTAGCGTCGCTCCAGGCACAAAAATGGCCATATGTCTGGAGACTGGTCCTACGCCCAAAGAGCCAGCAGGGAAAACTATGCCTTGTTGTAAAGCTCTTTGGGAACCGCTTGCGTGGCCCCACACACCTGGGGTCTGCAGTCTTTCCTGCTGCCTTCAGCCTCAAAACCACCCTTTCCCACTTGGCGTCGCTCCAGGCACAAAAATGGCCATATGTCTGGAGATTGGTCCCACGCCCAAAGAGCCAGCAGGCAAAACTATGCCTTGTTCTAAAGCTCTTTGGGAACCGCTTGCGTAGCCCCACGGACCTGGGGGCTGCAGGCTTTCCTGCTGCCTACAGCCTCAAACCACCCTTTCCCACTTGGCGCCGCGCCAGGCACAAAAATGGCCATATGTCTGGAGACTGGTCCCACGCCCAAAGAGCCAGCAGGGAAAACTAGGCCTTGTTCCAAAGCTCTTTGGGAACCGCTTGCGTAGCCCCACGGACCTGGGGGCTGCAGGCTTTCCTGCTGCCTTCAGCCTCAAAACCACGCTTTCCCACTTGGCGCCGTGCCAGGCACAAAAATGGCGATATGTCTGGAAACTGGTCCCACGCCCAAAGAGCCAGCACGCAAAACTATGCCTTGTTCTAAAGCTCTTTGGGAACCGCTTGCGTGGCCCCACACACCTGGGGGCTGCAGGCTTTCCTGCTGCCTTCAGCCTCAAAACCACCCTGTCCCACTTTAGCGTCGCTCCAGGCACAAAAATGGCCATATGTCTGGAGATTGGTCCCATGCCCAAAGAGCCAGCAGGGAAAAATATGCCTTGTTCTAAAGCTCTTTGGGAACCGCTTGCGTGGCCCCACAGACCTGGGGGCTGCAGTCTTTCCTGCTGTCTTCAGCCTCAAAACCACCCTTTCCCACTTGGCGCCGCGCCAGGCACAAAAATGGCCATATGTCTGGAGACTGGTCCAGGCCGAAAGAGCCAGCAGGGAAAACTAGGCCTTGTTCTAAAGCTCTTTGGGAACCGCTTGCGTAGCCCCACACACCTGGGGGCTGCAGGCTTTCCTGCTGCCTACAGCCTCAAACCACCCTTTCCCACTTGGCGACGCGCCAGGCACAAAAATGGCCATATGTCTGGAGACTGGTCCCACGCCCAAAGAGCCAGCAGGGAAAACTAGGCCTTGTTCTAAAGCTCTTTGGGAACCCCTTGCGTAGACCCACGGACCTGGGGGCTGCAGGCTTTCCTGCTGCCTTCAGCCTCAAAACCACCCTTTCCCACTTGGCGCCGTGCCAGGCACAAAAATGGCGATATGTCTGGAAACTGGTCCCACGCCCAAAGAGCCAGCAGGCAAAACTATGCCTTGTTGTAAAGCTCTTTGGGAACCGCTTGCGTGGCCCCACACACCTGGGGTCTGCAGGCTTTCCTGCTGCCTTCAGCCTCAAAACCACCCTGTCCCACTTTGGCGTCGCTCCAGGCACAAAAATGGCCATATGTCTGGAGACTGGTCCCATGCCCAAAGAGCCAGCAGGGAAAAATATGCCTTGTTCTAAAGCTCTTTGGGAACCGCTTGCGTGGCCCCACAGACCTGGGGGCTGCAGTCTTTCCTGCTGCCTTCAGCCTCAAAACCACCCTTTCCCACTTGGCGCCGCGCCAGGCACAAAAATGGCCATATGTCTGGAGATTGGTCCCACGCCCAAAGAGCCAGCAGGGAAAACTAGGCCTTTTTCTAAAGCTCTTTGGGAAACGCTTGCGTAGCCCCACAGACCTGGGGGCTGCAGGCTTTCCTGCTGCCTTCAGCCTCAAAACCACCCTTTTTCACTTGGCGCCGCGCCAGGCACAAAAATGGCCATATGTCTGGAGACTGGTCCCATGCCCAAAGAGCCAGCAGGGAAAACTAGGCCTTGTTCTAAAGGTCTTTGGGAATCCCTTGCGTAGCCCCACACACCTGGGGGCTGCAGGCTTTCCTGCTGCCTTCAGCCTCAAAACCACCCTTTCCCACTTGGCGTCGCTCCAGGCACAAAAATGGCCATATGTCTGGAGATGGGTCCCACGCCCAAAGAGGCAGCAGGGAAAACTATGCCTTGTTCTAAAGCTCTTTGGGAACCGCTTGCGTAGCCCCATGGACCTGGGAGATGCAGGCTTTCCTGCTGCCTTCAGCCTCAAAACCACGCTTTCCCACTTGGCGCCGTGCCAGGCACAAAAATGGGCATATGGCTGGAAACTGGTCCCACGCCCAAAGAGCCAGCAGGCAAAACTATGCCTTGTTTTAAAGCTCTTTTGGAACCGCTTGCGTGGCCCCACACACGTGGGGGCTGCAGGCTTTCCTGCTGCCTTCAGCCTCAAAACCACCCTGTCCCACTTTAGCGTCGCTCCAGGCACAAAAATGGCCATATGTCTGGAGATTGGTCCCATGCCCAAAGAGCCAGCAGGGAAAACTAGGCCTTGTTCTAAAGCTCTTTGGGAACCGCTTGCGTGGCCCCACAGACCTGGGGGCTGCAGGCTTTCCTGCTGCCTTCAGCCTCAAAACCACCCTTTCCCACTTGGCGCCGCGCCAGGCACAAAAATGGCCATATGTCTGGAGATTGGTCCCACACCCAAAGAGCCAGCAGGGAAAATAGGCCTTTTTCTAAAGCTCTTTGGGAACCGCTTGCGTAGCCCCACACACCTGGGGTCTGCAGACTTTCCTGCTGCCTTCAGCCTCAAAACCACCCTTTCCCACTTGGCGCCCCGCCAGGCACAAAAATGGCCATATGTCTGGAGACTGGTCCCACGCCCAAAGAGCCAGCAGGAAAAAAATATGCCTTGTTCTAAAGCTCTTTGGGAACCGCTTGCGTAGCCCCACACACCTGGGGGCTGCAGGCTTTCCTGCTGCCTTCAGCCTCAAAACCACCCTTTCCCACTTGGCGCCGCGCCAGGCACAAAAATGGCCATATGTCTGGAGATGGGTCCCACGCCCAAAGAGCGAGCAGGGAAAACTAGGCCTTGTTCTAAAGCTCTTTGGGAACCGCTTGCGTAGCCCCACGGACCTGGGGGCTGCAGGCTTTCCTGCTGCCTTCAGCCTCAAAACCACCCTTTCCCACTTGGTGCCAGGCCAGGCACAAAAATGGCCATATGCCTGGAGACTGGTCCACGCCCAAAGAGCCAGCAGGCAAAACTATGCCTTGTTCTAAAGCTCTTTGGGAACCGCTTGCGTGGCCCCACAGACCTGGGGGCTGCAGGCTTTCCTGCTGCCTTCAGCCTCAAAACCACCCTGGTCCCACTTTAGCGTCGCTCCAGGCACAAAAATGGCCATATGTCTGGAGATTGGTCCCACGCCCAAAGAGCCAGCAGGGAAAACTATGCCTTGTTCTAAAGCTCTTTGGGAACCGCTTCCGTAGCCCCACACACCTGGGGGCTGCAGGCTTTCCTGGAGCCTTCAGACTCAAAACCACCCTTCCCACTTGGCGCCACGCCAGGCACAAAAATGGCCATATGTCTGGAGATTGGTCCCACGCACAAAGAGCCAGCAGGGAAAACTATGCCTTCTTCTAAAGCTCTTTGGGAACCGCTTGCGTAGCCCCACACACCTGGGGGCTGCAGGCTTTCCTGCTGCCTTCAGCCTCAAAACCACCCTGGTCCCACTTTAGCGTCGCTCCACGCACAAAAATGGCCATATGTCTGGAGATTGGTCCCACGCACAAAGAGGCAGCAGGGAAAACTATGCCTTGTTCTAAGCTTTTTGGGAATCGCTTGCGTAGCCCCACGCACCTGGGGGCTGCAGGCTTTCCTGCTGCCTTCAGCCTCAAAACCACCCTGTCCCACTTTAGCGTCGCTCCAGGCCCAAAAATGGCCATATGTCTGGAGATTGGTCCCACGCCCAAACAGCCAGCAGGGAAAACTATGCCTTGTTCTAAAGCTCTTTGGGAACCGCTTGCGTGGCCCCACACACCTGGGGGCTGCAGGCTTTCCTGCTGCCTTCAGCCTCAAAACCACCCTTTCCCACTTGGCGCCGCGCCAGGCACAAAAATGGCCATATGTCTGGAGACTGGTCCCACGCCCAAAGAGCCAGCAGGGAAAACCATGCCTTGTTCTAAAGCTCTTTGGGAACCGCTTGCGTAGCCCCACACACCTGGGGGCTGCAGGCTTTCCTGCTGCCTTCAGCCTCAAAACCACCCTTTCCCACTTGGCGCCGCGCCAGGCACAAAAATGGCCATATGTCTGGAGACTGGTCCCACGCCCAAAGAGCCAGCAGGGAAAACTAGGCCTTGTTCTAAAGCTCTTTGGGAACCGCTTGCGTAGCCCCACACACCTGGGGGCTGCAGTCTTTCCTGCTGCCTTCAGCCTCAAAACCACCCTGTCCCACTTTAGCGCCGCGCCAGGCACAAAAATGGCCATATGTCTGGAGATTGGTCCCACGCCCAAAGAGCCAGCAGGGAAAACTATGCCTTGTTCTAAAGCTCTTTGGGAACCGCTTGCGTGGCCCCACAGACCTGGGGTCTGCAGTCTTTCCTGCTGCCTTCACACTCAAAACCACCCTTTCCCACTTGGCGCCGCGCCAGGCCTAAAAATGGCCATATGTCTGGAGACTGGTCCCACGCCCAAAGAGCCAGCAGGGAAAATTAGGCCTTGTTCTAAAGCTCTTTGGGAACCGCTTGCGTAGCCTCACGGACCTGGGGGCTGCAGGCTTTCCTGCTGCCTTCAGCCTCAAAACCACCCTTTCCCACTTGGCGCCGCGCCAGGCACAAAAATGGCCATATGTCTGGAGACTTGTCCCACGCCCAAAGAGCCAGCAGGGAAAACTATGCCTTGTTCTAAAGCTCTTTGGGAACCGCTTGCGTAGCCCCACAGACCTGGGGGCTGCAGGCTTTCCTGCTGCCTTCAGCCTCAAAACCACCCTTTCCCACTTGGCGCCGCGCCAGGCACAAAAATGGCCATATGTCTGGAGACTGGTCCACGCCGAAAGAGCCAGCAGGGAAAACTAGGCCTTGTTCTAAAGCTCTTTGGGAACCGCTTGCGTAGCCCCACGGACCTGGGGGCTGCAGGCTTTCCTGCTGCCTTCAGCCTCAAAACCACCCTTTCCCACTTGGCGCCGCGCCAGGCACAAAAATGGCCATATGTCTGGAGACTGGTCCCACGCCCAAAGAGCCACCAGGGAAAACTGTGCCTTCTTCTAAAGATATTTGGGAACCGCTTGCGTAGCCCCACACACCTGGGGGCTGCAGTCTTTCCTGCTGCCTTCAGCCTCAAAACCACCCTGTCCCACTTTAGCGCCGTGCCAGGCACAAAAATGGCCATATGTCTGGAGATTGGTCCCACGCCCAAAGAGCCAGCAGGGAAAACTATGCCTTGTTCTAAAGCTCTTTGGGAACCGCTTGCGTGGCCCCACAGACCTGGGGTCTGCAGTCTTTCCTGCTGCCTTCACACTCAAAACCACCCTTTCCCACTTGGCGCCGCGCCAGGCCTAAAAATGGCCATATGTCTGGAGACTGGTCCCACGCCCAAAGAGCCAGCAGGGAAAATTAGGCCTTGTTCTAAAGCTCTTTGGGAACCGCTTGCGTGGCCCCACACACCTGGGGGCTGCAGGCTTTCCTGCTGCCTTCAGCCTCAAAACCACCCTTTCCCACTTGGCGCCGCGCCAGGCACAAAAATGGCCATATGTCTGGAGACTTGTCCCACGCCCAAAGAGCCAGCAGGGAAAACTATGCCTTGTTCTAAAGCTCTTTGGGAACCGCTTGCGTAGCCCCACAGACCTGGGGGCTGCAGGCTTTCCTGCTGCCTTCAGCCTCAAAACCACCCTTTCCCACTTGGCGCCGCGCCAGGCACAAAAATGGCCATATGTCTGGAGACTGGTCCACGCCGAAAGAGCCAGCAGGGAAAACTAGGCCTTGTTCTAAAGCTCTTTGGGAACCGCTTGCGTAGCCCCACAGACCTGGGGGCTGCAGGCTTTCCTGCTGCCTTCAGCCTCAAAATCACCCTTTCCCACTTGGCGTCGCGCCAGGCACAAAAATGGCCATATGTCTGGAGACTGGTCCACGCCCAAAGAGCCAGCAGGGAAAACTATGCCTTGTTCTAAAGCTCTTTGGGAACCGCTTGCCTAGCCCCACACACCTGGGGGCTGCAGGCTTTCCTGCTGCCTTCAGCCTCAAAACCACCCTTTCCCACTTGGCGCCGCGCCAGGCACAAAAATGGCCATATGTCTGGAGACTGGTCCACGCCGAAAGAGCCAGCAGGGAAAACTAGGCCTTGTTCTAAAGCTCTTTGTGAACCGCTTGCGTAGCCCCATGGACCTGGGGTCTGCAGGCTTTCCTGCTGCCTTCAGCCTCAAAACCACCCTTTCCCACTTGGAGCCGCGCCAGGCACAAAAATGGCCATATGTCTGGAGACTGGTCCCACGCCCAAAGAGCCAGCAGGGAAAACTATGCCTTGTTGTAAAGCTCTTTGGGAACCGCTTGCGTAGCCCCACACAACTGCGGGCTGCAGGCTTTCCTGCTGCCTTCAGCCTCAAAACCACCCTGTCCCACTTGGCGCCGCGCCAGGCACAAAAATGGCCATATGTCTGGAGACTGGTCCCACGCCCAAAGAGCCAGCAGGGAAAACTATGCCTTGTTCTAAAGCTCTTTGGGAACCGCTTGCGTGGCCCCACATACCTGGGGGCTGCAGGCTTTCCTGCTGCCTTCAGCCTCAAAACCAACCTGTCCCACTTTAGCGTCGCTCCAGGCACAAAAATGGCCATATGTCTGGAGATTGGTCCCACACCCACAGAGCCAGCAGGGAAAACTATTCCTTTTTCTAAAGCTCTTTGGGAACCGCTTGCGTGGCCCCACAGACCTGGGGGCTGCAGGCTTTCCTGCTGCCTTCAGCCTCAAAACCACCCTTTCCCACTTGGCGCCGCGCCAGGCACAAAAATGGCCATATGTCTGGAGACTGGTCCACGCCGAAAGAGCCAGCAGGGAAAACTAGGCCTTGTTCTAAAGCTCTTTGGGAACCGCTTGCGTAGCCCCACACACCTGTGGGCTGCAGGCTTTCCTGCTGCCTTCAGCCTCAAAACCACCCTTTCCCACTTGGAGCCGCGCCAGGCACAAAAATGGCCATATGTCTGGAGACTGGTCCCACGCCCAAAGAGCCAGCAGGGAAAACTATGCCTTGTTCTAAAGCTCTTTGGGAACCGCTTGCGTAGCCCCACACACCTGGGGGCTGCAGGCTTTCCTGCTGCCTTCAGCCTCAAAACCACCCTTTCCCACTTGGCGCCGCGCCAGGCACAAAAATGGCCATATGTCTGGAGACTGGTCCCACACTCAAAGAGCCAGCAGGGAAAACTGTGGATTTTCTAAAGCTCTTTGGGAACCGCTTGCGTAGCCCCACAGACCTGGGGGCTGCAGGCTTTCCTACTGCCTTCAGCCTCAAAACCACCCTTTCCCACTTGGCGCCGCGCCAGGCACAAAAATGGCCATATGTCTGGAGACTGGTCCCAAGCTGAAAGAGCCAGCAGGGAAAACTAGGATTGTTCTAAAGGTCTTTGGGAATCGCTTGCGTAGCCCCACAGACTGCGGGCTGCAGGCTTTCCTGCTGCCTTCAGCCTCAAAACCACCCTTTCCCACTTGCCGCCGCGACAGGCACATAAATGGCCATATGTCTGGAAACTGGTCCACGCCCAAAGAGCCAGCAGGCAAAACTATGCCTTGTTCTAAAGCTCTTTCGGAACCGCTTGCGTGGCCCCACAGACCTGGGGTCTGCAGGCTTTCCTGCTGCCTTCAGCCTCAAAACCACCCTGGTCCCACTTTAGCGTCGCTCCAGGCACGAAAATGGCCATATGTCTGGAGACTGGTCCCACGCCCAGAGAGCCAGCAGGGAAAACTGTGGCTTGTTTTAAAGCTCTTTGGGAACCGCTTGCGTAGCCCCACACACCTGGGGGCTGCAGGCTTTCCTGCTGCCTTCAGCCTCAAAACCACCCTTTCCCACTTGGCGCCGCGCCAGGCACAAAAATGGCCATATGTCTGGAGACTGGTCCCAAGCTGAAAGAGCCAGCAGGGAAAACTAGGATTGTTCTAAAGGTCTTTGGGAATCGCTTGCGTAGCCCCACAGACTGCGGGCTGCAGGCTTTCCTGCTGCCTTCAGCCTCAAAACCACCCTTTCCCACTTGCCGCCGCGACAGGCACATAAATGGCCATATGTCTGGAAACTGGTCCACGCCCAAAGAGCCAGCAGGCAAAACTATGCCTTGTTCTAAAGCTCTTTCGGAACCGCTTGCGTGGCCCCACAGACCTGGGGTCTGCAGGCTTTCCTGCTGCCTTCAGCCTCAAAACCACCCTGGTCCCACTTTAGCGTCGCTCCAGGCACAAAAATGGCCATATGTCTGGAGACTGGTCCCACGCCCAGAGAGCCAGCAGGGAAAACTGTGGCTTGTTTTAAAGCTCTTTGGGAACCGCTTGCGTAGCCCCACGGACCTGGGGGCTGCAGGCTTTCCTGCTGTCTTCAGCCTCAAAACCACCCTTTCCCACTTGGCGCCGCGCCAGGCACAAAAATGGCCATATGTCTGGAGACTGGTCCCACGCCCAAAGAGCCAGCAGGGAAAACTATGCCTTGTTCTAAAGCTCTTTGGGAACCGCTTGCGTAGCCCCACAGACCTGGGGGCTGCAGGCTTTCCTGCTGCCTTCAGCCTCAAAACCACCCTGTCCCACTTTAGCGTCGCTCCAGGCACAAAAATGGCCATATGTCTGGAGATTGGTCCCACGCCCACAGAGCCAGCAGGGAAAACTATTCCTTTTTCTAAAGCTCTTTGGGAACCGCTTGCGTAGCCCCACAGACCTGGGGGCTGCAGGCTTTCCTGCTGCCTTCAGCCTCAAAACCACCCTTTCCCACTTGGCGCCGCGCCAGGCATAAAAATGGCCATATGTCTGGAGACTGGTCCACGCCCAAAGAGCCAGCAGGCAAAACTATGCCTTGTTCTAAAGCTCTTTGGAACCGCTTGCGTAGCCCCACAGACGTGGGGGCTGCAGGCTTTCCTGCTGCCTTCAGCCTCAAAACCACCCTGGTCCCACTTTAGCGTTGCTCCAGGCACAAAAATGGCCATATGTCTGGAGATTGGTCCCACGCCCAGAGAGCCAGCAGGGAAAACTATGCCTTGTTTTAAAGCTCTTTGGGAACTGCTTGCGTAGCCCCACACACCTGGGGGCTGCAGGCTTTCCTGACGCCTTCAGACTCAAAACCACCCTTTCCCACTTGGCGCCACGCCAGGCACAAAAATGGCCATATGTCTGGAGACTTGTCCCACGCCCAAAGAGCCAGCAGGGAAAACTAGGCCTTGTTCTAAAGCTCTTTGGGAACCGCTTGCGTAGCCCCACAGACCTGGGGGCTGCAGGCTTTCCTGCTGCCTTCAGCCTCAAAACCACCCTTTCCCACTTGGCGCCGCGCCAGGCACAAAAATGGCCATATGTCTGGAGATGGGTCCCACGCCCAAAGAGCCAGCAGGGAAAACTAGGCCTTGTTCTAAAGCTCTTTGGGAACCGCTTGCGTAGCCCCACAGACCTCGGGGCTGCAGGCTTTCCTGCTGCCTTCAGCCTCAAAACCACCCTTTCCCACTTGGCGTCAGTCCAGGCACAGAAATGGTCATATGTCTGGAGACTGGTCCCACGCCCAAAGAGCCAGCAGGGAAAACTATGCCTTGTTCTAAAGCTCTTTGGGAACCGCTTGCGTAGCCCCACAGACTGCGGGCTGCAGGCTTTCCTGCTGCCTTCAGCCTCAAAACCACCCTTTCCCACTTGGTGCCGCGCCAGGCACAAAAATGGCCATATGTCTGGAGACTGGTCCACGCCGAAAGAGCCAGCAGGGAAAACTAGGCCTTGTTCTAAAGCTCTTTGGGAACCGCTTGCCTAGCCCCACGGACCTGGGGGCTGCAGGCTTTCCTGCTGCCTTCAGCCTCAAAATCACCCTGTCCCACTTGGCGCCGCGCCAGGCACAAAAATGGCCATATGTCTGGAGACTGGTCCCACGCCCAAAGAGCCAGCAGGGAAAACTAGGCCTTGTTCTAAAGCTCTTTGGCAACCGCTTGCGTAGCCCCACAGACCTGGGGGCTGCAGGCTTTCCTGCTGCCTTCAGCCTCAAAACCACCCTGTCCCACTTTAGCGTCGCTCCAGGCAGAAAAATGGCCATATGTCTGGAGACTGGTCCCACGCCCAAAGAGCCAGCAGGGAAAACTGTGGCTTGTTGTAAAGCTCTTTGGGAACCGCTTGCGTGGCCCCACAGACCTGCGGGCTGCAGGCTTTCCTGCTGCCTTCAGCCTCAAAGCCACCCTTTCCCACTTGGCGCCGCGCCAGGCACAAAAATGGCCATATGTCTGGAGACTGGTCCCACGCCAAAACAGCCAGCAGGGAAAACTAGGCCTTGTTCTAAAGCTCTTTGGGAACCGCTTGCCTAGCCCCACGGACCTGGGGGCTGCAGGCTTTCCTGCTGCCTTCAGCCTCAAAATCACCCTTTCCCACTTGGCGCCGCGCCAGGCACAAAAATGGCCATATGTCTGGAGACTGGTCCCACGCCCAAAGAGCCAGCAGGGAAAACTAGGCCTTGTTCTAAAGCTCTTTGGGAACCGCTTGCGTA
The DNA here is from genome assembly GCF_964199755.1 of Larus michahellis. Classification (NCBI taxonomy): domain Eukaryota; kingdom Metazoa; phylum Chordata; class Aves; order Charadriiformes; family Laridae; genus Larus; species Larus michahellis. The sequence continues at coordinate 322,823 of NW_027436052.1, forward strand.
GCCCCACAGACCTGGGGGCTGCAGGCTTTCCTGCTGCCTTCAGCCTCAAAACCACCCTTTCCCACTTGGCGTCGCGCCAGGCACAAAAATGGCCATATGTCTGGAGACTGGTCCACGCCCAAAGAGCCAGCAGGGAAAACTATGCCTTGTTCTAAAGCTCTTTGGCAACCGCTTGCGTAGGCACACACACCTGGGGTCTGCAGTCTTTCCTGCTGCCTTCAGCCTCAAAACCACCCTTTCCCACTTGGCGCCGCGCCAGGCACAAAAATGGCCATATGTCTGGAGACTGGTCCCACGCCCAAAGAGCCAGCAGGGAAAACTAGGCCTTGTTCTAAAGCTCTTTGGGAACCGCTTGCGTAGCCCCACGGACCTGGGGTCTGCAGGCTTTCCTGCTGCCTTCAGCCTCAAAACCACCCTTTCCCACTTGGCGCCGCGCCAGGCACAAAAATGGCCATATGTCTGGAGACTGGTCCCACGCCCAAAGAGCCAGCAGGGAAAAATATGCCTTGTTCTAAAGCTCTTTGGGAACCGCTTGCGTAGCCCCACACAACTGCGGGCTGCAGGCTTTCCTGCTGCCTTCAGCCTCAGAACCACCCTTTCCCACTTGGCGCCGCGCCAGGCACAAAAATGGCCATATGTCTTGAGACTGGTCCCACACTCAAGGAGCATGCAGGGAAAACTGTGGATTTTCTAAAGATCTTTGTGAACCGCTTGCGTAGCCCCACAGACCTGGGGGCTGCAGGCTTTCCTGGAGCCTTCAGCCTCAAAACCACCCTTTCCCACTTGGCGTCAGTCCAGGCACAGAAATGGCCATATGTCTGGAGACTGGTCCCACGCCCAAAGAGCCAGCAGGGAGAAGTGTGGCTTTTTCTAAAGCTCTTTGGGAACCGCTTGCGTAGCCCCACAGACTGCGGGCTGCAGGCTTTCCTGCTGCCTTCAGCCTCAAAACCACCCTTTCCCACTTGGTGCCGCGCCAGGCACAAAAATGGCCATATGTCTGGAGACTGGTCCACGCCGAAAGAGCCAGCAGGGAAAACTAGGCCTTGTTCTAAAGCTCTTTGGCAACCGCTTGCGTAGCCCCACACACCTGGGGGCTGCAGGCTTTCCTGCTGCCTTCAGCCTCAAAACCACCCTGGTCCCACTTTAGCGTCGCTCCAGGCACAAAAATGGCCATATGTCTGGAGATTGGTCCCACGCCCAAAGAGCCAGCAGGGAAAACTGTGGCTTGTTGTAAAGCTCTTTGGGAACCGCTTGCGTGGCCCCACAGACCTGCGGGCTGCAGGCTTTCCTGCTGCCTTCAGCCTCAAAGCCACCCTTTCCCACTTGGCGCCGCGCCAGGCACAAAAATGGCCATATGTCTGGAGACTGGTCCCACGCCAAAACAGCCAGCAGGGAAAACTAGGCCTTGTTCTAAAGCTCTTTGGGAACCGCTTGCCTAGCCCCACACACCTGGGGGCTGCAGGCTTTCCTGCTGCCTTCAGCCTCAAAATCACCCTTTCCCACTTGGCGCCGCGCCAGGCACAAAAATGGCCATATGTCTGGAGACTGGTCCCACGCCCAAAGAGCCAGCAGGGAAAACTAGGCCTTGTTCTAAAGCTCTTTGGGAACCGCTTGCGTAGCCCCACAGACCTGGGGGCTGCAGGCTTTCCTGCTGCCTTCAGCCTCAAAACCACCCTTTCCCACTTGGCGTCGCGCCAGGCACAAAAATGGCCATATGTCTGGAGACTGGTCCACGCCCAAAGAGCCAGCAGGGAAAACTATGCCTTGTTCTAAAGCTCTTTGGCAACCGCTTGCGTAGGCACACACACCTGGGGTCTGCAGTCTTTCCTGCTGCCTTCAGCCTCAAAACCACCCTTTCCCACTTGGCGCCGCGCCAGGCACAAAAATGGCCATATGTCTGGAGACTGGTCCCACGCCCAAAGAGCCAGCAGGGAAAACTAGGCCTTGTTCTAAAGCTCTTTGGGAACCGCTTGCGTAGCCCCACACACCTGGGGGCTGCAGGCTTTCCTGCTGCCTTCAGCCTCAGAACCACCCTTTCCCACTTGGCGCCGCGCCAGGCACAAAAATGGCCATATGTCTGGAGACTGGTCCCACACTCAAGGAGCATGCAGGGAAAACTGTGGATTTTCTAAAGATCTTTGTGAACCGCTTGCGTAGCCCCACAGACCTGGGGGCTGCAGGCTTTCCTGGAGCCTTCAGCCTCAAAACCACCCTTTCCCACTTGGCGTCAGTCCAGGCACAGAAATGGCCATATGTCTGGAGACTGGTCCCACGCCCAAAGAGCCAGCAGGGAGAAGTGTGGCTTTTTCTAAAGCTCTTTGGGAACCGCTTGCGTAGCCCCACAGACTGCGGGCTGCAGGCTTTCCTGCTGCCTTCAGCCTCAAAACCACCCTTTCCCACTTGGTGCCGCGCCAGGCACAAAAATGGCCATATGTCTGGAGACTGGTCCACGCCGAAAGAGCCAGCAGGGAAAACTAGGCCTTGTTCTAAAGCTCTTTGGCAACCGCTTGCGTAGCCCCACACACCTGGGGGCTGCAGGCTTTCCTGCTGCCTTCAGCCTCAAAACCACCCTGGTCCCACTTTAGCGTCGCTCCAGGCACAAAAATGGCCATATGTCTGGAGATTGGTCCCACGCCCAAAGAGCCAGCAGGGAAAACTGTGGCTTGTTGTAAAGCTCTTTGGGAACCGCTTGCATGGCCCCACACACCTGGGGTCTGCAGTCTTTCCTGCTGCCTTCAGCCTCAAAGCCACCCTTTCCCACTTGGCGCCGCGCCAGGCACAAAAATGGCCATATGTCTGGAGACTGGTCCACGCCGAAAGAGCCAGCAGGGAAAACTAGGCCTTGTTCTAAAGCTCTTTGGGAACCGCTTGCGTAGCCCCACACACCTGGGGGCTGCAGGCTTTCCTGCTGCCTTCAGCCTCAAAATCACCCTTTCCCACTTGGCGCCGCGCCAGGCACAAAAATGGCCATATGTCTGGAGACTGGTCCCACACCCAAAGAGCCAGCAGGGAAAACTATGCCTTGTTGTAAAGCTCTTTGGGAACCGCTTGCGTAGCCCCACAGACGTGGGGTCTGCAAGCTTTTCTGGCGCTTTCAGCCTCAAAACCACGCTTTCCCACTTGGCGCCGCGCCAGGCACAAAAATGGCCATATGTCTGGAGACTGGTCCCACACCTAAAGAGCCAGCAGGGAAAACTATGCCTTGTTCTAAAGCTATTTGGGAACCGCTTGCAAAGCCCCACAGGCCTGGGGGCTGCAGGCTTTCCTGCTGCCTTCAGCCTCAAAACCACCCTTTCCCACTTGGCGCCGCGCCAGGCACAAAAATGGCCATATGTCTGGAGACTGGTCCACGCCCAAAGAGCCAGCATGGAAAACTATGCCTTGTTCTAAAGCTCTTTGGGAACCGCTTGCGTAGCCCCACAGACCTGCGGGCTGCAGGCTTTCCTGCTGCCTTCAGCCTCAAAACCACCCTGGTCCCACTTTAGCGCCGCTCCAGGCACAAAAATGGCCATACGTCTGGAGATTGGTCCCACGCCCAAAGAGCCAGCAGGGAAAACTATGCCTTGTTCTAAAGCTCTTTGGGAACCGCTTGCGTAGCCCCACACACCTGGGGGCTGCAGGCTTTCCTGGAGCCTTCAGACTCAAAATCACCCTTTCCCACTTGGCGCCACGCCAGGCACAAAAATGGCCATATGTCTGGAGACTGGTCCCACGCCCAAAGAGCCAGCAGGGAAAACTAGGCCTTGTTCTAAAGCTCTTTGGGAACCGCTTGCGTAGCCCCACGGACCTGGGGGCTGCAGGCTTTCCTGCTGCCTTCAGCCTCAAAACCACCCTTTCCCACTTGGCGCCGCGCCAGGCACAAAAATGGCCATATGTCTGGAGATGGGTCCCACGCCCAAAGAGCCAGCAGGGAAAACTAGGCCTTGTTCTAAAGCTCTTTGGGAACCGCTTGCGTAGCCCCACAGACCTCGGGGCTGCAGGCTTTCCTGCTGCCTTCAGCCTCAAAACCACCCTTTCCCACTTGGCGTCAGTCCAGGCACAGAAATGGCCATATGTCTGGAGACTGGTCCCACGCCCAAAGAGCCAGCAGGGAGAAGTGTGGCTTTTTCTAAAGCTCTTTGGGAACCGCTTGCGTAGCCCCACAGACTGCGGGCTGCAGGCTTTCCTGCTGCCTTCAGCCTCAAAACCACCCTTTCCCACTTGGTGCCGCGCCAGGCACAAAAATGGCCATATGTCTGGAGACTGGTCCACGCCGAAAGAGCCAGCAGGGAAAACTAGGCCTTGTTCTAAAGCTCTTTGGCAACCGCTTGCGTAGCCCCACACACCTGGGGGCTGCAGGCTTTCCTGCTGCCTTCAGCCTCAAAACCACCCTTTCCCACTTGGCGCCGCGCCAGGCACAAAAATGGCCATATGTCTGGAGACTGGTCCCACGCCCAAAGAGCCAGCAGGGAAAACTAGGCCTTGTTCTAAAGCTCTTTGGGAACCCCTTGCGTAGCCCCACAGACCTGCGGGCTGCAGGCTTTCCTGCTGCCTTCAGCCTCAAAACCACCCTGTCCCACTTGGCGTCAGTCCAGGCACAGAAATGGCCATATGTCTGGAGACTGGTCCCACGCCCAAAGAGCCAGCAGGCAAAACTATGCCTTGTTCTAAAGCTCTTTGGGAACCGCTTGCGTGGCCCCACAGACCTGGGGTCTGCAGGCTTTCCTGCTGCCTTCAGCCTCAAAACCACCCTGGTCCCACTTTAGCGTCGCTCCAGGCACAAAAATGGCCATATGTCTGGAGATTGGTCCCACGCCCAAAGAGCCAGCAGGGAAAACTGTGGCTTTTTCTAAAGCTCTTTGGGAACCGCTTGCGTGGCCCCACAGACCTGGGGGCTGCAGGCTTTCCTGCTGCCTTCAGCCTCAAAACCACCCTTTCCCACTTGGCGCCGCGCCAGGCACAAAAATGGCCATATGTCTGGAGACTGGTCCCACGCCCAAAGAGCCAGCAGGGAAAACTAGGCCTTGTTCTAAAGCTCTTTGGGAACCGCTTGCGTAGCCCCACACACCTGGGGGCTGCAGGCTTTCCTGCTGCCTTCAGCCTCAAAACCACCCTTTCCCACTTGGCGCCGCGCCAGGCACAAAAATGGCCATATGTCTGGAGACTGGTCCCACGCCCAAAGAGCCAGCAGGGAAAACTATGCCTTGTTCTAAAGGTCTTTGGGAACCGCTTGCGTGGCCCCACAGACCTGGGGGCTGCAGGCTTTCCTGCTGCCTTCAGCCTCAAAACCACCCTGTCCCACTTTAGCGTCGCTCCAGGCACAAAAATGGCCATATGTCTGGAGATTGGTCCCACGCCCAAAGAGCCAGCAGGGAAAACTATTCCTTTTTCTAAAGCTCTTTGGGAACCGCTTGCGTGGCCCCACAGACCTGGGGGCTGCAGGCTCTCCTGCTGTCTTCAGCCTCAAAACCACCCTTTCCCACTTGGCGCCGCGCCAGGCACAAAAATGGCCATATGTCTGGAGACTGGTCCCACGCCCAAAGAGCCAGCAGGGAAAACTGTGCCTTGTTCTAAAGGTCTTTGGGAACCGCTTGCGTAGCCCCACAGACTGCAGGCTGCAGGCTTTCCTGCTGCCTTCAGCCTCAAAACCACCCTTTCCCACTTGGCGTCAGTCCAGGCACAGAAATGGCCATATGTCTGGAGACTGGTCCCACGCCCAAAGAGCCAGCAGGGAGAAGTGTGGCTTTTTCTAAAGCTCTTTGGGAACCGCTTGCGTAGCCCCACAGACCTGGGGGCTGCAGGCTTTCCTGCTGCCTTCAGCCTCAAAACCACCCTTTCCCACTTGGTGCCGCGCCAGGCACAAAAATGGCCATATGTCTGGAGACTGGTCCACGCCGAAAGAGCCAGCAGGGAAAACTAGGCCTTGTTCAAAAGCTCTTTGGCAACCGCTTGCGTAGCCCCACACACCTGGGGGCTGCAGGCTTTCCTGCTGCCTTCAGCCTCAAAACCACCCTTTCCCACTTGGCGTCGCGCCAGGCACAAAAATGGCCATATGTCTGGAGACTGGTCCACGCCCAAAGAGCCAGCAGGGAAAACTATGCCTTGTTCTAAAGCTCTTTGGCAACCGCTTGCGTAGCCCCACAGACCTGGGGGCTGCAGTCTTTCCTGCTGCCTTCAGCCTCAAAACCACCCTTTCCCACTTGGCGCCGCGCCAGGCACAAAAATGGCCATATGTCTGGAGACTGGTCCCACGCCCAAAGAGCCAGCAGGGAAAACTAGGCCTTGTTCTAAAGCTCTTTGGGAACCGCTTGCGTAGCCCCACACACCTGGGGGCTGCAGGCTTTCCTGCTGCCTTCAGCCTCAGAACCACCCTTTCCCACTTGGCGCCGCGCCAGGCACAAAAATGGCCATATGTCTGGAGACTGGTCCCACACTCAAGGAGCATGCAGGGAAAACTGTGGATTTTCTAAAGATCTTTGTGAACCGCTTGCGTAGCCCCACAGACCTGGGGGCTGCAGGCTTTCCTGGAGCCTTCAGCCTCAAAACCACCCTTTCCCACTTGGCGTCAGTCCAGGCACAGAAATGGCCATATGTCTGGAGACTGGTCCCACGCCCAAAGAGCCAGCAGGGAGAAGTGTGGCTTTTTCTAAAGCTCTTTGGGAACCGCTTGCGTAGCCCCACAGACTGCGGGCTGCAGGCTTTCCTGCTGCCTTCAGCCTCAAAACCACCCTTTCCCACTTGGTGCCGCGCCAGGCACAAAAATGGCCATATGTCTGGAGACTGGTCCACGCCGAAAGAGCCAGCAGGGAAAACTAGGCCTTGTTCTAAAGCTCTTTGGCAACCGCTTGCGTAGCCCCACACACCTGGGGGCTGCAGGCTTTCCTGCTGCCTTCAGCCTCAAAACCACCCTGGTCCCACTTTAGCGTCGCTCCAGGCACAAAAATGGCCATATGTCTGGAGATTGGTCCCACGCCCAAAGAGCCAGCAGGGAAAACTGTGGCTTGTTGTAAAGCTCTTTGGGAACCGCTTGCATGGCCCCACACACCTGGGGTCTGCAGTCTTTCCTGCTGCCTTCAGCCTCAAAGCCACCCTTTCCCACTTGGCGCCGCGCCAGGCACAAAAATGGCCATATGTCTGGAGACTGGTCCACGCCGAAAGAGCCAGCAGGGAAAACTAGGCCTTGTTCTAAAGCTCTTTGGGAACCGCTTGCGTAGCCCCACACACCTGGGGGCTGCAGGCTTTCCTGCTGCCTTCAGCCTCAAAATCACCCTTTCCCACTTGGCGCCGCGCCAGGCACAAAAATGGCCATATGTCTGGAGACTGGTCCCACACCCAAAGAGCCAGCAGGGAAAACTATGCCTTGTTGTAAAGCTCTTTGGGAACCGCTTGCGTAGCCCCACAGACGTGGGGTCTGCAAGCTTTTCTGGCGCTTTCAGCCTCAAAACCACGCTTTCCCACTTGGCGCCGCGCCAGGCACAAAAATGGCCATATGTCTGGAGACTGGTCCCACACCTAAAGAGCCAGCAGGGAAAACTATGCCTTGTTCTAAAGCTATTTGGGAACCGCTTGCAAAGCCCCACAGGCCTGGGGGCTGCAGGCTTTCCTGCTGCCTTCAGCCTCAAAACCACCCTTTCCCACTTGGCGCCGCGCCAGGCACAAAAATGGCCATATGTCTGGAGACTGGTCCACGCCCAAAGAGCCAGCATGGAAAACTATGCCTTGTTCTAAAGCTCTTTGGGAACCGCTTGCGTAGCCCCACAGACCTGCGGGCTGCAGGCTTTCCTGCTGCCTTCAGCCTCAAAACCACCCTGGTCCCACTTTAGCGCCGCTCCAGGCACAAAAATGGCCATACGTCTGGAGATTGGTCCCACGCCCAAAGAGCCAGCAGGGAAAACTATGCCTTGTTCTAAAGCTCTTTGGGAACCGCTTGCGTAGCCCCACACACCTGGGGGCTGCAGGCTTTCCTGGAGCCTTCAGACTCAAAATCACCCTTTCCCACTTGGCGCCACGCCAGGCACAAAAATGGCCATATGTCTGGAGACTGGTCCCACGCCCAAAGAGCCAGCAGGGAAAACTAGGCCTTGTTCTAAAGCTCTTTGGGAACCGCTTGCGTAGCCCCACGGACCTGGGGGCTGCAGGCTTTCCTGCTGCCTTCAGCCTCAAAACCACCCTTTCCCACTTGGCGCCGCGCCAGGCACAAAAATGGCCATATGTCTGGAGATGGGTCCCACGCCCAAAGAGCCAGCAGGGAAAACTAGGCCTTGTTCTAAAGCTCTTTGGGAACCGCTTGCGTAGCCCCACAGACCTCGGGGCTGCAGGCTTTCCTGCTGCCTTCAGCCTCAAAACCACCCTTTCCCACTTGGCGTCAGTCCAGGCACAGAAATGGCCATATGTCTGGAGACTGGTCCCACGCCCAAAGAGCCAGCAGGGAGAAGTGTGGCTTTTTCTAAAGCTCTTTGGGAACCGCTTGCGTAGCCCCACAGACTGCGGGCTGCAGGCTTTCCTGCTGCCTTCAGCCTCAAAACCACCCTTTCCCACTTGGTGCCGCGCCAGGCACAAAAATGGCCATATGTCTGGAGACTGGTCCACGCCGAAAGAGCCAGCAGGGAAAACTAGGCCTTGTTCAAAAGCTCTTTGGCAACCGCTTGCGTAGCCCCACACACCTGTGGGCTGCAGGCTTTCCTGCTGCCTTCAGCCTCAAAACCACCCTGGTCCCACTTTAGCGTCGCTCCAGGCACAAAAATGGCCATATGTCTGGAGATTGGTCCCACGCCCAAAGAGCCAGCAGGGAAAACTGTGGCTTGTTGTAAAGCTCTTTGGGAACCGCTTGCATGGCCCCACACACCTGGGGTCTGCAGTCTTTCCTGCTGCCTTCAGCCTCAAAGTCACCCTTTCCCACTTGGCGCCGCGCCAGGCACAAAAATGGCCATATGTCTGGAGACTGGTCCACGCCGAAAGAGCCAGCAGGGAAAACTAGGCCTTGTTCTAAAGCTCTTTGGCAACCGCTTGCGTAGCCCCACACACCTGGGGGCTGCAGGCTTTCCTGCTGCCTTCAGCCTCAAAATCACCCTTTCCCACTTGGCGCCGCGCCAGGCACAAAAATGGCCATATGTCTGGAGACTGGTCCCACGCCCAAAGAGCCAGCAGGGAAAACTATGCCTTGTTCTAAAGCTCTTTGGGAACCCCTTGCGTAGCCCCACAGACCTGCGGGCTGCAGGCTTTCCTGCTGCCTTCAGCCTCAAAACCACCCTGTCCCACTTGGCGTCAGTCCAGGCACAGAAATGGCCATATGTCTGGAGACTGGTCCCACGCCCAAAGAGCCAGCAGGCAAAACTATGCCTTGTTCTAAAGCTCTTTGGGAACCGCTTGCGTGGCCCCACAGACCTGGGGTCTGCAGGCTTTCCTGCTGCCTTCAGCCTCAAAACCACCCTGGTCCCACTTTAGCGTCGCTCCAGGCACAAAAATGGCCATATGTCTGGAGATTGGTCCCACGCCCAAAGAGCCAGCAGGGAAAACTGTGGCTTTTTCTAAAGCTCTTTGGGAACCGCTTGCGTGGCCCCACAGACCTGGGGGCTGCAGGCTTTCCTGCTGCCTTCAGCCTCAAAACCACCCTTTCCCACTTGGCGCCGCGCCAGGCACAAAAATGGCCATATGTCTGGAGACTGGTCCCACGCCCAAAGAGCCAGCAGGGAAAACTAGGCCTTGTTCTAAAGCTCTTTGGGAACCGCTTGCGTAGCCCCACACACCTGGGGGCTGCAGGCTTTCCTGCTGCCTTCAGCCTCAAAACCACCCTTTCCCACTTGGCGCCGCGCCAGGCACAAAAATGGCCATATGTCTGGAGACTGGTCCCACGCCCAAAGAGCCAGCAGGGAAAACTATGCCTTGTTCTAAAGGTCTTTGGGAACCGCTTGCGTGGCCCCACAGACCTGGGGGCTGCAGGCTTTCCTGCTGCCTTCAGCCTCAAAACCACCCTGTCCCACTTTAGCGTCGCTCCAGGCACAAAAATGGCCATATGTCTGGAGATTGGTCCCACGCCCAAAGAGCCAGCAGGGAAAACTATTCCTTTTTCTAAAGCTCTTTGGGAACCGCTTGCGTGGCCCCACAGACCTGGGGGCTGCAGGCTCTCCTGCTGTCTTCAGCCTCAAAACCACCCTTTCCCACTTGGCGCCGCGCCAGGCACAAAAATGGCCATATGTCTGGAGACTGGTCCCACGCCCAAAGAGCCAGCAGGGAAAACTGTGCCTTGTTCTAAAGGTCTTTGGGAACCGCTTGCGTAGCCCCACAGACTGCAGGCTGCAGGCTTTCCTGCTGCCTTCAGCCTCAAAACCACCCTTTCCCACTTGGCGTCAGTCCAGGCACAGAAATGGCCATATGTCTGGAGACTGGTCCCACGCCCAAAGAGCCAGCAGGGAGAAGTGTGGCTTTTTCTAAAGCTCTTTGGGAACCGCTTGCGTAGCCCCACAGACCTGGGGGCTGCAGGCTTTCCTGCTGCCTTCAGCCTCAAAACCACCCTTTCCCACTTGGTGCCGCGCCAGGCACAAAAATGGCCATATGTCTGGAGACTGGTCCACGCCGAAAGAGCCAGCAGGGAAAACTAGGCCTTGTTCAAAAGCTCTTTGGCAACCGCTTGCGTAGCCCCACACACCTGGGGGCTGCAGGCTTTCCTGCTGCCTTCAGCTTCAAAACCACCCTGTCCCACTTTAGCGTCGCTCCAGGCACAAAAATGGCCATATGTCTGGAGATTGGTCCCACGCCCAAAGAGCCAGCAGGGAAAACTGTGGCTTTTTCTAAAGCTCTTTGGGAACCGCTTGCGTGGCCCCACAGACCTGGGGGCTGCAGGCTTTCCTGCTGCCTTCAGCCTCAAAACCACCCTTTCCCACTTGGCGCCGCGCCAGGCACAAAAATGGCCATATGTCTGGAGACTGGTCCCACGCCCAAAGAGCCAGCAGGGAAAACTATGCCTTGTTCTAAAGGTCTTTGGGAACCGCTTGCGTAGCCCCACACACCTGGGGGCTGCAGGCTTTCCTGCTGCCTTCAGCCTCAAAAACACCCTTTCCCACTTGGCGACGCGCCAGGCACAAAAATGGCCATATGTCTGGAGACTGGTCCCACGCCCAAAGAGCCAGCAGGAAAAACTAGGCCTTGTTCTAAAGCTCTTTGGGAACCGCTTGCGTGGACCCACATACCTGGGGGCTGCAGGCTTTCCTGCTGCCTTCAGCCTCAAAACCACCCTGTCCCACTTTAGCGTCGCTCCAGGCACAAAAATGGCCATATGTCTGGAGATTGGTCCCACGCCCACAGAGCCAGCAGGGAAAACTATTCCTTTTTCTAAAGCTCTTTGGGAACCGCTTGCGTGGCCCCACACACCTGGGGGCTGCAGGCTTTCCTGCTGTCTTCAGCCTGAAAACCACCCTTTCCCACTTGGCGCCGCGCCAGGCACAAAAATGGCCATATGTCTGGAGACTGGTCCCACGCCCAAAGAGCCAGCAGGGAAAACTATGCCTTGTTCTAAAGCTCTTTGGGAACCGCTTGCGTAGCCCCACAGACGTGGGGGCTGCAGGCTTTTCTGGCGCTTTCAGCCTCAAAACCACCCTTTCCCACTTGGCGCCGCGCCAGGCACAAAAATGGCCATATGTCTGGAGACTGGTCCCACGCCCAGAGAGCCAGTAGGGAAAACTGTGGCTTGTTTTAAAGCTCTTTGGGAACCGCTTGCGTAGCCCCACAGACCTGGGGGCTGCAGGCTTTCCTGCTGCCTTCAGCCTCAAAACCACCCTTTCCCACTTGGCGCCGTGCCAGGTACAAAAATGGCCATATGTCTGGAGATTGGTCCCACGCCCAAAGAGCCAGCAGGCAAAACTATGCCTTGTTCTAAAGCTCTTTGGGAACCGCTTGCGTGGCCACACACCTGGGGGCTGCAGGCTTTCCTGCTGCCTTCAGCCTCAAAACCACCCTGTCCCACTTTAGCGTCGCTCCAGGCACAAAAATGGCCATATGTCTGGAGTCTGGTCCCATGCCCAAAGAGCCAGCAGGGAAAACTATGCCTTGTTCTAAAGCTCTTTGGGAACCGCTTCCGTGGCCCCACAGACCTGGGGGCTGCAGGCTTTCCTGCTGTCTTCAGCCTCAAAACCACCCTGTCCCACTTTAGCGTCGCTCCAGGCACAAAAATGGCCATATGTCTGGAGATTGGTCCCACGCCCAAAGAGCCAGGGGGGAAAACTAGGCCTTTTTCTAAAGCTCTTTGGGAAACGCTTGCGTAGCCCCACACACCTGGGGGCTGCAGGCTTTCCTGCTGCCTTCAGCCTCAAAACCACCCTTTCCCACTTGGCGCCGCGCCAGGCACAAAAATGGCCATATGTCTGGAGACTGGTCCCACGCCCAAAGAGCCAGGAGGGAAAACTAGGCCTTTTTCTAAAGCTCTTTGGGAAACGCTTGCGTAGCCCCACACACCTGGGGGCTGCAGGCTTTCCTGCTGCCTTCAGCCTCAAAACCACCCTTTCCCACTTGGCGCCGCGCCAGGCACAAAAATGGCCATATGTCTGGAGACTGGTCCCACGCCCAAAGAGCCAGCACGGAAAACCATGCCTTGTTCTAAAGCTCTTTGGGAACCGCTTGCGTAGCCCCACGGACCTGGGGGCTGCAGGCTTTCCTGCTGCCTTCAGCCTCAAAATCACCCTTTCCCACTTGGCGCCGCGCCAGGCACAAAAATGGCCATATGTCTGGAGATTGGTCCCGCGCCCAAAGAGCCAGCAGGGAAAACTAGGCCTTGTTCTAAAGCTCTTTGGGAACCCCTTGCGTAGCCCTACAGACCTGGGGGCTGCAGGCTTTCCTGCTGCCTTCAGCCTCAAAACCACCCTGTCCCACTTGGCGTCAGTCCAGGCACAGAAATGTCCATATGTCTGGAAACTGGTCCACGCCCAAAGAGCCAGCAGGGAAAACTATGCCTTTTTCTAAAGCTCTTTCGGAACCGCTTGCGTGGCCCCACAGACCTGGGGGCTGCAGGCTTTCCTGCTGCCTTCAGCCTCAAAACCACCCTGGTCCCACTTTAGCGTCGCTCCAGGCACAAAAATGGCCATATGTCTGGAGATTGGTCCCACGCCCAAAGAGCCAGCAGGGAATTCTGTGGCTTTTTCTAAAGCTCTTTGGGAACCGCTTGCGTGGCCCCACAGACCTGGGGGCTGCAGGCTTTCCTGCTGCCTTCAGCCTCAAAACCACCCTTTCCCACTTGGCGCCGCGCCAGGCACAAAAATGGCCATATGTCTGGAGACTGGTCCCACGCCCAAAGAGCCAGCAGGGAAAACTAGGCCTTGTTCTAAAGGTCTTTGGGAACCGCTTGCGTAGCCCCACACACCTGGGGGCTGCAGGCTTTCCTGCTGCCTTCAGCCTCAAAACCACCCTTTCCCACTTGGCGCCGCGCCAGGCACAAAAATGGCCATATGTCTGGAGACTGGTCCCACGCCCAAAGAGCCAGCAGGGAAAACTATGCCTTGCTCTAAAGCTCTTTGGGAACCGCTTGCGTGGCCCCACATACCTGGGGGCTGCAGGCTTTCCTGCTGCCTTCAGCCTCAAAACCACCCTTTCCCACTTTAGCGTCGCTCCAGGCACAAAAATGGCCATATGTCTGGAGACTGGTCCCACGCCCACAGAGCCAGCAGGAAAAACTATTCCTTTTTCTAAAGCTCTTTGGGAACCGCTTGCGTGGCCCCACAGACCTGGGGGCTGCAGGCTTTCCTGCTGTCTTCAGCCTCAAAACCACCCTTTCCCACTTGGCGCCGCGCCAGGCACAAAAATGGCCATATGTCTGGAGACTGGTCCCACGCCCAAAGAGCCAGCAGGGAAAACTAGGCCTTGTTCTAAAGCTCTTTGGGAAACGCTTGCGTAGCCCCACAGACGTGGGGTCTGCAAGCTTTTCTGGCGCTTTCAGCCTCAAAACCACCCTTTCCCACTTGGCGCCGCGCCAGGCACAAAAATGGCCATATGTCTGGAGACTGGTCCGACGCGCAGAGAGCCAGCAGGGAAAACTGTGGCTTGTTTTAAAGCTCTTTGGGAATCGCTTGTGTAGCCCCACAAACCTGGGGGCTGCAGGCTTTCCTGCTGCCTTCAGCCTCAAAACCACCCTTTCCCACTTGGCGCCGTGCCAGGCCCAAAAATGGCCATATGTCTGGAGATTGGTCCCACGCCCAAAGAGCCAGCAGGCAAAACTATGCCTTGTTCTAAAGCTCTTTGGGAACCGCTTGCGTGGCCCCACACACCTGGGGGCTGCAGGCTTTCCTGCTGCCTTCAGCCTCAAACCACCCTGTCCCACTTTAGCGTCGCTCCAGGCACAAAAATGGCCATATGTCTGGAGACTGGTCCACGCCCAAAGAGCCAGCAGGCAAAACTATGCCTTGTTCTAAAGCTCTTTGGGAACCGCTTGCGTAGACCCACACACCTGGGGGCTGCAGGCTTTCCTGCTGCCTTCAGCCTCAAAACCACCCTGGTCCCACTTTAGCGTCGCTCCAGGCACAAAAATGGCCATATGTCTGGAGACTGGTCCCACGCCCAAAGAGCCAGCAGGGAAAACTAGGCCTTGTTCTAAAGCTCTTTGGGAACCGCTTGCGTAGCCCCACACACCTGGGGACTGCAGGCTTTCCTGCTGCCTTCAGCCTCAAAACCACCCTTTCCCACTTGGCGCCGCGCCAGGCACAAAAATGGCCATATGTCTGGAGATTGGTCCCACGCCCAAAGAGCCAGCAGGGAAAACTATGCCTTGTTCTAAAGCTCTTTGGGAACCGCTTGCGTAGCCCCACACACCTGGGGGCTGAAGGCTTTCCTGCTGCCTTCAGCCTCAAAACCACCCTTTCCCACTTGGCGCCGCGCCAGGCAAAAAAAGGCCATATGTCTGGAGACTGGTCCACGCCCAAAGAGCCAGCAGGGAAAACTATGCCTTGTTCTAAAGCTCTTTGGGAACCGCTTGCGTAGCCCCACACACGTGGGGGCTGCAGGCTTTCCTGCTGCCTTCAGCCTCAAAACCACCCTTTCCCACTTGGCGCCGCGCCAGGCACAAAAATGGCCATATGTCTGGAGACTGGTCCACGCCCAAAGAGCCAGCAGGGAAAACTATGCCTTGTTGTAAAGCTCTTTGGGAACCGCTTGCGTAGCCCCACACACCTGGGGGCTGCAGGCTTTCCTGCTGCCTTCAGCCTCAAAACCACCCTTTCCCACTTGGCGCCGCGCCAGGCACAAAAATGGCCATATGTCTGGAGACTGGTCCCACGCCCAAAGAGCCAGCAGGGAAAACTATGCCTTGTTCTAAAGCTCTTTGCGAACCGCTTGCGTAGCCCCACAGACTGCAGGCTGCAGGCTTTCCCGCTGCCTTCAGCCTCAAAACCACCCTTTCCCACTTGGCGCCGTGCCAGGCATAAAAATGGCCATATGGCTGGAGACTGGTCCCACGCCCAAAGAGCCAGCAGGGAAAACTATGCCTTGTTCTAAAGTTCTTTGGGAACCGCTTGCGTAGCCCCACAGACTGCGGGCTGCAGGCTTTCCTGCTGCCTTCAGCCTCAAAACCACCCTTTCCCACTTGGCGCCGCGCCAGGCACAAAAATGGCCATATGTCTGGAGACTGGTCCCACGCCCAAAGAGCCAGCAGGGAAAACTATGCCTTGTTCTAAAGCTCTTTGGGAACCGCTTGCGTAGCCCCACGGACCTGGGGGCTGCAGGCTTTCCTGCTGCCTTCAGCCTCAAAACCACCCTGGTCCCACTTTAGCGTCGCTCCAGGCACAAAAATGGCCATATGTCTGGAGATTGGTCCCACGCCCAAAGAGCCAGCAGGGAAAACTATGCCTTGTTCTAAAGCTCTTTGGGAATTACTTGCGTAGCCCCACGCACCTGGGGGCTGCAGGCTTTCCTGCTGCCTTCAGCCTCAAAACCACCCTTTCCCACTTGGTGCCGCGCCAGGCCCAAAAATGGCCATATGTCTGGATACTGGTCCCACGCCCAAAGAGCCAGCAGGGAAAACTATGCCTTGTTCTAAAGCTCTTTGGGAACCGCTTGCGTAGCCCCACAGACTGCAGGCTGCAGGCTTTCCTGCTGCCTTCAGCCTCAAAACCACCCTTTCCCACTTGGCACCGCGCCAGGCACAAAAATGGCCATATGTCTGGAGATTGGTCCCACGCCCAAAGAGCCAGCAGGGAAAACTATGCCTTGTTCTAAAGCTCTTTGGGAACCGCTTGCGTAGCCCCACAGGCTGCAGGCTTTCCTGCTGCCTTCAGCCTCAAAACCACCCTTTCCCACTTGGCGCCGCGCCAGGCACAAAAATGGCCATATGTCTGGAGATGGGACCCACGCCCAAAGAGCCAGCAGGGAAAACTATGCCTTGTTCTAAAGCTCTTTGGGAACCGCTTGCGTAGCCCCACAGACTGCGGGCTGCAGGCTTTCCTGCTGCCTTCAGCCTCAAAACCACCCTTTCCCACTTGGTGCCGCGCCAGGCCTAAAAATGGCCATATGTCTGGAGATTGGTCCCACACTCAAAGAGCCAGCAGGGAAAACTATGCCTTGTTATAAAGCTCTTTGGGAACCGCTTGCGTAGCCCCACAGACCTGGGGGCTTCACGCTTTCCTGCTGCCTTCAGCCTCAAAACCAGCATTTCCCACTTGGCGCCGCGCCAGGCACAAAAATGGCCATATGTCTGGAGACTGGTCCCACGCCCAAAGAGCCAGCAGGGAAAACTATGCCTTGTTCTAAAGCTCTTTGGGAACCGCTTGCGTAGCCCCACAGACTGCAGGCTGCAGGCTTTCCTGCTGCCTTCAGCCTCAAAACCACCCTTTCCCACTTGGCGCCGCGCCAGGCACAAAAATGGCCATATGTCTGGAGACTGGTCCCAAGCCCAAAGAGCCAGCAGGGAAAACTATGCCTTGTTCTAAAGCTCTTTGGGAACCGCTTGCGTAGCCCCACAGACTGCAGGCTGCAGGCTTTCCCGCTGCCTTCAGCCTCAAAACCACCCTTTCCCACTTGGCGCCGCGCCAGGCACAAAAATGGCCATATGTCTGGAGATGGGACCCACGCCCAAAGAGCCAGCAGGGAAAACTATGCCTTGTTCTAAAGCTCTTTGGGAACCGCTTGCGTAGCCCCACAGACTGCGGGCTGCAGGCTTTCCTGGAGCCTTCAGCCTCAAAACCACCCTTTCCCACTTGGTGCCGCGCCAGGCACAAAAATGGCCATATGTCTGGAGATTGGTCCCACACTCAAAGAGCCAGCAGGGAAAACTATGCCTTGTTCTAAAGCTCTTTGGGAACCGCTTGCGTAGCCCCGCACACCTGGGGGCTGCAGGCTTTCCTGCTGCCTTCAGCCTCAAAACCACCCTTTCCTACTTGGCGCCGCGCCAGGCACTAAAATGGCCATATGTCTGGAGATGGGTCCCACGCCCAAAGAGGCAGCAGGGAAAACTGTGGCTTTTTCTAAAGCTCTTTGGGAACCGCTTGCGTAGCCCCACAGACCTGCGGGCTGCAGGCTTTCCTGCTGCCTTCAGCCTCAAAACCACCCTTTCCCACTTGGCGTTAGTCCAGGCAGAAAAATGGCCATATGTCTGGAGACTGGTCCCACGCCCAAAGAGCCAGCAGGGAAAATTATGCCTTGCTCTAAAGCTCTTTGGGAACCGCTGGCGTAGCCCCACACACCTGTGGGCTGCAGGCTTTCCTGCTGCCTTCAGCCTCAAAACCACCCTTTCCCACTTGGCGCCGCGCCAGGCACAAAAATGGCCATATGTCTGGAGACTGGTCCCACGCCCAAAGAGCCAGCAGGGAAAACTATGCCTTGTTCTAAAGCTCTTTGGGAACCGCTTGCGTAGCCCCACGGACCTGGGGGCTGCAGGCTTTCCTGCTGCCTTCAGCCTCAAAACCACCCTGGTCCCACTTTAGCGTCGCTCCAGGCACAAAAATGGCCATATGTCTGGAGATTGGTCCCACGCCCAAAGAGCCAGCAGGGAAAACTATGCCTTGTTCTAAAGCTCTTTGGGAATTACTTGCGTAGCCCCACGCACCTGGGGGCTGCAGGCTTTCCTGCTGCCTTCAGCCTCAAAACCACCCTTTCCCACTTGGTGCCGCGCCAGGCCCAAAAATGGCCATATGTCTGGATACTGGTCCCACGCCCAAAGAGCCAGCAGGGAAAACTATGCCTTGTTCTAAAGCTCTTTGGGAACCGCTTGCGTAGCCCCACAGACTGCAGGCTGCAGGCTTTCCTGCTGCCTTCAGCCTCAAAACCACCCTTTCCCACTTGGCACCGCGCCAGGCACAAAAATGGCCATATGTCTGGAGATTGGTCCCACGCCCAAAGAGCCAGCAGGGAAAACTATGCCTTGTTCTAAAGCTCTTTGGGAACCGCTTGCGTAGCCCCACAGGCTGCAGGCTTTCCTGCTGCCTTCAGCCTCAAAACCACCCTTTCCCACTTGGCGCCGCGCCAGGCACAAAAATGGCCATATGTCTGGAGATGGGACCCACGCCCAAAGAGCCAGCAGGGAAAACTATGCCTTGTTCTAAAGCTCTTTGGGAACCGCTTGCGTAGCCCCACAGACTGCGGGCTGCAGGCTTTCCTGCTGCCTTCAGCCTCAAAACCACCCTTTCCCACTTGGTGCCGCGCCAGGCCTAAAAATGGCCATATGTCTGGAGATTGGTCCCACACTCAAAGAGCCAGCAGGGAAAACTATGCCTTGTTATAAAGCTCTTTGGGAACCGCTTGCGTAGCCCCACAGACCTGGGGGCTTCACGCTTTCCTGCTGCCTTCAGCCTCAAAACCAGCATTTCCCACTTGGCGCCGCGCCAGGCACAAAAATGGCCATATGTCTGGAGACTGGTCCCACGCCCAAAGAGCCAGCAGGGAAAACTATGCCTTGTTCTAAAGCTCTTTGGGAACCGCTTGCGTAGCCCCACAGACTGCAGGCTGCAGGCTTTCCTGCTGCCTTCAGCCTCAAAACCACCCTTTCCCACTTGGCGCCGCGCCAGGCACAAAAATGGCCATATGTCTGGAGACTGGTCCCAAGCCCAAAGAGCCAGCAGGGAAAACTATGCCTTGTTCTAAAGCTCTTTGGGAACCGCTTGCGTAGCCCCACAGACTGCAGGCTGCAGGCTTTCCCGCTGCCTTCAGCCTCAAAACCACCCTTTCCCACTTGGCGCCGCGCCAGGCACAAAAATGGCCATATGTCTGGAGATGGGACCCACGCCCAAAGAGCCAGCAGGGAAAACTATGCCTTGTTCTAAAGCTCTTTGGGAACCGCTTGCGTAGCCCCACAGACTGCGGGCTGCAGGCTTTCCTGGAGCCTTCAGCCTCAAAACCACCCTTTCCCACTTGGTGCCGCGCCAGGCACAAAAATGGCCATATGTCTGGAGATTGGTCCCACACTCAAAGAGCCAGCAGGGAAAACTATGCCTTGTTCTAAAGCTCTTTGGGAACCGCTTGCGTAGCCCCGCACACCTGGGGGCTGCAGGCTTTCCTGCTGCCTTCAGCCTCAAAACCACCCTTTCCTACTTGGCGCCGCGCCAGGCACTAAAATGGCCATATGTCTGGAGATGGGTCCCACGCCCAAAGAGGCAGCAGGGAAAACTGTGGCTTTTTCTAAAGCTCTTTGGGAACCGCTTGCGTAGCCCCACAGACCTGCGGGCTGCAGGCTTTCCTGCTGCCTTCAGCCTCAAAACCACCCTTTCCCACTTGGCGTTAGTCCAGGCAGAAAAATGGCCATATGTCTGGAGACTGGTCCCACGCCCAAAGAGCCAGCAGGGAAAATTATGCCTTGCTCTAAAGCTCTTTGGGAACCGCTGGCGTAGCCCCACACACCTGTGGGCTGCAGGCTTTCCTGCTGCCTTCAGCCTCAAAACCACCCTTTCCCACTTGGCGCCGCGCCAGGCACAAAAATGGCCATATGTCTGGAGACTGGTCCCACGCCCAAACAGCCAGCAGGGAAAACTGTGGCTTTTTCTAAAGCTCTTTGGGAACCGCTTGCGTAGCCCCACAGACCTGCGGGCTGCAGGCTTTCCTGCTGCCTTCAGCCTCAAAACCACCCTTTCCCACTTGGCGCCGCGCCAGGCAGAAAAATGGCCATATGTCTGGAGACTGGTCCCACGCCCAAAGAGCCAGCAGGGAAAACTATGCCTTGTTCTAAAGCTCTTTGGGAACCGCTTGCGTAGCCCCACACACCTGGGGGCTGCAGGCTTTCCTGCTGCCTTCAGCCTCAAAACCACCCTTTCCCACTTGGTGCCGCGCCAGGCCCAAAAATGGCCATATGTCTGGAGACCGGTCCAACGCCCAAAGAGCCAGCAGGGAAAACTATGCCTTGTTCTAAAGCTCTTTGGGAACCGCTTGCGTAGCCCCACACACGTGGGGGCTGCAGGCTTTCCTGCTGCCTTCAGCCTCAAAACCACCCTTTCCCACTTGGCGCCGCGCCAGGCACAAAAATGGCCATATGTCTGGAGACTGGTCCCACGCCCAAAGAGCCAGCAGGGAAAACTAGGCCTTGTTCTAAAGCTCTTTGGGAACCGCTTGCGTAGCCCCACAGACTGCAGGCTGCAGGCTTTCCTGCTGCCTTCAGCCTCAAAAACATCCTTTCCCACTCGGCGCCGCGCCAGGCACAAAAATGGCCATATGTCTGGAGACTGGTCCCACGCCCAAAGAGCCAGCAGGGAAAACTATGCCTTGTTCTAAAGCTCTTTGGGAACCGCTTGCGTAGCCCCACACACGTGGGGGCTGCAGGCTTTCCTGCTGCCTTCAGCCTCAAAACCACCCTTTCCCACTTGGCGCCGCGCCAGGCACAAAAATGGCCATATGTCTGGAGACTGGTCCCACGCCCAAACAGCCAGCAGGGAAAACTGTGGCTTTTTCTAAAGCTCTTTGGGAACCGCTTGCGTAGCCCCACAGACCTGCGGGCTGCAGGCTTTCCTGCTGCCTTCAGCCTCAAAACCACCCTTTCCCACTTGGCGCCGCGCCAGGCAGAAAAATGGCCATATGTCTGGAGACTGGTCCCACGCCCAAAGAGCCAGCAGGGAAAACTATGCCTTGTTCTAAAGCTCTTTGGGAACCGCTTGCGTAGCCCCACACACCTGGGGGCTGCAGGCTTTCCTGCTGCCTTCAGCCTCAAAACCACCCTTTCCCACTTGGTGCCGCGCCAGGCCCAAAAATGGCCATATGTCTGGAGACCGGTCCAACGCCCAAAGAGCCAGCAGGGAAAACTATGCCTTGTTCTAAAGCTCTTTGGGAACCGCTTGCGTAGCCCCACACACGTGGGGGCTGCAGGCTTTCCTGCTGCCTTCAGCCTCAAAACCACCCTTTCCCACTTGGCGCCGCGCCAGGCACAAAAATGGCCATATGTCTGGAGACTGGTCCCACGCCCAAAGAGCCAGCAGGGAAAACTAGGCCTTGTTCTAAAGCTCTTTGGGAACCGCTTGCGTAGCCCCACAGACTGCAGGCTGCAGGCTTTCCTGCTGCCTTCAGCCTCAAAAACACCCTTTCCCACTCGGCGCCGCGCCAGGCACAAAAATGGCCATATGTCTGGAGACTGGTCCCACGCCCAAACAGCCAGCAGGGAAAACTGTGGCTTTTTCTAAAGCTCTTTGGGAACCGCTTGCGTAGCCCCACGCACCTGGGGGCTGCAGGCTTTCCTGCTGCCTTCAGCCTCAAAACCACCCTTTCCCACTTGGTGCCGCGCCAGGCCCAAAAATGGCCATATGTCTGGAGACCGGTCCCACGCCCAAAGAGCCAGCAGGGAAAACTATGCCTTGTTCTAAACCTCTTTGGCAACCGCTTGCGTAGCCCCACACACCTGGGGGCTGCAGGCTTTTCTGGCGCTTTCAGCCTCAAAACCACCCTTTCCCACTTGGCGCCGCGCCAGGAACAAAAAAGGCCATATGTCTGGAGACTGGTCCCACGCCCAAAGAGCCAGCAGGGAAAAATATGCCTTGTTCTAAAGCTCTTTGGGAACCGCTTGCATAGCCCCACAGACTGCAGGCTGCAGGCTTTCCTGCTGCCTTCAGCCTCAAAACCACCCTTTCCCACTTGGCGCCGCGCCAGGCACAAAAATGGCCATATGTCTGGAGACTGGTCCCATGCCCAAAGAGCCAGCAGGGAAAACTAGGCCTTGTTCTAAAGCTCTTTGGGAACCGCTGGCGTAGCCCCACAGACTGCGGGCTGCAGGCTTTCCTGCTGCCTTCAGCCTCAAAACCACCCTGGTCCCACTTTATCGTCGCTCCAGGCACAAAAATGGACATATGTCTGGAGACTGGTCCCACGCCCAAAGAGCCAGCAGGGAAAACTAGGCCTTGTTCTAAAGCTCTTTGGGAAACGCTTGCGTAGCCCCACACACCTGGGGGCTGCAGGCTTTCCTGCTGCCTTCAGCCTCAAAACCACCCTTTCCCACTTGGCGCCGCGCCAGGCCCAAAAATGGCCATATGTCTGGAGACTGGTCCCACGCCCAAAGAGCCAGCAGGGAAAACTATGCCTTGTTCTAAAGCTCTTTTGGAACCGCTTGCGTAGCCCCACACAACTGCGGGCTGCAGGCTTTCCTGCTGCCTTCAGCCTCAAAACCACCCTTTCCCACTTGGTGCCGCGCCAGTCCCAAAAATGGCCATATGTCTGGAGATGAGTCCCACGCCCAAAGAGGCAGCAGGGAAAACTATGCCTTGTTCTAAAGCTCTTTGGGAACCGCTTGCGTAGCCCCACAGACCTCGGGGCTGCAGGCTTTCCTGCTGCCTTCAGCCTCAAAACCACCCTTTCCCACTTGGCGTCAGTCCAGGCAGAAAAATGGCCATATGTCTGGAGACTGGTCCCACACTCAAAGAGCCAGCAGGGAAAACTAGGCCTTGTTCTAAAGCTCTTTTGGAACCGCTTGCGTAGCCCCACACAACTGCGGGCTGCAGGCTTTCCTGCTGCCTTCAGCCTCAAAACCACCCTTTCCCACTTGGCGCCGCGCCAGTCCCAAAAATGGCCATATGTCTGGAGATGAGTCCCACGCCCAAAGAGGCAGCAGGGAAAACTATGCCTTGTTCTAAAGCTCTTTGGGAACCGCTTGCGTAGCCCCACAGACCTCGGGGCTGCAGGCTTTCCTGCTGCCTTCAGCCTCAAAACCACCCTTTCCCACTTGGCGTCAGTCCAGGCAGAAAAATGGCCATATGTCTGGAGACTGGTCCCACACTCAAAGAGCCAGCAGGGAAAACTAGGCCTTGTTCTAAAACTCTTTGGGAACCGCTTGCATAGCCCCACACAACTGCGGGCTGCAGGCTTTCCTGCTGCCTTCAGCCTCAAAACCACCCTTTCCCACTTGGTGCCGCGCCAGGCCCAAAAATGGCCATATGTCTGGAGACCGGTCCCACGCCCAAAGAGCCAGCAGGGAAAACTATGCCTTGTTCTAAAGCTCTTTGGGAACCGCTTGCGTAGCCCCACACACCTGGGGGCTGCAGGCTTTTCTGGCGCTTTCAGCCTCAAAACCACCCTTTCCCACTTGGCGCCGCGCCAGGAACAAAAAAGCCCATATGTCTGGAGACTGGTCCCACGCCCAAAGAGAGAGCAGGGAAAACTATGCCTTGTTCTAAAGCTCTTTGGGAACCGCTTGCGTAGCCCCACACACCTGGGGGCTCCAGGCTTTCCTGCTGCCTTCAGCCTCAAAACCACCCTTTCCCACTTGGCGCCGCGCCAGGCACAAAAATGGCCATATGTCTGGAGATTGGTCCCACGCCCAAACACCCAGGAGGGAAAACTGTGGCTTTTTCTAAAGCTCTTTGGGAACCGCTTGCGTAGCCCCACATACCTGGGGGCTGCAGGCTTTCCTGCTGCCTTCAGCCTCAAAACCACCCTTTCCCACTTGGTGCCGCGCCAGGCCCAAAAATGGCCATATGTCTGGAGATGGGTCCCACGCCCAAAGAGCCAGCAGGGAAAACTATGCCTTGTTCTAAAGCTCTTTGGGAACCGCTTGCGTAGCCCCACACACCTGCGGGCTGCAGGCTTTCCTGCTGCCTTCAGCCTCAAAACCACCCTTTCCCACTTGGCGCCGCTCCAGGCACAAAAATGGCCATATGTCTGGAGACTGGTCCACGCTCAAAGAGCCAGCAGGGAAAACTATGCCTTGTTCTAAAGCTCTTTGGGAACCGCTTGCGTAGCCCCACACACCTGGGGGCTGCAGGCTTTCCTGCTGCCTTCAGCCTCAAAACCACCCTTTCCCACTTGGCGCCGCGCCAGGCACAAAAATGGCCATATGTCTGGAGACTGGTCCCACGCCCGAAGAGCCAGCAGGCAAAACTATGCCTTGTTCTAAAGCTCTTTGGGAACCGCTTGCGTAGCCCCACACACCTGGGGTCTGCAGGCTTTCCTGCTGCCTTCAGCCTCAAAACCACCCTGGTCCCACTTTAGCGTCGCTCCAGGCACAACAATGGCCATATGTCTGGAGACCTGTCCCACACTCAAAGAGCCAGCAGGGAAAACTAGGCCTTGTTCTAAAGCTCTTTGGGAAACGCTTGCGTAGCCCCACACACCTGGGGGCTGCAGGCTTTCCTGCTGCCTTCAGCCTCAAAACCACCCTTTCCCACTTGGCGCCGCGCCAGGCACAAAAATGGCCATATGGCTCGAGACTGGTCCCACGCCCAAAGAGCCAGCTGGGAAAATTATGCCTTGTTCTAAAGCTCTTTGGGAACCGCTTGCGTAGACCCACACACCTGGGGGCTGCAGGCTTTCCTGCTGCCTTCAGCCTCAAAACCACCCTTTCCCACTTGGCGCCGCGCCAGGCCCAAAAATGGCCATATGTCTGGAGACTGGTCCCACGCCCAAAGAGCCAGCAGGGAAAACTATGCCTTGTTCTAAAGCTCTTTTGGAACCGCTTGCGTAGCCCCACACAACTGCGGGCTGCAGGCTTTCCTGCTGCCTTCAGCCTCAAAACCACCCTTTCCCACTTGGTGCCGCGCCAGTCCCAAAAATGGCCATATGTCTGGAGATGAGTCCCACGCCCAAAGAGGCAGCAGGGAAAACTATGCCTTGTTCTAAAGCTCTTTGGGAACCGCTTGCGTAGCCCCACAGACCTCGGGGCTGCAGGCTTTCCTGCTGCCTTCAGCCTCAAAACCACCCTTTCCCACTTGGCGTCAGTCCAGGCAGAAAAATGGCCATATGTCTGGAGACTGGTCCCACACTCAAAGAGCCAGCAGGGAAAACTATGCCTTGTTCTAAAGCTCTTTTGGAACCGCTTGCGTAGCCCCACACAACTGCGGGCTGCAGGCTTTCCTGCTGCCTTCAGCCTCAAAACCACCCTTTCCCACTTGGTGCCGCGCCAGTCCCAAAAATGGCCATATGTCTGGAGACTTGTCCACGCCCAAAGAGCCAGCAGGGAAAACTATGCCTTGTTCTAAAGCTCTTTGGGAACCGCTTGCGTAGCCCCACAGACCTGGGGGCTGCAGGCTTTCCTGCTGCCTTCAGCCTCAAAACCACCCTTTCCCACTTGGCGTCAGTCCAGGCAGAAAAATGGCCATATGTCTGGAGACTGGTCCCACACTCAAAGAGCCAGCAGGGAAAACTAGGCCTTGTTCTAAAGCTCTTTGGGAACCGCTTGCATAGCCCCACACAACTGCGGGCTGCAGGCTTTCCTGCTGCCTTCAGCCTCAAAACCACCCTTTCCCACTTGGTGCCGCGCCAGGCCCAAAAATGGCCATATGTCTGGAGACCGGTCCCACGCCCAAAGAGCCAGCAGGGAAAACTAGGCCTTGTTCTAAAGCTCTTTGGGAACCGCTTGCGTAGCCCCACACACCTGGGGGCTGCAGGCTTTTCTGGCGCTTTCAGCCTCAAAACCACCCTTTCCCACTTGGCGCCGCGCCAGGCACAAAAATGGCCATATGTCTGGAGATTGGTCCCACGCCCAAACACCCAGGAGGGAAAACTGTGGCTTTTTCTAAAGCTCTTTGGGAACCGCTTGCGTAGCCCCACAGACCTGCGGGCTGCAGGCTTTCCTGCTGCCTTCAGCCTCAAAACCACCCTTTCCCACTTGGTGCCGCGCCAGGCACAAAAATGGCCATATGTCTGGAGATGGGTCCCACGCCCAAAGAGCCAGCAGGGAAAACTATGCCTTGTTCTAAAGCTCTTTGGGAACCGCTTGCGTAGCCCCACAGACCTGCGGGCTGCAGGCTTTCCTGCTGCCTTCAGCCTCAAAACCACCCTTTCCCACTTGGCGCCGCTCCAGGCACAAAAATGGCCATATGTCTGGAGACTGGTCCACGCTCAAAGAGCCAGCAGGGAAAACTATGCCTTGTTCTAAAGCTCTTTGGGAACCGCTTGCGTAGCCCCACACACCTGGGGGCTGCAGGCTTTCCTGCTGCCTTCAGCCTCAAAACCACCCTTTCCCACTTGGCGCCGCGCCAGGCACAAAAATGGCCATATGTCTGGAGACTGGTCCCACGCCCGAAGAGCCAGCAGGCAAAACTATGCCTTGTTCTAAAGCTCTTTGGGAACCGCTTGCGTAGCCCCACACACCTGGGGTCTGCAGGCTTTCCTGCTGCCTTCAGCCTCAAAACCACCCTGGTCCCACTTTAGCGTCGCTCCAGGCACAACAAAGGCCATATGTCTGGAGACCTGTCCCACACTCAAAGAGCCAGCAGGGAAAACTAGGCCTTGTTCTAAAGCTCTTTGGGAAACGCTTGCGTAGCCCCACACACCTGGGGGCTGCAGGCTTTCCTGCTGCCTTCAGCCTCAAAACCACCCTTTCCCACTTGGCGCCGCGCCAGGCACAAAAATGGCCATATGGCTCGAGACTGGTCCCACGCCCAAAGAGCCAGCTGGGAAAATTATGCCTTGTTCTAAAGCTCTTTGGGAACCGCTTGCGTAGCCCCACACACCTGGGGGCTGCAGGCTTTCCTGCTGCCTTCAGCCTCAAAACCACCCTTTCCCACTTGGTGCCGCGCCAGGCCCAAAAATGGCCATATGTCTGGAGACCGGTCCCACGCCCAAAGAGCCAGCAGGGAAAACTATGCCTTGTTCTAAAGCTCTTTGGGAACCGCTTGCGTAGCCCCACACACCTGGGGGCTGCAGGCTTTTCTGGCGCTTTCAACTCAAAACCACCCTTTCCCACTTGGCGCCGCGCCAGGCACAAAAGTGGCCATATGTCTGGAGACTGGTCCCACGCCCAAAGTGAGAGCAGGGAAAACTATGCCTTGTTCTAAAGCTCTTTGGGAACCGCTTGCGTAGCCCCACGCACCTGGGGGCTGCAGGCTTTCCTGCTGCCTTCAGCCTCAAAACCACCCTTTCCCACTTGGCGCCGCGACAGGCACAAAAATGGCCATATGTCTGGAGACTGGTCCCACGCCCAGAGAGCCAGAAGGGAAAAATATGCCTTGTTCTAAAGCTCTTTGGGAACCGCTTGCGTAGCCCCACAGACTGCAGGCTGCAGGCTTTCCTGCTGCCTTCAGCCTCAAAACCACCCTTTCCCACTTGGCGCCACGCCAGGCACAAAAATGGCCATATGTCTGGAGACTGGTCCCACGCCCAAAGAGCCAGCAGGGAAAACTATGCCTTGCTCTAAAGCTCTTTGGGAACCGCTTGCGTAGCCCCACAGACCTGGGGGCTGCAGTCTTTCCTGCTGCCTTCAGCCTCAAAACCACCCTTTCCCACTTGGCGCCGCGCCAGGCCCAAAAATGGCCATATGTCTGGAGACTGGTCCCACGCCCAAAGAGCCAGCAGGGAAAACTATGCCTTGTTCTAAAGCTCTTTTGGAACCGCTTGCGTAGCCCCACACAACTGCGGGCTGCAGGCTTTCCTGCTGCCTTCAGCCTCAAAACCACCCTTTCCCACTTGGTGCCGCGCCAGTCCCAAAAATGGCCATATGTCTGGAGATGAGTCCCACGCCCAAAGAGGCAGCAGGGAAAACTATGCCTTGTTCTAAAGCTCTTTGGGAACCGCTTGCGTAGCCCCACACACCTGGGGGCTGCAGGCTTTCCTGCTGCCTTCAGCCTCAAAACCACCCTTTCCCACTTGGCGTCAGTCCAGGCAGAAAAATGGCCATATGTCTGGAGACTGGTCCCACACTCAAAGAGCCAGCAGGGAAAACTAGGCCTTGTTCTAAAGCTCTTTGGGAACCGCTGGCGTGGCCCCAGACACCTGGGGTCTGCAGGCTTTCCTGCTGCCTTCAGCCTCAAAACCACCCTGGCCCCACTTTAGCGTCGCTCCAGGCACAACAATGGCCATATGTCTGGAGACCTGTCCCACACTCAAAGAGCCAGCAGGGAAAACTAGGCCTTGTTCTAAAGCTCTTTGGGAAACGCTTGCGTAGCCCCACACACCTGGGGGCTGCAGGCTTTCCTGCTGCCTTCAGCCTCAAAACCACCCTTTCCCACTTGGCACCGCGCCAGGCCCAAAAATGGCCATATGTCTGGAGACTGGTCCCACGCCCAAAGAGCCAGCAGGGAAAACTATGCCTTGTTCTAAAGCTCTTTGGGAACCGCTTGCGTAGCCCCACACACCTGGGGGCTGCAGGCTTTCCTGCTGCCTTCAGCCTCAAAACCACCCTTTCCCACTTGGCGCCGCGCCAGGCACAAAAATGGCCATATGTCTGGAGATTGGTCCAACGCCCAAAGAGCCAGCAGGGAAAACTATGCCTTGTTCTAAAGGTCTTTGGGAACCGCTTGCGTAGCCCCACAGACCTGCGGGCTGCAGGCTTTCCTGCTGCCTTCAGCCTCAAAACCACCCTTTCCCACTTGGTGCCGCGCCAGGCCCAAAAATGGCCATATGTCTGGAGACCGGTCCCACGCCCAAAGAGCCAGCAGGGAAAACTATGCCTTGTTCTAAAGCTCTTTGGGAACCGCTTGCGTAGCCCCACAGACCTGCGGGCTGCAGGCTTTCCTGCTGCCTTCAGCCTCAAAACCACCCTTTCCCACTTGGCGCCGCTCCAGGCACAAAAATGGACATATGTCTGGAGATTGGTCCCACGCCCAAAGAGCCAGCAGGGAAAACTATGCCTTGTTCTAAAGCTCTTTGGGAACCGCTTGCGTAGCCCCACGCACCTGGGGGCTGCAGGCTTTCCTGCTGCCTTCAGCCTCAAAACCACCCTTTCCCACTTGGCGCCGCGCCAGGCCCAAAAATGGCCATATGTCTGGAGACTGGTCCACGCCCGAAGAGCCAGCAGGGAAAACTATGCCTTGTTCTAAAGGTCTTTGGGAACCGCTGGCGTGGCCCCAGACACCTGGGGTCTGCAGGCTTTCCTGCTGCCTTCAGCCTCAAAACCACCCTGGTCCCACTTTAGCGTCGCTCCAGGCACAACAATGGCCATATGTCTGGAGACCTGTCCCACACTCAAAGAGCCAGCAGGGAAAACTAGGCCTTGTTCTAAAGCTCTTTGGGAAACGCTTGCGTAGCCCCACACACCTGGGGGCTGCAGGCTTTCCTGCTGCCTTCAGCCTCAAAACCACCCTTTCCCACTTGGCGCCGCGCCAGGCCCAAAAATGGCCATATGTCTGGAGACTGGTCCCACGCCCAAAGAGCCAGCAGGGAAAACTATGCCTTGTTCTAAAGCTCTTTGGGAACCGCTTGCGTAGCCCCACGCACCTGGGGGCTGCAGGCTTTCCTGCTGCCTTCAGCCTCAAAACCACCCTTTCCCACTTGGTGCCGCGCCAGGCCCAAAAATGGCCATATGTCTGGAGACCGGTCCCACGCCCAAAGAGCCAGCAGGGAAAACTATGCCTTGTTCTAAAGCTCTTTGGGAACCGCTTGCGTAGCCCCACACACCTGGGGGCTGCAGGCTTTTCTGGCGCTTTCAGCCTCAAAACCACCCTTTCCCACTTGGCGCCGCGCCAGGAACAAAAAAGGCCATATGTCTGGAGACTGGTCCCACGCCCAAAGTGAGAGCAGGGAAAACTATGCCTTGTTCTAAAGCTCTTTGGGAACCGCTTGCGTAGCCCCACGCACCTGGGGGCTGCAGGCTTTCCTGCTGCCTTCAGCCTCAAAACCACCCTTTCCCACTTGGCGCCGCGCCAGGCACAAAAATGGCCATATGTCTGGAGACTGGTCCCACGCCCAGAGAGCCAGCAGGGAAAAATATGCCTTGTTCTAAAGGTCTTTGGGAACCGCTTGCGTAGCCCCACAGACCTGGGGGCTGCAGGCTTTCCTGCTGCCTTCAGCCTCAAAACCACCCTTTCCCACTTGGCGCCGCGCCAGGCACAAAAATGGCCATATGTCTGGAGACTGGTCCCACGCCCAAAGAGCCAGCAGGGAAAACTATGCCTTGTTCTAAAGCTCTTTGGGAACCGCTTGCGTAGCCCCAC
This sequence comes from Larus michahellis, assembly GCF_964199755.1. NCBI lineage: Eukaryota > Metazoa > Chordata > Aves > Charadriiformes > Laridae > Larus > Larus michahellis. The sequence goes on from NW_027436052.1 coordinate 353,041, forward strand.
AGACTGCAGGCTGCAGGCTTTCCCGCTGCCTTCAGCCTCAAAACCACCCTTTCCCACTTGGCGCCGCGCCAGGCACAAAAATGGCCATATGTCTGGAGACTGGTCCCACGCCCAAAGAGCCAGCAGGGAAAACTAGGCCTTGTTCTAAAGCTCTTTGGGAACCGCTTGCGTAGCCCCACAGACTGCGGGCTGCAGGCTTTCCTGCTGCCTTCAGCCTCAAAACCACCCTTTCCCACTTGGTGCCGCGCCAGTCCCAAAAATGGCCATATGTCTGGAGATGAGTCCCACGCCCAAAGAGGCAGCAGGGAAAACTATGCCTTGTTCTAAAGCTCTTTGGGAACCGCTTGCGTAGCCCCACAGACCTGCGGGCTGCAGGCTTTCCTGCTGCCTTCAGCCTCAAAACCACCCTTTCCCACTTGGCGTCAGTCCAGGCAGAAAAATGGCCATATGTCTGGAGACTGGTCCCACACTCAAAGAGCCAGCAGGGAAAACTAGGCCTTGTTCTAAAGCTCTTTGGGAACCGCTTGCCTAGCCCCACACAACTGCGGGCTGCAGGCTTTCCTGCTGCCTTCAGCCTCAAAACCACCCTTTCCCACTTAGTGCCGCGCCAGGCACAAAAATGGCCACATGTCTGGAGACCGGTCCCACGCCCAAAGAGCCAGCAGGGAAAACTAGGCCTTGTTCTAAAGCCCTTTGGGAACCGCTTGCGTAGCCCCACACACCTGGGGGCTGCAGGCTTTTCTGGCGCTTTCAGCCTCAAAACCACCCTTTCCCACTTGGCGCCGCGCCAGGAACAAAAAAGCCCATATGTCTGGAGACTGGTCCCACGCCCAAAGAGAGAGCAGGGAAAACTAGGCCTTGTTCTAAAGCTCTTTGGGAACCGCTTGCGTAGCCCCACACACCTGGGGGCTCCAGGCTTTCCTGCTGCCTTCAGCCTCAAAACCACCCTTTCCCACTTGGTGCCGCGCCAGGCCCAAAAATGGCCATATGTCTGGAGATGGCTCCCACGCCCAAAGAGCCAGCAGGGAAAACTATGCCTTGTTCTAAAGCTCTTTGGGAACCGCTTGCGTAGCCCCACAGACCTGCGGGCTGCAGGCTTTCCTGCTGCCTTCAGCCTCAAAACCACCCTGGTCCCACTTTAGCGTCGATCCAGGCACAAAAATGGCCATATGTCTGGAGACCTGTCCCACACTCAAAGAGCCAGCAGGGAAAACTAGGCCTTGTTCTAAAGCTCTTTGGGAAACGCTTGCGTAGCCCCACACACCTGGGGGCTGCAGGCTTTCCTGCTGCCTTCAGCCTCAAAACCACCCTTTCCCACTTGGCGCCGCGCCAGGCACAATAAAGGCCATATGTCTGGAGATTGGTCCCACGCCCAAAGAGCCAGCAGGGAAAACTATGCCTTGTTCTAAAGCTCTTTGGGAACCACTTGCGTGGCCCCACGGACCTGGGGGCTGCAGGCTTTCCTGCTGCCTTCAGCCTCAAAACCACCCTTACCCACTTGGCGCCGCGCTAGGCACAAAAATGGCCATATGTCTGGAGACTGGTCCACGCCCAAAGAGCCAGCAGGGAAAACTATGCCTTGTTCTAAAGCTCTTTGGGAACCGCTTGCGTGGCCCCACAGACCTGGGGGCTGCAGGCTTTCCTGCTGCCTTCAGCCTCAAAACCACCCTGGTCCCACTTTAGCGTCGCTCCAGGCACAAAAATGGCCATATGGCTGGAGATTGGTCCCACGCCCAAAGAGCCAGCAGGGAAAACTATGCCTTGTTCTAAAGCTCTTTTGGAATCACTTGCGTAGCCCCACGCACCTGGGGGCTGCAGGCTTTCCTGGCGCCTTCAGCCTCAAAACCACCCTTTCCCACTTTAGCGTCGCTCCAGGCACAAAAATGGCCATATGTCTGGAGATTGGTCCCACGCCCAAAGAGCCAGGAGGGGAAACTATGCCTTGTTCTAAAGCTCTTTGGGAAACGCTTGCGTAGCCCCACACACCTGGGGGCTGCAGGCTTTCCTGCTGCCTTCAGCCTCAAAACCACCCTTTCCCACTTGGCGCCGCGCCAGGCACAAAAATGGCCATATGTCTGGAGACTGGTCCCACGCCCAAAGAGCCAGCAGGGAAAACTATGCCTTGTTCTAAAGCTCTTTGGGAACCGCTTGCGTAGCCCCACGCACCTGGGGGTGCAGGCTTTCCTGGAGCCTTCATACTCAAAACCACCCTTTCCCACCTGGCGCCGCGCCAGGCCCAAAAATGGCCATATGTCTGGAGATTGGTCCCACACTCAAACAGCCAGCAGGAAAAACTAGGCCTTGTTCTAAAGCTCTTTGGGAACCGCTTGCGTAGCACCACACACCTGGGGGCTGCAGGCTTTTCTGGTGCTTTCAGCCTCAAAACCACCCTTTCCCACTTGGCGTCGCTCCAGGCACAAAAATGGCCATATGTCTGGAGACTTGTCCAAGCCCAAAGAGCCAGCAGGCAAAACTATGCCTTGTTCTAAAGCTCTTTGGGAACCGCTTGCGTAGCCCCACACACCTGGGGGCTGCAGGCTTTCCTGCTGCCTTCAGCCTCAAAACGACCCTTTCCCACTTGGCGCCGCGCCAGGCACAAAAATGGCCATATGTCTGGAGACTGGTCCCACGCCCAAAGAGCCAGCAGGGAAAACTATGCCTTGTTCTAAAGCTCTTTGGGAACCGCTTGCGTAGCCCCACAGACCTCGGGGCTGCAGGCTTTACTGCTGCCTTCAGCCTCAAAACCACCCTTTCCCACTTGGCGTCAGTCCAGGCAGAAAAATGGCCATATGTCTGGAGCTGGGTCCCACGCCCAAAGAGCCAGCAGGGAAAATTATGCCTTGCTCTAAAGCTCTTTGGGAACCGCTTGCGTAGCCCCACACACCTGGGGGCTGCAGGCTTTTCTGGCGCTTTCAGCCTCAAAACCACGCTTTCCCACTTGGCGCCGCGCCAGGAACAAAAAAGCCCATATGTCTGGAGACCTGTCCCACACTCAAAGAGCCAGCAGGGAAAACTAGGCCTTGTTCTAAAGCTCTTTGGGAAACGCTTGCGTAGCCCCACACACCTGGGGGCTGCAGGCTTTCCTGCTGCCTTCAGCCTCAAAACCACCCTTTCCCACTTGGCGCCGCGCCAGGCCCAAAAATGGCCATATGTCTGGAGACTGGTCCCACGCCCAAAGAGCCAGCAGGGAAAACTATGCCTTGTTCTAAAGCTCTTTGGGAACCGCTTGCGTAGCCCCACACACCTGGGGGCTGCAGGCTTTCCTGCTGCCTTCAGCCTCAAAACCACCCTTTCCCACTTGGTGCCGCGCCAGGCCCAAAAATGGCCATATGTCTGGAGACCGGTCCCACGCCCAAAGAGCCAGCAGGGAAAACTATGCCTTGTTCTAAAGCTCTTTGGGAACCGCTTGCGTAGCCCCACACACCTGGGGGCTGCAGGCTTTTCTGGCGCTTTCAGCCTCAAAACCACCCTTTCCCACTTGGCGCCGCGCCAGGAACAAAAAAGGCCATATGTCTGGAGACTGGTCCCACGCCCAAAGTGAGAGCAGGGAAAACTATGCCTTGTTCTAAAGCTCTTTGGGAACCGCTTGCGTAGCCCCACGCACCTGGGGGCTGCAGGCTTTCCTGCTGCCTTCAGCCTCAAAACCACCCTTTCCCACTTGGCGCCGCGCCAGGCACAAAAATGGCCATATGTCTGGAGACTGGTCCCACGCCCAGAGAGCCAGCAGGGAAAAATATGCCTTGTTCTAAAGGTCTTTGGGAACCGCTTGCGTAGCCCCACAGACTGCAGGCTGCAGGCTTTCCTGCTGCCTTCAGCCTCAAAACCACCCTTTCCCACTTGGCGCCGCGCCAGGCACAAAAATGGCCATATGTCTGGAGACTGGTCCCACGCCCAAAGAGCCAGCAGGGAAAACTATGCCTTGTTCTAAAGCTCTTTGGGAACCGCTTGCGTAGCCCCACAGACTGCAGGCTGCAGGCTTTCCCGCTGCCTTCAGCCTCAAAACCACCCTTTCCCACTTGGCGCCGCGCCAGGCACAAAAATGGCCATATGTCTGGAGACTGGTCCCACGCCCAAAGAGCCAGCAGGGAAAACTAGGCCTTGTTCTAAAGCTCTTTGGGAACCGCTTGCGTAGCCCCACAGACTGCGGGCTGCAGGCTTTCCTGCTGCCTTCAGCCTCAAAACCACCCTTTCCCACTTGGTGCCGCGCCAGTCCCAAAAATGGCCATATGTCTGGAGATGAGTCCCACGCCCAAAGAGGCAGCAGGGAAAACTATGCCTTGTTCTAAAGCTCTTTGGGAACCGCTTGCGTAGCCCCACAGACCTGCGGGCTGCAGGCTTTCCTGCTGCCTTCAGCCTCAAAACCACCCTTTCCCACTTGGCGTCAGTCCAGGCAGAAAAATGGCCATATGTCTGGAGACTGGTCCCACACTCAAAGAGCCAGCAGGGAAAACTAGGCCTTGTTCTAAAGCTCTTTGGGAACCGCTTGCCTAGCCCCACACAACTGCGGGCTGCAGGCTTTCCTGCTGCCTTCAGCCTCAAAACCACCCTTTCCCACTTGGTGCCGCGCCAGGCAAAAAAATGGCCATATGTCTGGAGACCGGTCCCACGCCCAAAGAGCCAGCAGGGAAAACTAGGCCTTGTTCTAAAGCTCTTTGGGAACCGCTTGCGTAGCCCCACACACCTGGGGGCTGCAGGCTTTTCTGGCGCTTTCAGCCTCAAAACCACCCTTTCCCACTTGGCGCCGCGCCAGGAACAAAAAAGCCCATATGTCTGGAGACTGGTCCCACGCCCAAAGAGAGAGCAGGGAAAACTAGGCCTTGTTCTAAAGCTCTTTGGGAACCGCTTGCGTAGCCCCACACACCTGGGGGCTGCAGGCTTTCCTGCTGCCTTCAGCCTCAAAACCACCCTTTCCCACTTGGCGCCGCGCCAGGCACAAAAATGGCCATATGTCTGGAGATTGGTCCCACGCCCAAACACCCAGGAGGGAAAACTGTGGCTTTTTCTAAAGCTCTTTGGGAACCGCTTGCGTAGCCCCACAGACCTGGGGTCTGCAGGCTTTCCTGCTGCCTTCAGCCTCAAAACCACCCTTTCCCACTTAGTGCCGCGCCAGGCCCAAAAATGGCCATATGTCTGGAGACCGGTCCCACGCCCAAAGAGCCAGCAGGGAAAACTATGCCTTGTTCTAAAGCTCTTTGGGAACCGCTTGCGTAGCCCCACAGACCTGCGGGCTGCAGGCTTTCCTGCTGCCTTCAGCCTCAAAACCACCCTGGTCCCACTTTAGCGTCGCTCCAGGCACAAAAATGGCCATATGTCTGGAGACCTGTCCCACACTCAAAGAGCCAGCAGGGAAAACTAGGCCTTGTTCTAAAGCTCTTTGGGAAACGCTTGCGTAGCCCCACACACCTGGGGGCTGCAGGCTTTCCTGCTGCCTTCAGCCTCAAAACCACCCTTTCCCACTTGGCGCCGCGCCAGGCACAATAAAGGCCATATGTCTGGAGATTGGTCCCACGCCCAAAGAGCCAGCAGGGAAAACTATGCCTTGTTCTAAAGGTCTTTGGGAACCGCTGGCGTGGCCCCAGACACCTGGGGTCTGCAGGCTTTCCTGCTGCCTTCAGCCTCAAAACCACCCTGGTCCCACTTTAGCGTCGCTCCAGGCACAACAATGGCCATATGTCTGGAGACCTGTCCCACACTCAAAGAGCCAGCAGGGAAAACTAGGCCTTGTTCTAAAGCTCTTTGGGAACCGCTTGCGTAGCCCCACAGACCTGGGGGCTGCAGGCTTTTCTGGCGCTTTCAGCCTCAAAACCACCCTTTCCCACTTGGCGCCGCGCCAGGAACAAAAAAGGCCATATGTCTGGAGACTGGTCCCACGCCCAAAGTGAGAGCAGGGAAAACTATGCCTTGTTCTAAAGCTCTTTGGGAACCGCTTGCGTAGCCCCACGCACCTGGGGGCTGCAGGCTTTCCTGCTGCCTTCAGCCTCAAAACCACCCTTTCCCACTTGGCGCCGCGCCAGGCACAAAAATGGCCATATGTCTGGAGACTGGTCCCACGCCCAGAGAGCCAGCAGGGAAAAATATGCCTTGTTCTAAAGGTCTTTGGGAACCGCTTGCGTAGCCCCACAGACCTGGGGACTGCAGGCTTTCCTGCTGCCTTCAGCCTCAAAACCACCCTTTCCCACTTGGCGCCGCGCCAGGCACAAAAATGGCCATATGTCTGGAGACTGGTCCCACGCCCAAAGAGCCAGCAGGGAAAACTATGCCTTGTTCTAAAGCTCTTTGGGAACCGCTTGCGTAGCCCCACAGACTGCAGGCTGCAGGCTTTCCCGCTGCCTTCAGCCTCAAAACCACCCTTTCCCACTTGGCGCCGCGCCAGGCACAAAAATGGCCATATGTCTGGAGACTGGTCCCACGCCCAAAGAGCCAGCAGGGAAAACTAGGCCTTGTTCTAAAGCTCTTTGGGAACCGCTTGCGTAGCCCCACAGACTGCGGGCTGCAGGCTTTCCTGCTGCCTTCAGCCTCAAAACCACCCTTTCCCACTTGGTGCCGCGCCAGTCCCAAAAATGGCCATATGTCTGGAGATGAGTCCCACGCCCAAAGAGGCAGCAGGGAAAACTATGCCTTGTTCTAAAGCTCTTTGGGAACCGCTTGCGTAGCCCCACAGACCTGCGGGCTGCAGGCTTTCCTGCTGCCTTCAGCCTCAAAACCACCCTTTCCCACTTGGCGTCAGTCCAGGCAGAAAAATGGCCATATGTCTGGAGACTGGTCCCACACTCAAAGAGCCAGCAGGGAAAACTAGGCCTTGTTCTAAAGCTCTTTGGGAACCGCTTGCCTAGCCCCACACAACTGCGGGCTGCAGGCTTTCCTGCTGCCTTCAGCCTCAAAAGCACCCTTTCCCACTTGGTGCCGCGCCAGGCAAAAAAATGGCCATATGTCTGGAGACCGGTCCCACGCCCAAAGAGCCAGCAGGGAAAACTAGGCCTTGTTCTAAAGCCCTTTGGGAACCGCTTGCGTAGCCCCACACACCTGGGGGCTGCAGGCTTTTCTGGCGCTTTCAGCCTCAAAACCACCCTTTCCCACTTGGCGCCGCACCAGGAACAAAAAAGCCCATATGTCTGGAGACTGGTCCCACGCCCAAAGAGAGAGCAGGGAAAACTAGGCCTTGTTCTAAAGCTCTTTGGGAACCGCTTGCGTAGCCCCACACACCTGGGGGCTCCAGGCTTTCCTGCTGCCTTCAGCCTCAAAACCACCCTTTCCCACTTGGCGCCGCGCCAGGCACAAAAATGGCCATATGTCTGGAGATTGGTCCCACGCCCAAACACCCAGGAGGGAAAACTGTGGCTTTTTCTAAAGCTCTTTGGGAACCGCTTGCGTAGCCCCACAGACCTGCGGGCTGCAGGCTTTCCTGCTGCCTTCAGCCTCAAAACCACCCTTTCCCACTTGGTGCCGCGCCAGGCCCAAAAATGGCCATATGTCTGGAGACCGGTCCCACGCCCAAAGAGCCAGCAGGGAAAACTATGCCTTGTTCTAAAGCTCTTTGGGAACCGCTTGCGTAGCCCCACACACCTGCGGGCTGCAGGCTTTCCTGCTGCCTTCAGCCTCAAAACCACCCTGGTCCCACTTTAGCGTCGATCCAGGCACAAAAATGGCCATATGTCTGGAGACCTGTCCCACACTCAAAGAGCCAGCAGGGAAAACTAGGCCTTGTTCTAAAGCTCTTTGGGAAACGCTTGCGTAGCCCCACACACCTGGGGGCTGCAGGCTTTCCTGCTGCCTTCAGCCTCAAAACCACCCTTTCCCACTTGGCGCCGCGCCAGGCACAATAAAGGCCATATGTCTGGAGATTGGTCCCACGCCCAAAGAGCCAGCAGGGAAAACTATGCCTTGTTCTAAAGCTCTTTGGGAACCACTTGCGTGGCCCCACGGACCTGGGGGCTGCAGGCTTTCCTGCTGCCTTCAGCCTCAAAACCACCCTTACCCACTTGGCGCCGCGCTAGGCACAAAAATGGCCATATGTCTGGAGACTGGTCCACGCCCAAAGAGCCAGCAGGGAAAACTAGGCCTTGTTCTAAAGCTCTTTGGGAACCGCTTGCGTGGCCCCACAGACCTGGGGGCTGCAGGCTTTCCTGCTGCCTTCAGCCTCAAAACCACCCTGGTCCCACTTTAGCGTCGCTCCAGGCACAAAAATGGCCATATGTCTGGAGATTGGTCCCACGCCCAAAGAGCCAGCAGGGAAAACTATGCCTTGTTCTAAAGCTCTTTTGGAATCACTTGCGTAGCCCCACGCACCTGGGGGCTGCAGGCTTTCCTGGCGCCTTCAGCCTCAAAACCACCCTTTCCCACTTTAGCGTCGCTCCAGGCACAAAAATGGCCATATGTCTGGAGATTGGTCCCACGCCCAAAGAGCCAGGAGGGGAAACTATGCCTTGTTCTAAAGCTCTTTGGGAACCGCTTGCGTAGCCCCACATACCTGGGGGCTGCAGGCTTTCCTGCTGCCTTCAGCCTCAAAACCACCCTTTCCCACTTGGTGCCGCGCCAGGCACAAAAATGGCCATATGTCTGGAGACTGGTCCCACGCCCAAAGAGCCAGCAGGGAAAACTATGCCTTGTTCTAAAGCTCTTTGGGAACCGCTTGCGTAGCCCCACAGACCTGGGGGTGCAGGCTTTCCTGGAGCCTTCATACTCAAAACCACCCTTTCCCACCTGGCGCCGCGCCAGGCCCAAAAATGGCCATATGTCTGGAGATTGGTCCCACACTCAAACAGCCAGCAGGAAAAACTAGGCCTTGTTCTAAAGCTCTTTGGGAACCGCTTGCGTAGCCCCACACACCTGGGGGCTGCAGGCTTTTCTGGTGCTTTCAGCCTCAAAACCACCCTTTCCCACTTGGCGTCGCTCCAGGCACAAAAATGGCCATATGTCTGGAGACTTGTCCACGCCCAAAGAGCCAGCAGGCAAAACTATGCCTTGTTCTAAAGCTCTTTGGGAACCGCTTGCGTAGCCCCACACACCTGGGGGCTGCAGGCTTTCCTGCTGCCTTCAGCCTCAAAACGACCCTTTCCCACTTGGCGCCGCGCCAGGCACAAAAATGGCCATATGTCTGGAGACTGGTCCCACGCCCAAAGAGCCAGCAGGGAAAACTATGCCTTGTTCTAAAGCTGTTTGGGAACCGCTTGCGTAGCCCCACAGACCTCGGGGCTGCAGGCTTTACTGCTGCCTTCAGCCTCAAAACCACCCTTTCCCACTTGGCGTCGCTCCAGGCACAAAAATGGCCATATGTCTGGAGACTTGTCCACGCCCAAAGAGCCAGCAGGGAAAATTATGCCTTGCTCTAAAGCTCTTTGGGAACCGCTTGCGTAGCCCCACACACCTGTGGGCTGCAGGCTTTCCTGCTGCCTTCAGCCTCAAAACCACCCTTTCCCACTTGGCGCCGCGCCAGGCACAAAAATGGCCATATGTCTGGAGACTGGTCCCACGCCCAAAGAGCCAGCAGGGAAAACTGTGGCTTTTTCTAAAGCTCTTTGGGAACCGCTTGTGTAGCCCCACAGACCTGCGGGCTGCAGGCTTTCCTGCTGCCTTCAGCCTCAAAACCACCCTTTCCCACTTGGCGCCGCGCCAGGCACAAAAATGGCCATATGTCTCGAGACTGGTCCCACGCCCAAAGAGCCAGCAGGGGAAATTATGCCTTGTTCTAAAGCTCTTTGGGAACCGCTTGCGTAGCCCCACACACCTGGGGGCTTCAGGCTTTTCTGGTGCTTTCAGCCTCAAAACCACCCTTTCCCACTTGGCGTCGCTCCAGGCACAAAAATGGCCATATGTCTGGAGACTTGTCCACGCCCAAAGAGCCAGCAGGCAAAACTATGCCTTGTTCTAAAGCTCTTTGGGAACCGCTTGCGTAGCCCCACACACCTGGGGGCTGCAGGCTTTCCTGCTGCCTTCAGCCTCAAAACCACCCTTTCCCACTTGGCGCCGCGCCAGGCACAAAAATGGCCATATGTCTGGAGATGGGTCCCACGCCCAAAGAGCCAGCAGGGAAAATTATGCCTTGCTCTAAAGCTCTTTGGGAACCGCTTGCGTAGCCCCACACACCTGTGGGCTGCAGGCTTTCCTGCTGCCTTCAGCCTCAAAACCACCCTTTCCCACTTGGCGCCGCGCCAGGCACAAAAATGGCCATATGTCTGGAGACTGGTCCCACGCCCAGACAGCCAGCAGGGAAAACTGTGGCTTTTTCTAAAGCTCTTTGGGAACCGGTTGCGTAGCCCCACAGACCTGCGGGCTGCAGGCTTTCCTGGCGCCATCAGCCTCAAAACCACCCTTTCCCACTTGGCGCCGCGCCAGGCACAAAAATGGCCATATGTCTGGAGACTGGTCCCACGCCCAAAGAGCCAGCAGGGAAAACTATGCCTTGTTCTAAAGCTCTTTGGGAACCGCTTGCGTAGCCCCACACACCTGGGGGCTGCAGGCTTTCCTGCTGCCTTCAGCCTCAAAACCACCCTTTCCCACTTGGCGCCGCGCCAGGAACAAAAAAGGCCATATGTCTGGAGACTGGTCCCACGCCCAAAGAGAGAGCAGGGAAAACTATGCCTTGTTCTAAGCTCTTTGGGAACCGCTTGCGTAGCCCCACGCACCTGGGGGCTGCAGGCTTTCCTGCTGCCTTCAGACTCAAAACCACCCTTTCCCACTTGGCGCCGCGCCAGGCACAAAAATGGCCATATGTCTGGAGACTGGTCCCACGCCCAAAGAGCCAGCAGGGAAAACTATGCCTTGTTCTAAAGCTCTTTGGGAACCGCTTGCGTAGCCCCACAGACTGCAGGCTGCAGGCTTTCCTGCTGCCTTCAGCCTCAAAAACACCCTTTCCCACTCGGCGCCGCGCCAGGCACAAAAATGGCCATATGTCTGGAGAGTGGTCCCACGCCCAAACAGCCAGCAGGGAAAACTGTGGCTTTTTCTAAAGCTCTTTGGGAACCGCTTGTGTAGCCCCACAGACCTGCGGGCTGCAGGCTTTCCTGCTGCCTTCAGCCTCAAAACCACCCTTTCCCACTTGGCGCCGCGCCAGGCACAAAAATGGCCATATGTCTGGAGACTGGTCCCACGCCCAAAGAGCCAGCAGGGAAAACTATGCCTTGTTCTAAAGCTCTTTGGGAACCGCTTGCGTAGCCCCACGCACCTGGGGGCTGCAGGCTTTTCTGGAGCCTTCATAATCAAAACCACCCTTTCCCACTTGGCGCCGCGCCAGGCCCAAAAATGGCCATATGTCTGGAGATTGGTCCCACACTCAAACAGCCAGCAGGGAAAACTAGGCCTTGTTCTAAAGCTCTTTGGGAAACGCTTGCGTAGCCCCACACACCTGGCGTCTGCGGGCTTTTCTGGCGCTTTCAGCCTCAAAACCACCCTTTCCCACTTGGCGTCGCTCCAGGCACAATAATGGCCATATGTCTGGAGACTTGTCCACGCCCAAAGAGCCAGCAGGCAAAACTATGCCTTGTTCTAAAGCTCTTTGGGAACCGCTTGCGTAGCCCCACACACCTGGGGGCTGCAGGCTTTCCTGCTGCCTTCAGCCTCAAAACGACCCTTTCCCACTTGGCGCCGCGCCAGGCACAAAAATGGCCATATGTCTGGAGACTGGTCCCACGCCCAAAGAGCCAGCAGGGAAAACTATGCCTTGTTCTAAAGCTGTTTGGGAACCGCTTGCGTAGCCCCACAGACCTGGGGGCTGCAGGCTTTTCTGGCGCTTTCAGCCTCAAAACCACCCTTTCCCACTTGGCGCCGCGCCAGGAACAAAAAAGGCCATATGTCTGGAGACTGGTCCCACGCCCAAAGAGCCAGCAGGGAAAACTATGCCTTGTTCTAAAGCTCTTTGGGAACCGCTTGCGTAGCCCCACACACCTGGGGGCTGTGGGCTTTTCTGGCGCTTTCAGCCTCAAAACCACCCTTTCCCACTTGGCGCCGTGCCAGGCACAAAAATGGCCATATGTCTGGAGATGGGACCCACGCCCAAAGAGCCAGCAGGGAAAACTATGCCTTGTTCTAAAGCTCTTTGGGAACCGCTTGCGTAGCCCCACACACCTGGGGGCTGCAGGCTTTCCTGCTGCCTTCAGCCTCAAAACCACCCTTTCCCACTTGGTGCCGCGCCAGGCCCAAAAATGGTCATATATCTGGAGATTGGTCCCACGCCCAAAGAGCCAGCAGGGAAAACTATGCCTTGTTCTAAAGCTCTTTGGGAACCGCTTGCGTAGCCCCACAGACCTGGGGGCTGCAGGCTTTCCTGCTGCCTTCAGCCTCAAAACCACCCTTTCCTACTTGGCGCCGCGACAGGCACAAAAATGGCCATATGTCTGGAGATGGGTCCCACGCCCAAAGAGGCAGCAGGGAAAACTATGCCTTGTTCTAAAGCTCTTTGGGAACCGCTTGCGTAGCCCCACAGACCTCGGGGCTGCAGGCTTTCCTGCTGCCTTCAGCCTCAAAACCACCCTTTCCCACTTGGCGTCAGTCCAGGCAGAAAAATGGCCATATGTCTGGAGACTGGTCCCACGCCCAAAGAGCCAGCAGGGAAAATTATGCCTTGCTCTAAAGCTCTTTGGGAACCGCTGGCGTAGCCCCACACACCTGGGGGCTGCAGGCTTTCCTGCTGCCTTCAGCCTCAAAACCACCCTTTCCCACTTGGCGCCGCGCCAGGCACAAAAATGGCCATATGTCTGGAGACTGGTCCCACGCCCAAACAGCCAGCAGGGAAAACTGTGGCTTTTTCTAAAGCTCTTTGGGAACCGCTTGCGTAGCCCCACAGACCTGCGGGCTGCAGGCTTTCCTGGCGCCTTCAGCCTCAAAACCACCCTTTCCCACTTGGCGCCGCGGCAGGCACAAAAATGGCCATATGTCTGGAGACTGGTCCCACAACCAAAGAGCCAGCAGGGAAAACTATGCCTTGTTCTAAAGCTCTTTGGGAACAGCTTGCGTGGCCCCACACACCTGGGGTCTGCAGGCTTTCCTGCTGCCTTCAGCCTCAAAACCACCCTTTCCCACTTGGCGCCGCGCCAGGCCCAAAAATGGCCATATGTCTGGAGACCGGTCCCACGCCCAAAGAGCCAGCAGGGAAAACTGTGGCTTTTTCTAAAGCTCTTTGGGAACCGCTTGTGTAGCCCCACGGACCTGGGGGCTGCAGGCTTTTCTGGCGCTTTCAGCCTCAAAACCACCCTTTCCCACTTGGCGCCGCGCCAGGAACAAAAAAGGCCATATGTCTGGAGACTGGTCCCATGCCCAAAGTGAGAGCAGGGAAAACTATGCCTTGTTCTAAAGCTCTTTGGGAACCGCTTGCGTAGCCCCACGCACCTGGGGGCTGCAGGCTTTCCTGCTGCCTTCAGCCTCAAAACCACCCTTTCCCACTTGGCGCCGCGCCAGGCACAAAAATGGCCATATGTCTGGAGACTGGTCCCACGCCCAGAGAGCCAGCAGGGAAAAATATGCCTTGTTCTAAAGCTCTTTGGGAACCGCTTGCGTAGCCCCACACACCTGGGGGCTGCAGGCTTTCCTGCTGCCTTCAGCCTCAAAACCACCCTTTCCCACTTGGCGCCGCGCCAGGCCCAAAAATGGCCATATGTCTGGAGACTGGTCCCACGCCCAAAGAGCCAGCAGGGAAAACTAGGCCTTGTTCTACAGCTCTTTGGGAACCGCTTGCGTAGCCCCACGCACCTGGGGGCTGCAGGCTTTCCTGCTGCCTTCAGCCTCAAAACCACCCTTTCCCACTTGGCGCCGCGCCAGGCACAAAAATGGCCATATGTCTGGAGACTGGTCCCACGCCCAAAGAGCCAGCAGGGAAAACTAGGCCTTGTTCTAAAGCTCTTTGGGAACCGCTTGCGTAGCCCCACACACCTGCGGGCTGCAGGCTTTCCTGCTGCCTTCAGCCTCAAAACCACCCTTTCCCACTTGGTGCCGCGCCACTCCCAAAAATGGACATATGTCTGGAGATTGGTCCCACACTCAAAGAGCCAGCAGGGAAAACTGTGGCTTTTTCTAAAGCTCTTTGGGAACCGCTTGCGTAGCCCCACACACCTGGGGGCTGCAGGCTTTCCTGCTGCCTTCAGCCTCAAAAACACCCTTTCCCACTCGGCGCCGCGCCAGGCACAAAAATGGCCATATGTCTGGAGACTGGTCCCACGCCCAAACAGCCAGCAGGGAAAACTGTGGCTTTTTCTAAAGCTCTTTGGGAACCACTTGCGTAGCCCCACAGACCTGGGGGCTGCAGGCTTTCCTGCTGCCTTCAGCCTCAAAACCACCCTTTCCCACTTGGCGCCGCGCCAGGCACAAAAATGGCCATATGTCTGGAGACTGGTCCCACGCCCAAAGAGCCAGCAGGGAAAATTATGCCTTGTTCTAAAGCTCTTTGGGAACCGCTTGCGTAGCCCCACGCACCTGGGGGCTGCAGGCTTTCCTGCTGCCTTCAGCCTCAAAACCACCCTTTCCCACTTGGTGCCGCGCCAGGCCCAAAAACGGCCATATGTCTGGAGACCGGTCCCACGCCCAAAGAGCCATCAGGGAAAACTATGCCTTGTTCTAAAGCTCTTTGGGAACCGCTTGCGTAGCCCCACACACCTGGGGGCTGCAGGCTTTTCTGGCGCTTTCAGCCTCAAAACCACCCTTTCCCACTTGGCGTCAGTCCAGGAACAAAAATGGCCATATGTCTGGAGACTGGTCCCACGCCCAGAGAGCCAGCAGGGAAAACTATGCCTTGTTCTAAAGCTCTTTGGGAACCGCTTGCGTAGCCCCACGCACCTGGGTCTGCAGGCTTTCCTGCTGCCTTCAGCCTCAAAACCACCCTTTCCCACTTGGCGCCGCGCCAGGCACAAAAATGGCCATATGTCTGGAGACTGGTCCCACGCCCAGAGAGCCAGCAGGGAAAAATATGCCTTGTTCTAAAGCTCTTTGGGAACCGCTTGCGTAGCCCCACAGACTGCAGGCTGCAGGCTTTCCTGCTGCCTTCAGCCTCAAAACCACCCTTTCCCACTTGGCGCCGCGCCAGGCCCAAAAATGGCCATATGTCTGGAGACTGGTCCCACGCCCAAAGAGCCAGCAGGGAAAACTAGGCCTTGTTCTAAAGCTCTTTGGGAACCGCTTGCGTAGCCCCACAGACTGCGGGCTGCAGGCTTTCCTGCTGCCTTCAGCCTCAAAACCACCCTTTCCCACTTGGTGCCGCGCCAGGCACAAAAATGGCCATATGTCTGGAGATTGGTCCCACACTCAAACAGCCAGCAGGGAAAACTAGGCCTTGTTCTAAAGCTCTTTGGGAAACGCTTGCGTAGCCCCACACACCTGGGGGCTGCAGGCTTTCCTGCTGCCTTCAGCCTCAAAATCACCCTTTCCCACTTGGCGTCGCTCCAGGCACAATAATGGCCATATGTCTGGAGACTTGTCCACGCCCAAAGAGCCAGCAGGCAAAACTGTGGCTTTTTCTAAAGCTCTTTGGGAACCGCTTGCGTAGCCCCACACACCTGCGGGCTGCAGGCTTTCCTGCTGCCTTCAGCCTCAAAACCACCCTTTCCTACTTGGCGCCGCGCAAGGCACAAAAATGGCCATATGTCTGGAGATGGGTCCCACGCCCAAAGAGGCAGCAGGGAAAACTATGCCTTGTTCTAAAGCTCTTTGGGAACCGCTTGCGTAGCCCCACAGACCTCGGGGCTGCAGGCTTTCCTGCTGCCTTCAGCCTCAAAACCACCCTTTCCCACTTGGCGTCAGTCCAGGCAGAAAAATGGCCATATGTCTGGAGACTGGTCCCACGCCCAAAGAGCCAGCAGGGAAAATTATGCCTTGCTCTAAAGGTCTTTGGGAACCGCTGGCGTAGCCCCACACACCTGTGGGCTGCAGGCTTTCCTGCTGCCTTCAGCCTCAAAACCACCCTTTCCCACTTGGCGCCGCGCCAGGCACAAAAATGGCCATATGTCTGGAGACTGGTCCCACGCCCAAACAGCCAGCAGGGAAAACTGTGGCTTTTTCTAAAGCTCTTTTGGAACCGCTTGCGTAGCCCCACAGACCTGCGGGCTGCAGGCTTTCCTGCTGCCTTCAGCCTCAAAACCACCCTTTCCCACTTGGCGCCGCGCCAGGCACAAAAATGGCCATATGTCTCGAGACTGGTCCCACGCCCAAAGAGCCAGCAGGGAAAATTATGCCTTGTTCTAAAGCTCTTTGGGAACCGCTTGCGTAGCCCCACGCACCTGGGGGCTGCAGGCTTTCCTGCTGCCTTCAGCCTCAAAACCACCCTTTCCCACATTAGCGTCGCTCCAGGCACAAAAATGGCCATATGTCTGGAGATTGGTCCCACGCCCAAAGAGCCAGGAGGGGAAACTATGCCTTGTTCTAAAGCTCTTTGGGAAACGCTTGCGTAGCCCCACAGACTGCAGGATGCAGGCTTTCCTGCTGCCTTCAGCCTCAAAACCACCCTTTCCCACTTGGCGCCGCGCCAGGCACAAAAATGGCCATATGTCTGGAGACTGGTCCCACGCCCAAAGAGCCAGCAGGGAAAACTAGGCCTTGTTCTAAAGCTCTTTGGGAACCGCTTGCGTAGCCCCACACACCTGCGGGCTGCAGGCTTTCCTGCTGCCTTCAGCCTCAAAACCACCCTTTCCCACTTGGTGCCGCGCCACTCCCAAAAATGGACATATGTCTGGAGATTGGTCCCACACTCAAAGAGCCAGCAGGGAAAACTGTGGCTTTTTCTAAAGCTCTTTGGGAACCGCTTGCGTAGCCCCACACACCTGGGGGCTGCAGGCTTTCCTGCTGCCTTCAGCCTCAAAAACACCCTTTCCCACTCGGCGCCGCGCCAGGCACAAAAATGGCCATATGTCTGGAGACTGGTCCCACGCCCAAACAGCCAGCAGGGAAAACTGTGGCTTTTTCTAAAGCTCTTTGGGAACCGTTTGCGTAGCCCCACAGACCTGGGGGCTGCAGGCTTTCCTGCTGCCTTCAGCCTCAAAACCACCCTTTCCCACTTGGCGCCGCGCCAGGCACAAAAATGGCCATATGTCTGGAGACTGGTCCCACGCCCAAAGAGCCAGCAGGGAAAATTATGCCTTGTTCTAAAGCTCTTTGGGAACCGCTTGCGTAGCCCCACGCACCTGGGGGCTGCAGGCTTTCCTGCTGCCTTCAGCCTCAAAACCACCCTTTCCCACTTGGTGCCGCGCCAGGCCCAAAAACGGCCATATGTCTGGAGACCGGTCCCACGCCCAAAGAGCCATCAGGGAAAACTATGCCTTGTTCTAAAGCTCTTTGGGAACCGCTTGCGTAGCCCCACACACCTGGGGGCTGCAGGCTTTTCTGGCGCTTTCAGCCTCAAAACCACCCTTTCCCACTTGGCGTCAGTCCAGGAACAAAAATGGCCATATGTCTGGAGACTGGTCCCACGCCCAGAGAGCCAGCAGGGAAAACTATGCCTTGTTCTAAAGCTCTTTGGGAACCGCTTGCGTAGCCCCACGCACCTGGGTCTGCAGGCTTTCCTGCTGCCTTCAGCCTCAAAACCACCCTTTCCCACTTGGCGCCGCGCCAGGCACAAAAATGGCCATATGTCTGGAGACTGGTCCCACGCCCAGAGAGCCAGCAGGGAAAAATATGCCTTGTTCTAAAGCTCTTTGGGAACCGCTTGCGTAGCCCCACAGACTGCAGGCTGCAGGCTTTCCTGCTGCCTTCAGCCTCAAAACCACCCTTTCCCACTTGGCGCCGCGCCAGGCCCAAAAATGGCCATATGGCTGGAGACTGGTCCCACGCCCAAAGAGCCAGCAGGGAAAACTAGGCCTTGTTCTAAAGCTCTTTGGGAACCGCTTGCGTAGCCCCACAGACTGCGGGCTGCAGGCTTTCCTGCTGCCTTCAGCCTCAAAACCACCCTTTCCCACTTGGTGCCGCGCCAGGCACAAAAATGGCCATATGTCTGGAGATTGGTCCCACACTCAAACAGCCAGCAGGGAAAACTAGGCCTTGTTCTAAAGCTCTTTGGGAAACGCTTGCGTAGCCCCACACACCTGGGGGCTGCAGGCTTTCCTGCTGCCTTCAGCCTCAAAATCACCCTTTCCCACTTGGCGTCGCTCCAGGCACAATAATGGCCATATGTCTGGAGACTTGTCCACGCCCAAAGAGCCAGCAGGCAAAACTATGCCTTGTTCTAAAGCTCTTTGTGAACCGCTTGCGTAGCCCCACAGACTGAGGGCTGCAGGCTTTCCTGCTGCCTTCAGCCTCAAAACCACCCTTTCCCACTTGGTGACGCGCCAGGCCTAAAAATGGCCATATGTCTGGAGATTGGTCCCACGCCCAAAGAGCCAGCAGGGAAAACTATGCCTTGTTCTAAAGCTGTTTGGGAACCGCTTGCGTAGCCCCGCAGACCTGCGGGCTGCAGGCTTTCCTGCTGCCTTCAGCCTCAAAACCACCCTTTCCCACTTGGCGCCGCGCCAGGCACAAAAATGGCCATATGTCTGGAGATGGGACCCACGCCCAAAGAGCCAGCAGGGAAAACTATGCCTTGTTCTAACGCTCTTTGGGAACCGCTTGCGTAGCCCCACGGACCTGGGGGCTGCAGGCTTTCCTGCTGCCTTCAGCCTCAAAACCACCCTTTCCCACTTGGTGCCGCGCCAGGCCCAAAAATGGTCATATGTCTGGAGATTGGTCCCACGCCCAAAGAGCCAGCAGGGAAAACTGTGGCTTTTTCTAAAGCTCTTTGGGAACCGCTTGCGTAGCCCCACACACCTGCGGGCTGCAGGCTTTCCTGCTGCCTTCAGCCTCAAAACCACCCTTTCCTACTTGGCGCCGCGCAAGGCACAAAAATGGCCATATGTCTGGAGATGGGTCCCACGCCCAAAGAGCCAGCAGGGAAAACTAGGCCTTGTTCTAAAGCTCTTTGGGAACCGCTTGCGTAGCCCCACAGACCTCGGGGCTGCAGGCTTTCCTGCTGCCTTCAGCCTCAAAACCACCCTTTCCCACTTGGCGTCAGTCCAG